>NC_134462.1:134995973-135317013 GCF_047948215.1 Lycorma delicatula | reverse complement strand
TTAGTATGAAATCTGACGTGAAAGACTGAAAAAAAATCTCAAAACTGTAATTTTTGAGAAATCTGAGATAAAAGACGAAAGATTGGGTTGAAAAACACACTATTTTATATTTGGCGTAAAATAACTTTGTTTAATGGGTAATAAACACATACAAGTTTTAAACAAATTTGTAGATAATTTGATTTAAAAAATTATATTATATACAATAACGCAACAAAATCAATACGTGAAACGAAATGATCGATGTCATTTCCAAGATATAGGAAACTAGAAGTACGCGGCCATTTTAACCAGGTTAAATATTTTAACCGATTATATTGGCATAAAACCTTCACGGATTTAATGGCAAAGGTACGAAATTTAGTGACTCCGCACATCTACCTTACACTGTCGTGTAATAATCTGCACTGGCCGGACATCGTATTTTTTTTTAGTTTTTTTGTCAGTTTGTCAGTCGTGTTTTTTATTTCTTAATAAATTTAAAACATATTATATATATATTTTTTTTTTTTTTGTCTTCAGTCATTTGACTGGTTTGATGCAGCTCTCCAAGATTCCCTATCTAGTGCTAGTCGTTTCATTTCAGTATACCCTCTACATCCTACATCCCCAAAAATTTGTTTTACATACTCCAAACGTGGCCTGCCTACACAATTTTTCCCTTCTACCTGTCCTTCCAATATTAAAGCGACTATTCCAGGATGCCTTAGTATGTGGCCTATAAGTCTGTCTCTTCTTTTAACTATATTTTTCCAAATGCTTCTTTCTTCATCTATTTGCCGCAATACCTCTTCATTTGTCACTTTATCCACCCATCTGATTTTTAACATTCTCCTATAGCACCGCATTTCAAAAGCTTCTAATCTTTTCTTCTCCGATACTCCGATTGTCCAAGTTTCACTTCCATATAAAGCGACACTCCAAACAAACACTTTCAAAAATGTTTTCCTGACATTTAAATTAATTTTTGATGTAAACAAATTATATTTCTTACTGAAGGCTCGTTTAGCTTGTGCTATTCGGCATTTTATATCGCTCCTGCTTCGTCCATCTTTAGTAATTTTACTTCCCAAATAACAAAATTCTTCTACCTCCATAATCTTTTCTCCTCCTATTTTCACATTCAGTGGTCCATCTTTGTTATTTCTACTACATTTCACATTACTTTTGTTTTGTTCTTGTTTATTTTCATGCGATAGTTATATTATATATATATATATATATATATATATATATATATATATATAATATGTAAATGAAGTATCTTTACGCAAATTTATTTAACCATGTAAAAATAAAATGTAGGGCAGTAAATTAAATCCAAATAATTAAATATATATAATCATTATCATTTAGTAAATTAATCAAAATAAAACAAGGATAAATAAAATTAAAAACGAATAAACAAATGCAGCAGTAGCTTGGGATGACGATTGCACGTGGAATTTCGTGTAATGAAATTCGTTAATAATTCTCGCTTAGATTTTTACTAACTATAAAAATGATCAATCGTAAAATTTAAAGAATAGAAAAAAGAAAATTTATCTTTATTATTTTTGTTTTTTGTTTTTCTGGTTATTTAAAGATACGTCAAAAAATAGTAATAATAACAATTTTTTGGTGTACGGAGAGGGGAGGTGGAAACGCATTTACATACGGAGTGTCGGGCTTCTATTGGTAGTCTTATCCAACCGCCATCAGAAGACTACCCACAAAACCACCTCTCTCTCTACCAGGACTCGACCGGGAACAGTTTAACACATTAATTCAGGCCAAGTCCTCCTATCGTAACTTGAGAAGGCCGCTACTTAATTTTCACGACTGTCCAGGTCACCCTTCTCGGTCCTGAGAATGCTCCCGACGAATCGGGGCCACACTCTCCCGGTTCCTCAGATCATGACCATCATCGCAACTATGTTGCGGTGGCTCAGTGCTCCGAGATAGCTCTTGTGCGTTTGATTCATCTTACCGCCTAGAAATCCTCTAGTAAGGTAAAAAGCTGAACAAGCCCGTTCGTTATTTCCACGGACACATTTTGTTGTCTGCTTGTAACCATGTTCTTAACAATGGGTGACTATGTTCTTAACAATTGATTTGGATCTTTGTAGATGCTCGGCAGCTCCTCCTTCCAAATTTTTCCCGAAAAAAGTTCCATATTTTGGCTGTTCACCATCGCGTCGTACTTGAGAAATTTAAAATAATAATAATTTCTAAATAAATTCCTTAAATTATTGAAATGAAAAAAAAATTATTTTCGATAAAGTAGGTCGTATTTATGAGAGAAAGTCGTCTACAAGATACACGTATGAAAACATAATTAATAAAGTTATACGTGTATCGCTAAAATACTTCCTATGTGAATTCTCGATCTCGCAAATTTTACATTTAATATTATGCGTTAGATATAATGACATTATAAAAGACTCTAAAAGTCTTAGATAAAGAAGCCTACATCTTGAAAGACAACGCCTTGGGAAATAGTGCAAAATAAAGCAATTTGCAATTCATATAATTAGCGCGCTACCTGAAAGAGATGGTTATAACAAGAACAACAATAATAATACTACCACCAGCAACAGTAGTAAATTCTTACGCATAGAATCGAGTTAAGTACATAACAAAGTAAGTTTTCCTTCATTTTATCTTGACGAAACATTGACGAAAACACAAATTGGATTATACAAAATATACGTAAACACAAAACTGAAATTGTTTAAAATGATTTTGTAAGAAATATTAATTAAAAAGCGTTTTTACTTTAAAAACAAAACGAGTAAAATTAAATGTACTGAAAATAGATTACAGTGGCAGGTATTACCGTTTATGTTTCTATTTAAATAAAAAAATTAAAACTGTTAAATTTCTTTAAAACTAGCAAAAAATAAATTTGTTACAAGATCTGTAAACAGGAAATATTATACTTATTCTTCTTATATATTTTATAGATTATATGGATAACTATATTGTTTAAATCGATTGCTTGCTTTGTGGTTTTGTTTATGTTAGCTTAAAATTCAAGAACCGATGAACTGATAACAATGATTTTTTTTTCTACTAAGGTTTTCATTGAAATTTGAGAATGGTTTAAGGCGTAAATATCTCCTAATAACTTCATTATTGGCATAAAGAGAGAAATTTAAACAGAGAATGTTTCGTATCTTACAATTACATTATTCATGTAATAATATTCTGAGCCTCTGAATAAATCTTCTGATATATACAGTATCCCACGAAGAAACGGAGGAACGTTCAAGACAAACGAGGTGTGTGAGAAAAGTAATGAGACTGACTTTTTACTTACCAAAGTTTTTATTTTTTTCAAACAGCAATATTATCCCTTCAAAGTAGCTCCCTTGGGCAGCTATACACCGGCTGAGTCATTGTTCCCACTCCTAGTAACAGCGCTGGACGGCTTCAACTAGTAGGCCTTTTTAACTCGTCGGTCACAGTCTTTTGAAGGTTCTCCAGAGTTCCAAAATGACGTCCTTTTAAGACATATTTCAATTTCGGGAAAAGGAAAAAGTCACAAGGAGTCAAATCAGGTGAAATAGAGGGGTTGAGGAACCGTAGGAATGTGAGGTCAAAAGTTCCTGATGGAAATGGCCGTATGACACGGAGCATTTTCATGATGAAGCATCCACTTGTCTGCAATGTCTGTTCTTACGCGAATCACTCTTTTCCTGAGCCTTTCAAGGACACCTTTGTAAAACACTTGGTTGACAGTTTGTCCTGGAAAAACAAATTCTTTAAGTACGATACCCCTACTGTCAAAAAAAGCAAATCAGCATGGTTTTGATCTTTGATTTGCTCATTCGACATTTTTTAGGTCGAGGAGAGACGGAGTGTGCCACTCTTCGCTTTGCCGCTTTGTTTCAGGATCGTACTCAAATATCCAGGATTCATCACCTGTGATCACACGATTGAAGAATTCTTGGTCACTGTCAATCCTCTCGAGAAGATCAACGCACACGTTTCTTGGATTGTCCTTCTGTTCCGTTGTGAGGTTTTTCGGCACCGATTTCGCACAAACCTTTCGCATGTCCAAATCGTCTGTCAAAATTTGATGTACGGTGAAAGCGTTTAAATTTAACTGTTCACTCATCATTTTTATTTTTAAACGACGGTCTGATCTCACAAGAACCCACACGCTCAACGTTTTTGTCAGATTTTGAAGTCGAAGGTCTCCGTGAACCAGGTTAATCTAACCTCAACCTGTACAACGTATTCAACGTGTTCTCGGCCTTCCAAAAATGATTTGTGCCAGCGGAAAACTTGTGCTCTTGATAAGCAATGTTCCCCATAGGCGTGCTTCAACTTTTCAAAGGTCACACTCGCGGATTCCTCAAGTTTAACACTAAACTTGATCGCACAACGTTGCTCTAAATTCAGTTTCTCCATTTTCGTAACACACAACAAAAACACAACTTCACTGATGGCGCTGTCAAAAATATTGTGTTGACTGAACGGAGTTGAAACTCGTACTGAGCATGTGGAAGGGATGAACAAACCGGTCTACCACAGACCGGTAGACACAGCGTTGCCAGATCGCTCATAATGTTACCAGTCTCATTAGTTTTCTCACACAGCTCGTATTTATTACCAGTATTAATATTTTTTGTTTCTGCTTCAATTTTGCAGTAAAATTCTCATCGTTGAAATTTCTCAAACAATGACTCTGATTTCCGTAGCATCATAAAGTTAAGTACAGATTGGCGCACAATAAAATGACACATTTTTAAAATCGATTATAAATAAATATTTTTTACCTCTTGTTTCATATTGTACATGCTTAATCCCTATTTCTTGGAAGCACTGGCAGATATCGCCTAGTCTTTGTATTCGCTCCTGATTCCGCACACGTCATTATTATTGAGCTACGGCCGATCACGGATGTTTGTCTAATTCACAGTGCGCTAAAGTTGTGCTTCTTTGTGCCGAATTAAAAAGTGTTATAATGACTAGCCGACAATTTCGAGCTCATTTTCACACTCGATGGACTCCAGCAAGAAACATCATTCTCCGAATATACCGAATATTTGTAGAAGAAGGCAGCATTAAAGAAGAGAAACGACCTAAAAGAGCTCCGTTCGTTCTCCGTAAAATATCGAAGCGCTTCGAGTTGTTGTGCAACGTAGTCCGGGAAAATCTACACGGCGAGCTTCACGATAAATGGGAATATCTCATCGTACAGTACAAAGAATGGTACACGGTGTTTTCAAGCCGTTATAATAATGGGTTGGCAGAACGGAGTTGAAACTCGTACTGAGCATGTGGAAGGGATAAACAAACCGGTCTAGCACAGACCGGTAGACACAGCGTTGCCAGATCGCTGACAGTGTTAGAAATATCATTAATTTTCTCACACACCTCGTATTCTACTTGTGAAAATAACGAAAAAAGTTGATATAAACCTATGTTTATATCTTGAATATATCTATGTTTATAACTCGAAATTCCAGCCCTATGGCTGGAATTTCGAGTTAGGCTAGCGAAAAATTTCTTCTGAAGTTCAGCTCTTCTAATAAAAAGAAGCCCTACTGTAATTTTTGAGACCAAATTGAAGAGTAAAGTTGGTGGTTTCTTATGAAATTTGAGCTGGGAAATACGATAAAATAGGTCCCATGACTGTAACTTCAGTAGGTTATAAGATATCCGACGTAAAATACAAAATTCGGTTACAAAAAACTAGTTTTTTTAGGTTGTAATACAATAGCTTTGTTCAATGACTTTAAAAAATGAGGAAAATTTAGAAACAAAACTTGTAGAGAATTTACTTCTGAGAAAATTAATGCAAATACAGCTAACAAACATTTTTAAAAATAGGTTTTTTATTAAAGCAAAACAATGAAAAATAGCCAGAAAATCCTATTATTCTTTCTGTACCTAATAAACATTATTCTCAATATAGCAAAACAAAAAAATAAAATTCATGTAATGATAAACGGTAACATATTAAAAAACCTGTTAGGGTAAAACTATCAATGAGGTTCAGGAGAAAGCGAATATAACATTAGGGATAATCAGCAGTCGGGTAGCAGAACGTGGTTTAGAGATAGCTATGTATAAAAGCAGATTCTTAATGTTTACAGGGAAAAGACAATTAGAATCTCCGTTCATTACTTTAAATGGACAGGCAATAGCAGAAGCCCATTCAGTTAAATATTTGGGCATTACCCTAGATAAAAGCTGTCCTTTTACGCAACATATCATAAATGTATGTAATAAAGCAGAGGCAATGACAAAGAGCCTTAATGTCATTATGTCTAATAAGAGAGCTCCTAGGCCATCAAAGAGGAGAGTTATCGCATCTACAGTGGTATCATCAATATTGTACGTGGTGCCAGTTTGGTGGTCTTCGGTGGAAATAAAGAGAAATCCGCAGACTTACTGGGGTGCATAGGAGACTGTTGCTAGGGGTGGTCTCAGCCTATAGAACAGTCTCATATGAGGCGCTATGTTTTCTGTCTGGGGTCCCCCCTATAGACTTAATGGCATTGAGTAGGGTAGAGAGGATGCAGGGGATAGAGGTACAAGAAACAAAAAATAGATCAAGGACGAGGTGGCAAAATAGATGGAGAGTCCAGGGGACCGCCAAACGAACAAAGGATCTAATCCCAGATTTATTTAGACGGTTGGATAGAAGATTCGGAGAGGTTGACTTCTAACTTACTGAGTTCTTTACAGGTCACGGAAATTTTAACGAGTACCTGTGTAGAATTGGAAGAAGGCCGGAACCGGCCTTGATGGGCCATGTATTGAACCGGCCATGTATTGTGGGATAGAAGACAGTGCCGAACACACCTTTTTTGAGTGTGGGAAATGGAGAACACTCAGGGCCACCTCAGGAATTGATGGGAAAAGCCCCATAGAAGTATTTAGATATATGATAGTCAACGAGAATAATTGGAGGAAGGTGGCGGACTTTGCGAGGGGGGTTATATCACAGAAAGATGCGGATGAGAGGACACTAGGTTTTTAGGAATAGTTATAGGGAAGGGCGGACAGCCCCAGTGGTGAGGGTCGGCATGCTGAGTTGTGCCGGCTTCAAGGATCCACTGGGGACTCCATGGGAAATTAGGTTAGGGGAATAATTGCAAAATTAAATAAAATAAAAGAGAAAAGACCCGACACCAAGTCAAGACAAATCATGGTATGGCGTAGTGTCAGAAAAGAGGGCAAAGTAAGTACTCAAAAGATCTGACCGGCGAGCCGACCTGCCATGCCGGACATACAGCCGGTAGGCGGGAAGGCTCGTTAGAGTATAGCAGACACTCCCCTGGGAGGCCTAATACCAACCAGTCGGACCGGCCCAGGGGAGTAGAGTATCAAAAAAAAAAAAAAAAAAAAGATTAAAAAACCTCAGGTACAGTAATTGTTTGAAATTCCTCCTTCACAATGGACACAGCACTATGTCTGACGTAAAATATTTCCGGTGGCTTTCCGTATCATTTCAGGATCGTTTTGTATAAACTCAATAGGATTTCGTATTTTAATAAGTAACTCTTCTTTAGTATTAACTTTTTATCGATATGCGATCGTTTTCGCATGGTCCCAAATGAAGTAATTTAGTGATCGTTATGGTCAATCGATCGGTCCACCGCGTCTCATCCAGTTTAAGAAATTAACATTCAAGTGATTTCAAGGTTTTCATCGAAAACAAATGATCCCAGAATTTTGTCATAAATGACGTCACACCGAACACTAATGTGAAATCTATGTTGGAAACTAGTTTTCACAGTACCACGTAGACTGTGTTAGCTCCATAAATGACTATCTTTAGAACAGAAAACTCCGTTTCTCGTAAAATTGGTTTTATCAGTAAATAAAATTGAATTTATATTGTCAACGTTGTCTAGAAGCCAATGACAGAAGTTTAACCGCCGGAGTGTAATCTGTAGCCCGCAAGTTTTGAAACTTCTGTAGGCGGAAAGGATAAGATTATTTTCTGTAGGATGCGCCACACTTATTTTTGACAAACTAGTGAGACATGAAATTCGCCTTGTACTACTAGTGCCTGAGCTACGCTGAATATGCACAATTACACGATGTTCATCATTAATACGATGATTTAGTCAGCGTTCAACAGAAAACGAAAACGTTGGAAATGACCCTGTCGTTCGTAAATTCTGATGCTTAAAAAGATTGCTTTAAAAAGAATGTTTATTAGGTACAGAAAGAATAGATTTTCTATTTTTCGTCTATTTTCTTTCAATAAAAAACTAATTTTTAAACGTTTTTCTTTACTTTTTATTGGCTGTATTTGCATTAGTTTTCTCAAAATGTAAATTCTCTTGTATTTTGTACAAGTTCTAAATATTTCGCATTTATTAATTAGTCATTTATGAAAGCCATTTTACTACAAACCTAAAAAAGCTAGTTTTTCGATACGGTATTTTGTGTTTTACGTCGGATATCTTGAAAACTACTGGAGTTACAGTTATGGAACCTGTTTTATTCTATTTCTCATTTCAAATTACATAAAGAACCACCAACTTTAATTGGGATCCCAAAAATTACAGTATGGCTTCTTTTTATTACAAGAGCTGAAATCAGGGCGAAATATTTCGCTAGTAACTGGAAAACAAAGCGTTTCCAGAAGTATGTTTATGTGAACTTTTTTCATTATTTTTACCAGTAGAAGAGGTTCTGAAAGTTTCTCCGCGTCTTTCTGAGACACATATACGAGGTGCGACAATAAAGTAATGAGACTGATTTTTCTTTGCAAGATGTGGCAACCCTGCAGCTTGCGTAGGCACACCATCTTTGACCTTGGTCTATAAGCTACTTCTAGTCCAAGCGACACATTGATGCAACTGCTCAGTCGTGAGTTGTGCTGTAATAAGTGAACACGTGTTTGTGTCTCTCGTCACGGAAATGAAACCGCAAAATATTGCGCAACGGTATGCCATTTCTTTTTGCGTTAAATCGGGTGAAAACGCGACGACAACTTACGGTAAGCTTCAGAAGGCTTTTGGAGAGGAGGTTATGTCAAGAGCTCAAGTTTTTCGGTGGCATAAAATTTTTAGTGAAGGCAGAACGAATGTTGAAGATGAAGACCGCAGTGGACGACCATCAACCTCACGGACAGATGTCAACTTGACCAGGGTGCGTGAAATCGTACGATCTGATCGATGATTATCCGTGAAATTGATTACAGAAAAACTCAACATCAATCGAGAAACGATTCGTTTAATATTAACTGAAGATCTTGGTATGAGAAAGATTTGTGCAAAAATGTCCCCAAAAATCTCACACAACAACAGCGAAAAACACGGAAAAATGTGGCAGCCGATCTATTAGAGAAAACGGAAATCAATCCAGATTTGTTGAGCAGTGACATCACTGGTGATGAAGGTTGGTTTTTTTCAATACGATCCAGAGACAAAACGCCAAAGTTCGCAATGGTGCTCAAAGGGATCACCCATACCAAAAAAAGCTCGCATGTCAAAGTCAAAAGTGAAATGCATGCTTGTGTGCTTCTTAAATTCCAAGGGAATTGTTCATAAAGAGTGGGTGCCTCCTGGACAAACAGTTAACCGATATTTCTACAAAGAAATTTTAGAGACTTTGTAAACGAGTTCTTCGTGTCCTTGGCAACATTGCTGACAATTGGATTCTGGATCACGATAATGCGCCATCCCATACTGCTTTGTCAGTACAGCAATTTTTAACCTCAAAACAAATTTCAGTACTACCAAAGCCACCTTATTCACCAGATATCGCTCCGTGCGAGTTTTTTCTATTTCCAAGAGTCAAAATGGCGGTCAAGGGACACCATTTTCAAACAACACAAGATGTCCAAAACGCTGTGACGAAAGTCTTGGAGAATATTGCAGAAGATGAGTTTCAGAAATGTTACCATCAATGGCAGAAGCGCTGGAATAAGTGTGTGCAATCAGAGGGGAACTACTTTGAAGGAGACAACACTAAACATGACTGAAACGGTAAGCAACATTTTTTTTCACATCAGTCTCATTACTTTATTGTCGCACCTCGTATATATATATATATATATATATATATATATATATATAAAACTTATAAAAATCTAGTGGTTTTTATGATCTGTTACTCTTTCAAAACGTACTCAACCAACTGAAGTGAAATTTTCAATGAACATAGTTTTAATATCCGGAAAGAATATAAGACTACTGAAATGTTTCACTGTTTCAAGATGGTGTACATTTTAATAATTTGCGGTGACAACCGGATTATGTTCCTTTTTTAGCATTCGACACCACAGTTAGGTATTGCTTCAGAGGATGAGATGAAATTAAAATTTTGTAGCGTGTGTAAATTCTACGCCTGACCGGGATTTGAACTCGGGATCTCCAGATGAAAAGCAAAGACGCTACTGATCGCGCCATGGAGGTCGTCGGATTATGTTCCTTGCGTATATTCAAATTTATTATGGACAAATCAAATTCGGAGACTTGCAGTATTTAAAATTAATATTTTTAATAAAAAAAACTCCTTTTTATCTTTTTCGATTATCGATAAATTAGATTTAAATATGTGACGGTGTACGGCACGGCGGCTTAAGCATCTTTGTTACTGTGAATAAGACGCGACTGAATGCATCTGCCTCCGGTTACCTGACTAAGAAACATAACTTAAAAAAAGTAAAGAAGAAAAAATGAGAAAGAAATACTATAACCTCCTTGTGTTTTTTAGGTAACAGTAAAAACCGTGAAAAATACTTTTTGCAAATTTACTTTTTAGTATAATATAAAATATAACGAAAAAGTACAAAATACGTAAACGACACGTTAAAAAATGAACAAAAAATACTTTTTCATCCGTACCAGTTTGTATCCTAGTTCATATCAATTTTACAAATTAAATTTAAAAAAAAATTGTCGTTTCATTTACCAAAAACTGTAAACTGCTCGATATGTCAGAGATTTAATAAAAAAAACTTTACCACGATTTTTGTAGATAAGCGAGTGACGTAATTTTTCGTAAAATGTTTTATATATATATATATATATATATATATATAAAACATAAAAAAAGTTACGACTGTGAATAATTACCATGACGCGTTTTATTCTAATGTTATCTTTGCGTTCCCAAACAAAACTAAAGCAAAAGGGTTTTTATTTCAGTGGCTTTGTTTATTTTAATTTATGACCATTATCTTGATTTGAGTACCTTTATACTGTTTGTGGGATTACGCATGAATGACAAACTGTTTTTACTTCGCTTGACGAATGTATTTATTTTAACCAGCCATGACAATTTATACAATAGAAATCTAAGCTGTCTGTTACTTTAAAAAAAAAATTGACACACTTCAACTAAGCTGCATTCTTAAAAGAAATATAATTTTTTGGGCTTAAATTCGCTCAAGATGCGTTTTATAAATGTGGGTAATCGGAAAAAAATTAAACCTGATTTCGTTTTAGTAAAAAATTAAATTTACACGTTTGAAATGTATTTCAACAAAACGTTTTTAAGTAATGAAAATTAAGTAATAACTATACAATTTTCACAGAACCTTTTTTTTTTAAATTTCTTATGGAAATTGTTATGGAAGAGAATTTTATTTTCAGATAGAAGAATAAACGCAAATAAAATTTGAAAAAGATTTTTTTTTGGAATTTCACCGGAAATTCGCTTACGGATAAATTAATAAAATGCGATAACCAGAGGTAAACGTATCACCTTAATTAAACTAACTGGTTCAAAGTTACGTGAACAAAACTTGTAGAGGATTTAATTTTAAACAACATGATATAAGATAAGTTGAATAAACAGGAAAAGTTAGAAAATTCGAATTTTATTTAGAAACAGTACACTAAGCCAAAAAAATATTGTATGTACCAGCGTTTATAATAAATCTTCAAACATGAACCCGCCATTTTCAACACATTTCTTGGCACGCTTTTGTAATTTTATTGTTCTGTTAGTTCTTCAGGGCTGTCCTTAAGTTGCTCATTCACATCCATAATACGGACAATCAATTCCTCACAATTAATTCCTTAATATATTTTTGTTTTGTATACAATATTTTCCATACATTCCAAGACGCGAAAATCCAGATGTATTAGATCAGGCGATCATGGTGGCCAAGAATGTGGACCACCACGACCCATCTATTTCTTAGGGAAATGAAAAGTGAGTAGAAACGGAAAAAATGGGGAGGAAAAGTGGGAACCCTTTAAACTCGGAATTTTAAAAAGTTCTTTCTTAGTGTGCACTCACACCGTAAGAAAAACGTGTATACAAATGTTTATCAATTTATTTTCAGTAGTTTTTACTGGGCGTTAATGAATCAGTAAATCAGTCAGGACAAGTCGCTTATAATTATAGATTGTTACTACATATATGCTTAATTTAATATCGGCGGGCGATAACGGTGGGAACGATATGAGCGGAGCGCACAGTATACGGACGCATTGATACAAGCATCACCCCACCGTGCAGTTCTCCCACCATAGCGGCGCTGCAGCCCCACCACTCTCAGGCACCAATAAAAGAGCGTTCACCACGAGAATGACCGCAATTCATCGTCGACCACCTCCTAGAGGACAGAAGAAGTTCCCTGGCCGCCTCAACGTGGGACCTTCCGGCAGATGCTAACATCCCTACCGGAGCAGCAGGCCTGGCCGGGCCGCCGAGGAAGCCGCTGGACGCGGACGCAACCTTCCCGCTTCAGCTCCAGCTCGCCGGGCTCAGCAGCAGGAGCCGGTCCAACGATGGAACGCTCAGGGAGAATCACCTCGGCCGCGTCGGCGAAGGACGTCCGATGTCGACCCGACACTGCGGGGCTCTGAGGGCCACCACTGCCGCTGAGGGAAAGCCCGGTAGGACTTCAATGGACGAGCCGCAACTCCCCGACTTCACCGGAGTCCATCTTCCGGACCCAACAGCTCTTTTCAGAGCTAATGATAAAAAACGGTCCTTTTTAGGGCCGTTATGAATTACGTGCCGTTGAAGCCATTCGGCGACAAGATATAAGCCTAAATAAACACGTTAACACTTTCTATTCATTTACATGTATAGACTGTAAAATAAGGAACAATGAAACTATAATTTATTCAAATAATTCATTATTTAACTTTACCATCGCTTTATTAGGATATAACTTTGTAACATTAAATTCTGAATTGTATTAGAATACTTTACAAGTATCATCGAAAACTTTTTCAGGTGTACAAACTATCGTTTAATATAATCACGTATAATCACGTTTAAACTTTACAAAAATTCAAGTGTTCCAAACTCTATATTTGTAATTTATATATATCGATAAAAGTTTTAGAACAAGAGTTATGTCTTTTTGTTAAATAATATTTTTAGAAAAGTGGATATCAAAATTTTACTTCGATTAATTCTTGTTAAAATATTTCCTCGAACTATATAACTCCTTTTTTTAAAAATAAATTAGAAGATTAATTAGATGTCTAAGAAATATAAAAATAAGTTATAATCTATTTTATGATTAATCTAAAAAAAATCCTTTCTATTTGAAAATAATTAAATTAAAAAATAAATAATTATTTATTCCTTAATTTTGCACGTTACAAAATAAGGTGCGCACATCATTTAAGGAATTGCTATAAAATCGGGATATACAGGAAAACGTAGCACTCAGCAGACAACTAACAGTCGGACCATGGAAGGAAATGGTGAAAGGGACGATCACATGACTCATTTACATAGGGGACTTCTTACAAGTTGTACCTTCCCTTCCTTTGTTCCGATTTTCCATGCCAATATTTTGTGCACGAATTTATGATAATTTTCCATTCAATATTCCATATTCTGGCGGGACTACTTTTTCTTGGCCTATTCTGTATAAATATGACTATATATACAGAATATATATATACAGAATATATATATATATTCTGTATAATATGACTACAAATTTATACAGTTATAGAGTCAAAATTGGAAATATTTTTTCGAATAAAAAGCAGATTACAATTATAATAACAAAGTTGTCATTGACGTACCTATATCGAACAATCTACTTTAACATATTCAACTACTCTGTTGATAAACTCTTGGTGGCAATTTGACCAGTATTCTACCAAAACTTGCAAAACATTTCACTGTTCACCAATTTATATGCTATTAATATCAACAAAAAAAAGATTTAATACTTCCATTTCAGATAATTTAAATTTGGTATATTAATTTAAATGTTAGGACAAATCTCTAACTCTATTTTCAAATGTAGTTTTATCTTTATTATTTTGTTGTACAATACAAAAAATGTACAACGGATTATTAAAATTTTCTTTACTACATTAATGTCGATAAATTCTCAAGAATCATTCAAAAGGCACAATTAATAGCAATTTTAACGGCAGAGAAAAGATTCAATATCTTCAGTGAAAATTCCGTAAGGCACTGGAGAAAAATAAAAGAAATGTTTACTGCTACAAAAATATAAACTTTTCTTCAGATAATAAAAAGATGAAGTTTTCCGAATTAATTTAGTTACAATTTTATGTTAATGATGAAAACTTTGTAACGGTAACAATAAAAAAGCAGAGCAGTTTAATAAAAGAAGATTGAAATAAAAAAAATATAAGTCACATTTGGCAACAGAATTTTTTCTGGATTTGTACGCTAATCCGAGCTCTTTAACATTCATTAAAAAAATATTTTTTTTTTTTGTCTTCAGTCATTTGACTGGTTTGATGCAGCTCTCCAAGATTCCCTATCTAGTGCTAGTCGTTTCATTTCAGTATACCCTCTACATCCTACATCCCCAACAATTTGTTTTACATACTCCAAACGTGGCCTGCCTACACAATTTTTCCCTTCTACCTGTCCTTCCAATATTAAAGCGACTATTCCAGGATGCCTTAGTATGTGGCCTATAAGTCTGTCTCTTCTTTTAACTATATTTTTCCAAATGCTTCTTTCTTCATCTATTTGCCGCAATACCTCTTCATTTGTCACTTTATCCACCCATCTGATTTTTAACATTCTCCTGTAGCACCACATTTCAAAAGCTTCTAATCTTTTCTTCTCAGATACTCCGATCGTCCAAGTTTCACTTCCATATAAAGCGACACTCCAAACATACACTTTCAAAAATATTTTCCTGATATTTAAATTAATTTTTGATGTAAACAAATTATATTTCTTACTGAAGGCTCGTTTCGCTTGTGCTATTCGGCATTTTATATCGCTCCTGCTTCGTCCATCTTTAGTAATTTTACTTCCCAAATAACAAAATTCTTCTACCTCCATAATCTTTTCTCCTCCTATTTTCACATTCAGTGGTCCATCTTTGTTATCTACTACATTTCATTACTTTTGTTTTGTACTTGTTTATTTTCATGCGATAGTTCTTGCATAGGACTTCATCTATGCCGTTCATTGTTTCTTCTAAATCCTTTTTACTCTCGGCTAGAATTACTATATCATCAGCAAATCGTAGCATCTTTATCTTTTCACCTTGTACTGTTACTCCGAATCTAAATTGTTCTTTAACATCATTAACTGCTAGTTCCATGTAAAGATTAAAAAGTAACGGGGATAGGGAACATCCTTGTCGGACTCTCTTTCTTATTACGGCTTCTTTCTTATGTTCTGCAATTATTACTGTTGCTGTTTGGTTCCTGTACATGTTAGCAATTATTCTTCTATCTTTGTATTTGAACCCTAATTTTTTAAAATGTTGAACATTTTATTCCGGTCTACTTATAGAATGCCTTTTCTAGGTTTATAAATGCCATGTATGTTGGTTTGTTTTTCTTTAATCTTCCTTCTACTATTAATCTGAATTGGTCTTCTCCTAACACTTCTTCCACTCTCCTCTCACTTCTTCTGTATAGAATTCTAGTTAAGATTTTTGATGCATGACTAGTTAAACTAATTGTTCTGTATTCTTCACATTTATCTGGCCCTTCTTTCTTTGGTAACATTACTATAACACTTTTTTTGAAGGCTGACGGAAATTCCCCTTTTTCATAAATATTACACACCAGTTTGTATAATCTATCAATCACTTCCTCACCTGCACTGCGCAATAATTCTACAGGTATTCCGTCTATTCCAGGAGCCTTTGTGCCATTTAAATCTTTTAATGCTCTCTTAAATTCAGATCTCAGTATTGTTTCTCCCATTTCATCCTCCTCAACTTCCTCTTCTTCCTCTATAACACCATTTTCTAATTCATTTCCTCCGTATAACTCTTCAATATATTCCACCCATCTATCGACTTTACCTTTCGTATTATATATTGGTGTACCATCTTTGTTTAACACATTATTAGATTTTAATTTATGTACCCCAAAATTTTCCTTAACTTTCCTGTATGCTCCGTCTATTTTACCAATGTTCATTTCTCTTTCCACTTCTGAACACTTTTCTTTAATCCACTCTTCTTTCGCCAGTTTGCACTTCCTATTTATAGCATTTCTTAATTGCCGATAGTTCCTTTTACTTTCTTCATCATTAGCATTCTTATATTTTCTACGTTCGTCCATCAGCTGCAATATATAGTCTGAAACCCAAGGTTTTAAAAAAATATATAGAAACTGAATTAATCATAGTATGTAAATTAAAAGACTTTGATTTCAGTTTAATTAGTATTTTTGTGAAAACTGCACGAGATAGATAGTACTAAAAGAGTTATTCGTTAAGAATATCAGTCAATTCGGCGTATTAAACAATTTAAATGACACCTAATAGAATTCACTCGGAATATTAAAACAGACATCCTCAGATTTAGATTATGATTCAAATGAAATTGAATAATTAAAGTGTCTAATTTTATTCAAAACATATAGTAATAAAAAATTTGACCATGTAATACGGTGTACGTATGTAAAATTATAAGTTTCCACCGTCCCTATCGATGCTGTATATTATAATGTACCTATATTGGGTCTGAAAGGTTTAAGACCAGATATCTCGATTTTTGATGATTTTATTAACGTGCTAGGCATCTTGTACAGAAACTCACATTACCTACCCTACAGAATAACATCATCTAACGTGACTCAAACAAATAATATCAGTATTTTCACTGTCCCTATTTACCCGCCGGAAGGCAAAACACATCATTTTGTCACTTTTCAGACCGAATTTTATTCTACGTTTTTAAACATCATGGTACCACCATACCATCATGGTACTGCGATAAGCAGGTGAATCGATTGCAATAAGATTTCAATTGGAATAATAGGAATAAAGTTATGTACGAACAAAAAAAAAAATATATACGGGCCGAATACATAACCTCCTTTTTTTATTTCCTTGTACGAAATAAAGGAAGTATTGAGATCGCAAACAATTTCGGTCTTCAGATTTCATCTCCTTTTTTCTTTTTTTTTTTTAACTTTTTTTACTTCCTTTCTTAAATAAAGTATTGTGATTGCGAAACATTTCATATTTATTACGGAAATATCCTTTTTAACCATCCCTGAATCCATTTTGACTATTTTCGGCTTGACGTCTGTACGCATGAATGTATGTGCGTATGTATCTCGTATAACTCAAAAACGATTAGCCGTAGGATGTTGAAATTTTGGATTTAGCACTATTGAACATCTAGTTGTGCACCTCCCTTTTTGATTACAATCGAAATTAAAATTAAAATTTTAATTAATGAAATATTTGGATCATAAAGGGAAGGCACATCGGTTCGAATCACACTTTATCTCCTTTTGTTTTTTATTTTTCTTTTTTAAAAATTGTATATTTATTTAAAAAAAAAATATTTTAATTAATTATTTGGCAGATAAATAAAATAAATTTTTGAATTGTATTCAATTTAAAGTGACTGTAGAAATTTTTTCTGTTGTGCGTAATATGCACAAAATTTCTGGTGTAAATTTCAGATTTCTGGTGTGTTGTATAAATAAAAGTTAATAATAATTAAATTATACAGTTCAGTGAACTCCTGTATACCGGTTAAAAAAGTTAATTTTGACCTTACGGTGTAGAATAATCAGTTTTTATTATTGGATTATTTGGTAAACAATTTATTTAAAGAGTAACCAAGGGAATTTTACTCTATACTAATATTTCATGTAAGATTGTTAAATTAATAATTGTATAAATATTTGATGTTAATAAAAACTAATATTTTAACTATTGTGTAACTGTCCAGTTTTATTAAAGAATTGGAGAATCATATCACACTTTGAAATGAAATAAGTTTAAATGAAGTGCAGAAAAAATTTGTATATGCAATTTAATAGACGTACAAGGAAGTCAAGTGGTAATATGAAGCAATATCTTACGGTGGTTCCGGAGGCTAAACAGAAAAAAGAGAGAGATTATTCGCCCTCCTGGTTTTGAGACTTGATTGGGGTTTTCCATAAAGAAAGAGACGTCTATCGCGAAATTCCGATTGAAACATCGGTAGGCTTACCAGAGCCGGCGGAAGTTTAAGAATGCCATATTTCACGCCTTAAGTACGTATAAAAATAGTACATGCCCGTATATAATTGTAAAGAATTCGATTTCTGTGATTCACACAAGTTGAGAGAGAGCCGAGTGAGAGAGAGAGAGAGAGTAATAAAGGGAGATTAGAGAGATAAAAAAAAAACTACGTCCATCTGAATTGGTAGATTACTACATCGCTTATCCATTTGATATCAGACAATACGGTATTTCTTTATTACGTTCATTTGATCACACTGGTGGAGTTGACAATGAAATTTAATGATGAAAAATATAAGGATCTTGAGTAGCTGCGAATTTGAATTTAACATGGAATTGATATAAGATGCTGAACTTTCTGCATTACTACAGAGTGGGGCACAATAAGTTGACACGTTTGAATTTAAGATTACATATTTATTTTTTAATTTAATATGATTACAACTTTACGTTACAAATACAGTGTTTATGGAAAATTCTTTTACTGGATGAAATATTCAATATGGCCGCCGTTATACCTAACAACCTCTTCAAGGACAGTGTGTACGTTTTTAGTGACTGCAACACAAGTCCTGCTAAATCTCTTCACACAACTTAACTATCCTTGCACGTATTTCGATAAGATTTGCAATTATTAACGGGAAATATTTCACTTTTAAATATCTTCATAAAAATAAAGTCACAAGGATTTTGATCCCGGCTCAAAGGTGATGAAAAGAAACTTCCATTATGTCGGCCCGGATAGCGATTTGAAATTACGCGATACCAAAAACTGAATTTAAAAATCCAATACCATATTAGCGATGTGGGGATTCCCACAATCTTGCATAAATCATACAAAACAGCCAATTTATAAGGAAACGGCTTGAAAACACCGTGTACCATACTTTGTACTGTACGATGAGATATTCCCATTTATCGTGAAGCTCGCCGTGTAGATTTTCCCGGACTACGTTGCACAACAACTCGAAGCGCTTCGATATTTTACGGAGAACGAACGGAGCTCTTTTAGGTCGTTTCTCTTCTTTAATGCTGCCTTCTTCCACAAATATTCGGTATATTCGGAGAATGATGTTTCTTGCTGGAGTCCATCGAGTGTTAAAATGAGCTCGAAATTGTCGGCTAGTCATTATAACACTTTTTAATTCGGCACAAAGAAGCACAACTTTATCGCGCTGTGAATTAGACAAACATCCGTGATCGGCCGTAGCTCAATGACGTGTTGCGGAATCAGGAGCGAATACAAAGACTAGGCGATATCTGCTAGTGCTTCCAAGAAATAGGGATTAAGCATGTACAATATGAAACAAGAGGTAAAAAATATTTATTTATAATCGATTTTAAAAATGTGTCATTTTATTGTGCGCCAATCTGTACTTAACTTTATGATGCTACGGAAATCAGAGTCATTGTTTGAGAAATTTCAACGATGAGAATTTTACTGCAAAATTGAAGCAAAAACAAAAAATATTAATACTGGTAATAAATACGAGCTGTGTGAGAAAACTAATGAGACTGGTAACATTATGAGCGATCTGGCAACGCTGTGTCTACCGGTCTGTGGTAGACCGGTTTGTTCATCCCTTCCACATGCTCAGTACGAGTTTCAACTCCGTTCACCCAACACATTATTTTTGACAGCGCCATCAGTGAAGTTAGGTTTTTGTTGTGTGTTACGAAAATGGAGAAACGGAATTTAGAGCAACGTTGTGCGATCAAGTTTAGTATTAAACTTGGGGAATCCGCGAGTGTGACCTTTGAAAAGTTGAAACACGCCTATGGGGAACATTGCTTATCAAGAGCACAAGTTTTCCGCCGGCACAAATCATTTTTGGAAGGCCGAGAACACGTTGAATACGTTGTACAGGTTGAGGTTAGATTAACCTGGTTCACGGAAACCTTCGACTTCAAAATCTGACAAAAACGTTGAGCGTGTGAGGGTTCTTGTGAGATCAGACCGTCGTTTAAAAATAAAAATGATGAGTGAACAGTTAAATTTAAACGCTTTCACCGTACATCAAATTTTGACAGACGATTTGGACATGCGAAAGGTTTGTGCAAAATTGTTGCCGAAATACCTCACAACGGAACAGAAGGACAATCCAAGAAATGTGTGCGTTGATCTTCTCGAGAGGACTGACAATGACCAAGAATTCTTCAGTCGTGTGTTCACAGGTGATGAAGATATTTGAGTACGATCCTGAAACAAAGCGAAGAGTGGCACACTCCGTCATCTCCTCGACCGAAAAAATGTCGAATGAGCAAATCAAAGATCAAAACCATGCTGATTTGCTTTTTTGACAGCAGGGGTATAGTGCATAAAGAATTTAATCTTCCAGAACAAACTGTCAACCAAGTGTTTTACAAAGGTGTTCTTGAAAGGCTCAGGAAAAGAGTGATTCGCGTAAGAACAGACATTGCAGACAAGTGGATGCTTCATCATAACAATGCCCCGTGTCATACGGCCATTTCCATCAGGGAATGTTTGACCTCAAAACGCATTCCTACGGTTCCTTAACCCCCCTATTTTACCTGATTTGAGTCCTTGTGACTTTTTCCTTTTCCCGAAATTGAAATATGTCTTAAAAGGACGTCATTTTGGAACTCTGGAGAACCTTCAAAAGACTGTGACCGACGAGTTAAAAAGCCCTACCAGTTGAAGCCGTCCAGCGCTGTTACTAGGAGTGGGAACAACGACTCAGCCGGTGTATAGCTGCCCAAGGGAGCTACTTTGAAGGGATAATATTGCTGTTTGAAAAAAATAAAAACTTTGGTAAGTAAAAAGTCAGTCTCATTACTTTTCTCACACACCTCGTATGAGCGGTAAAAAAAATATTCTGGTAATAAATAAAGTACACATTTCTATCACCTTATGCAGAAAGAGTTAAACAAAAAATTAATCATTGGAAATATAGAAATATTTGATAAAAATTTATATATTACGGTTATTTAAATGAGGTTAATGGAACGGTTTTAAGATAAAAACAAAGAGTAAAAATAGTAATTAATAGAGAATATTTTGCCAAAAATAAACCTGCTAAGAAGTTAGTAACGAAATACATCGATAAAAACTTTGAATGAGGCCAGTTTAAAGGTATATATCTAAACTTAAAATCTTTAAAAATAATTATTATCTTGTAAAGGTAGATGAAGGATTTTTTATAGAAAAAAGCTGGAGGAATGAGTAATGAAAAAGCTGAACTGTAGTAAATAACATTTAATAAAGCTCAAAGAATCATTCTGTTGGGCCATTTTAAAAGAATGCAGGATATAAGAATGCCCAAAGTGAAATTAAAAAGAGGATGACGTTTTGAGAGACCACTAAAGCGAGGAGTTGATGATGGATACAGGTACATATTTTCCAATCTATCTTAATATAATTTACAAAAGTGTGATAAAATCATGTTTGTTTAGATTCGTTGTATTCTTAAAATTAATATTATCATATATTTGGAAGTAATTTACCGTGACATTACGATTAAAACTGTCTCAAAAATATCTTTTGAAAATAACGGTTAAAGTTGCAAACAGCTATAGTTATGAACTATCGCTCTTGTTTTACGTATTTAATGTCATAAGTTACTAGGTAAATAATAAATAATACGTTAAACTATGAATATATAATGTATTTACACACCATTACCTACTAAATGTTTCGGAACAGAACGGGAATTTGTGTAACGAAAACGCCATATAAAATTCAGACGAGAAAACTTTTACTTTTTCGACACTAGAGACGAAAGGAAAACTTTTGTATATCCTCTACTACCGACCCAAAAGGGAGCGACGTAAAAGGAAAACATTGTAATGTACAGGTCAGCTAGAACGAGAGACCCCTCGTCTAACTCGTACTTCTCTTACCGTTATCGAACCTTTCTTACTAAACCAGATTTCTTTTTCTTTTCTTCTTACATATATACTCTTCTCCGTAAAGAAAATTTTCTTGAAATAAAATATTCCAAATCCAAAAATCTTATTTATAAACCCACTCTTCCATCGAAAAGAATCTGTTTTAAAATGAAAATAGATTAATAATCAATGTTTATACATTTTAAAAATAATAAAAGTTTAGTTTTTATGTATTATTAATTGAATTTCTAAAGTAATAAATCAACACTACTTAATATGTAATTAATTAGAAGGAAAAAAATACTTTTTATTTTCCAAAATGTCGACTGTATTTTAAGTTCTAGTGCTAATCGTTTTAGGCAATCTGACATAAGTTACACCCAATAATAATAAAAACCATTTACAAGAATAATAAACATCCCATTTGAGGCTTACTACAGACAATTATAGGTGAATTTCGTTCAGTGAACCAAATATAGGTTACAAGTCAGTTTGCCAAGATTTCTCGTATGATAAGTCTGTTTACATTTTTTAGCTTCATTCTTTTATTCTATGTTGAGTCATTTTGGAATAACTCCATTGTCAAAACTTTTGTACTGGTACTTTTAAATTTGTGTTAATTGTTACGTAACGTTTAATCTACGTCCCTTCTTTATTTGACGTCATACCTTATCTGGCTTTCTTGTTGCTTATTTGTTATTGACGGTTATACGTATCTTTTAATTTTATTTATCTGTTTCGTGTTTCCAGTAAACTAAGGTTCTTGAAAAGGTTATGTTCAAAATAAAAAGGATATGTTGAAAAGGTATGTTCATTTATGACCGTTTTATTGTTACTTTATTGATCGTATTATTTATTAGTAATATTATTGATTACAGTACTCAACATAGAAATCCATAGTGTTCTTAGCAGAAAATATAGTAATAATAATTATCTTAATAATACAGTTTCCCAAACCCATAAAATGCAGGTGATATTCAACGTACAAAATTGAAATATTTTGCATTAAATCTGCTGTGGTTGCACTGAATTTTTCATCGGATAGATACGCAGGATACATACATAAAATTACAAATAAAAAAAATCTGATGTGAACATCACATGATTTCCTTGTACGCCTATTAAATTACATATACAAATTTTTTTCTGCACTTCATTTAAACTTATTTCATTTGAAAGTGGGATACGATCCTCAAATTCTTTAATAAAAGTGGACATTTATACACAGTTGCTAAAATATTAGTTTTTATTAGCATCAAATATTAATACAATTATTAATTCAAAAATCTTACATGAAATATTAGGATAGAGTAAAAGTACCTTTTTTACTTTTATTACTAGATCAGTGTTATTCGTATCTTTGTGAGTTGCTGATTAGCAAAAGATTTAGATTTCTGGTCTGTCGTATAAATAAAAGTTAATAATAATTAAATTATTCCGTTTAGTGAACTCCTGTATACTGGTCACAAATGTTAATTTCGATCTTACGGTGTAAAATATTCCGTTTTTATTATTGGATTACTTGGTGAATAATCAAAAATGAAAAAAGAAACTATCATACAGCAAAAAGAAAGATAAAATGAAGAAATATGTCTCAAAAAAAAAATAAACGACAAGAAGATGAATATGAAGGGGAAGAAAACGTTAAGACTAAGGAAAGAATAAAAAGGTTAAGAAAGGATGATGAATATAAAAAGAGAGAAAATTTGAAAACTAGAGAACGTGTACACAAATTAAGATCAGAAGAATTATATCAAACTAAACAACGATTAAATGATTGGCAACAAAAAATAAACGAAATGATGAACAATTTCGACTTGGAGAATATTGTCTGACAATATCAGAGGAGTAATGAACTAAAAGATAAGAATTTTTTTGCAATTTATTAAAGATCGGGCTTGTATGCCTCAGTGTATATAATAAAAGCTCACCAGGCTGGTCTAGTGGTTAACTCGTCATCGTAAATCAGCTGATTTGGAAGTCGAGAGTTTTAAGGTTTAAACCTAGTAAAGGCAGTTACTTTTATACGGATTTGAATACTAGATCATGAATACCCGTATTCTTTGGTGGTTGGGCTTCAATTAACCACACATCTCAAGATTGGTCGACCTGAGACTGTACAAGACTACACTTCATTTACATTCATACATATCATCTTCTGAAGTAATACCTTACGGTGGTTTCGAAGGCTAAATAAAAAAAAAGAAAGAGTGTATACATTATGCTGTTCTTGTGAGGGTTGCATAGACGTCGCACATCAATATCCCACAGTAATTACTCTAAAAATATTCCGACTTTAGAAGTGGTCCGACCGAGATCACGTGATCCTGATCGGTCAAAACGACTCAACCACTTTACATCAAATTTTAACATGCTACCTAAATTTCAATGAAACTGATATAGTAGTTTGGAGACTTTTGAGTCTCAAAATTTCATACATATTAATGTATAAAACACATCCCGTCAAGTATTTTTCATGATTTATTTAATATTTTTATATTGAACACTGTTCACGCACACAGCCGTGCTTTTTCAAAACAAAAGTCCCGTGTGTTCTTGATTGAAAATAAATCTAATAACGATGTGGGTTACTTGGTCGAATCCATTTTTTCTATCTCGTATTTTTTAATACGAGACATATTGTTTTTATCTTACAAAGAATCGTACAGGATGCAAAACATCAGCTAAGAAACACTATTAAGAATATTATTTAAAAATAAGTTGTGACACATATTGTCCGTCGCGTCTTTTTCGTTAAGCTCTAGTATATAAATTGGTTTAAAAAAAAACATTAGCTCAATATTAATGTTTCGGCATAGAGTTGTATGTAGAAAAAAATGTCTTATATTGAAATATAGAAGAAACTTCGTGTAGTAGGAAAAAGATCGAATGAAAGTTTAAGCTTGACAGAATGTGTTTAGATTTCAAGTTTTGTCAAAAGTTTAAGATGGAATTGTCCGTAAAGTTCCACGTAGATAAAGTCATACTTGCTCATAAATAATCATTTTTGTAAAATAACGAATGATCAGTAATTTTTAATTACATTCAAATGAAAATAGGACGCCTATGAATCTACAGAGGCTCTAAGTTAAAAGTTTTCTTTTAAGTGAATTCAAACATGAAAAATTATTTTACTATGTTGAACGTACATTATTTATACAAACAACAAAGATTCTTCATCAGAATGATGCTTAGTATACCCTTATAAAATTAAAATTAATTTTAACAATAGTTATTTACTGTAGGAATAAATTTAAATTAACCAATGGGACGGAACACGGAAACATTAACCGCCAAGTATTGAAGGATATTTACTTTTATATAACTTTGTAAATTTCATGCAAAAAACATGGGTAAACTATAGAATAAAATTCTAAAATTCATTCGTCACCTGAATGAATGATTTCACCTATACTGTATTCAGTTAGCTTATAGAATGGAGAATAAACAAACGTTGTTTTTGTGTTAGTTATGATTCTGCTGAGCAGGTCTCGTGTATCTCTGCCGATTCACAATCAGAGGATGATTTGTAGCGTGTGTGAAAATGCCATGCCTGACCGGGATTCGAACCCCGGACCTTCGGGAAAAAGGCCGAGACGCTACCACTCGCGCCACGGAGACCGGCTAATCTACAGGAGACTATCATAACGAGATAAATGATTTAGCGATGTATTACCGCTTTTGGAAGATAATTCGGTTATTGTCTGTTTAAGACAACAGAAACAGACAATAAAACGTCCTCCCGTAAGACAATAAAACGCCCTTCATCATTCAGGTAAAAAGGAAAAAATTCCAGCCGTGCTTTAGAAAATACGATATCAAAATGTGGCTTAGTTCAAAAGAAGTGATTTTTTTAAGATTAGGAACTTAAGTTCCAATTATTAGAAAGGGTTTCGCGTATTAAAAGTAATTTAAATGCGTATAAAATTGATGTAACGTAACGGTCACAACCAGCCATTCTGCACTATTTCAACCATATTTACATAACTAAGATTTAATAATAACAAAAAAATATGATCCTGTTTATGTAATTGTATTGGCGAGGGTTAAAAGTTATTCTACGTGAAAATAGTGTATGTATATAAAATAATCTATATTTCTATAATTCTCGATTTTGGGAAGTGATTCAGGTTCTCCATAAAACATTAATTAGGGGGGGGGACTCTCTTTCAGGAAATTTTGACTGAAACATTGGAGGCTTTTCCGGTGGAGGTCGAAGTTTAAAAATGGCATATTTAATGCCGAAAATACGTAAGAATAGTAATGCACAATATAATTGTAAAGGAACTCGAGTTCTGTCGATTCACGCAACTTGAGAAAGATAGAGCTGATTGAGAGAGAGGGTCTATAATGGGAGAGGGTGAGGAAGAGAGAGAGAGAGAGAGAGAGAGAGAGATAAAATACGCCCATCTGAATTGGCAGATTACTCCATCAGCCATTCACTTGATAAAATACACATCAGGAGAGAGTTAGTTGGCACATATACAATTATATAGTAATTGAAATTACAAAATTGCAGCCATCTGAATAAATTGGATACAGTTGTAGGTATAATGAAACGATTGCTATTTCGTATCACTAATACAATTTCCTTAAGGAAAGGAGTTTCGTGGAGAGAAGGAAACTCAGATTTGTATTAAGAATCGTAAAATTTCTGCGTAAATTACATTTCATGGAATAGATTAAAAAAAAAAAAAAAAAAAAAAAAACTTTATTGCATATCTTTTTTTCCAACAAAATTTAAATCTAACCATTAAATGTTATTTTATTTATGAAAAATCCGTCGTAATTATTAAAAAAGAATTGTTGATGAACCAGTAAGGAGAAAGAGAAAAATTATTCCTGATATTGAGAAAATTATAGAATTATTAATTATGAATTTTTGTTTATATGTTTAACATGAAACGGAGCTTTTTCTCAATATTCTGATTATAATCGGACTGAAATCAAACAGTTGTACTGCGTGCGATAAATCTTCCCACTGTATATAATTTATATTTAAGTCAAAATATACAAAAATAATTATTTTTCTCCTCTCTTAAGAAAGATTAAATTTACTTTCTATATAACTGTAATTCTTACATATTTGCTAATTCATCCGCAAAATAATCGAAGTCGGCCCCTCTGTGTTTTATATATATATATATATATATATATATATATAAAAATATAGTAAGCAATATACGTGCAGTATGTAAGAGAATTTTGTATGATGTGTGTATGAAAGTACATTGTTAACTGAGAAAGCTTAGAGAATTCTACGTGAAACGTAATGTATTTGATTTTAATTAATTTTTTTTAAATTAAGTAATAATAATATTAATAAATATTTAATAATTTAATTTAATTATAATAATTAAATAATTGATAATTAAACTTTTTATTATTTAACTTATAATTTTTATAATTTAAAAGTTTGTATAGTTGATTGAATAACCCAAGAGATTAATAAAAATAATATTTTTAAGTAAAATATTTCTTGTTATTACTTTTAATTCTATCCAATCAAGAGAGAAATAAACTTAAATAAATTACATTTAAGTTAATATATTATTTCAGCTCTTCTAATAAAAAGAAGCTCTGCTGTAATTTTTTTGACCCAAATTAAGGATTAACATTAGTGATTTCTTATGTAATTTGAGCTAGAAAATAAAATAAAACAGATACCAGAACAATAACTCAAGGAATTTTTAAGATATCCGACGTAAAACCAAAATTCGGGTCGAAAAACAAGATTTTTTTTAGGTTTGTAGCACAGTAGATTTTTTAAATGACTAATAAATACGGAAGATTTAGTAAAAAAACGTGTAGAGAATTTAATTCTGAGAAAATTAATGTAAATTTAATCGATAAAAAGAAAAAAAAAATCTGTTTTTACTTAACCAAAACAGAAGAAAAATAGACATAAAGTCGTATTTTAAAATAAAAATAAAAATTTTTTATTTTTAAAAACTTTTTAAAAATAAAAATGCTAATTACTGAAAATAATTTTAAAAGAAATACAATGCCGTTTAAAATTTTCCAACAAGGAATATGTCGATATAATTTTTGTTTATGAACTTTGTAACGGAAATTTTGAAGCTGCTCAACTTCAGTATCAGAAAAAATATCCTGGGAGGCGGATTCCAAATATAGACAAACTTTTTCTTCGGTGTACGAAAGGGTCGTTTCCAACGTGTTTGTTCGTTTTTTGTTGAAAGCCAAGTGTTAATTTTGAACATCATGTGATTCAGTATATTCAGCGTACCCCAGGCACTATTACATGGCGAATTTCATGTCGCACTGGTTTGTCAAAAAAAAAAAACAAAATGTGACGCATCCTACGGAAAGAAAATCTTTATAGTTTCCGCCTGTAGAAGGTTGCGCCCTATAGATTAGCCTAGGTTAAATCTCTGCCATTCGCTAGTCAAAACTGATAAGGTAAATTAAATTTTATTTACTGGTGAAGCCAATTTTACGAGAAACGGAGTCTTCAATTCTAAAAGTTGTCATAATGAAAGACAATCCATATGGTACTGTGGAAACTAATTTCTAACATAAATTTCACATTAATGTTTGGTGTGGCGTTATTTAAGACAAAATTGTGGGACCGTTTCTTTTCAATGAAAACTTTACGGAAGATGCAAACCTTCATTTCTTGAAAAATAATTTTCCGGCTCTTTTGGAGGATGTAACTTTACGAATTAGATTGCAAATGATTTTCCAGAACGATGGTGTAACGCCATATTTTTCTTTAGTAGCTAGAAATAATTTGAATGCTAATTTCTTAAACTGGATCGGACGCGGTGGGCCGATCGATTAGCTACCACGATCACCTGACTTAAACGCCACTGGATTCTTCATTTAGGACAATATGAAAATAACAGTATTCCGACAAAAAGTTAATACTAAAGAAGAGTTACTCATTAAAAAACGAAATGCTACTGAATTTATACGAAACGATCCTGAAATGATACGGAAAGCCACCGGAAATATTTTACCTCGGGCAGAGTGTTCTGTACATTGTGAAAGAGGGAATTTCGAACAATTACTGTAACTGAGGTTTGTCATTCTGTTACCACTTACCGTTTCATGTATTTTATTTTTTGTTTGCTATGCTAAGAATAGTTATTAAGTTCAAAAAAATAATACGATTTTCTAGTTATTTTCGTTGTTTTACTTCAACATAAAACTAATTTTTAAAAGATTTATCTTTATTGGCTGTATTTACATTAATTTTCCCATAATTAATTTGTCAACACTTTTTATTACCAAATCTTCCGCATTTATTAATCATTTAACAAAAATCTTGTACTACAAACCTAAAAAACTTGTTTTTCGACAGAAAATTTTGTGTTTTACGTCGGATATCTTAAAAACTACTGGAGTTATAGTTCTGGGAACTGTTCTGGAACAGTTCTGGGAACTGGAATTATCTTTCCCAGCTCAAATTTCTTAAGAAACCACCAACGTTATTCCTTAATTTGGGTCTCAAAAATTACAGTAGGGCTCCGATTTGTTAGAAGAGCTGAAATCCGGGAGAAGTCTTTCGCTAGCCGTAACTCGAAAACAATGCGTTTGCTATGTTTATATGAACTTTTTTCATAATTTTCATCAGTAAAACATGTCGAGAATTTTTTTCCGTTTCTTCGTGGGACACTCTATGTGTATGTAGTTGTGTGTGTGTGTATATATATATATATATATATATATATATATATATATATATACTCGTATATATATAAAAATAAGTTATGCGGTGAAAATCTTTTTGGTTGAATATTAATTTCAGTAAATATAAAAATTAATTTTTTTTATTCTCATTAATTTTTTTAACCAAAAGTAATTTTTTTACTCAGAAATCGCGATTTCAACACTTTTGTCAACAATATGCACAAGTATGTGTGTGAAAAAGCCTACGATTTCGAGTAAAATGTCGAGTAAACTGTTTGGCTTTATGTTTTATATAATTTCAAGAATTCTTTTTTTTACTAGAGCGTTTAATTTATTGAATTTTTTTGATGACTGTTATCTTCAAGTTAAATTAAAGAGAATACTGATTAAAAAGTACATATATAACACTATATCATACACACACACAAACATAGAGAGAGAGAGAGAGAGAGAGAGAGAGAAAGAGAGAGAGAGTGAGAGTGGGGGGGATAGCGAGAGAGAGAGAGTGAAAGACAGACAGAGATCAAAATGAAAATTTGCTCTTTTTTGTAGAAAGTTAAAGAAAAAAATTATTGTAAAATAAGAAATGTTTAAATAAAGTAATTCTCTCCGATCTCCGTGGCGGAGTGGGCATCTTGTACTTTCGCAGATCCCGGGTTTGAATCCCGGTCAGACATGTTTTTTTTTCATACATTACAAAATTTCCATTTTCATATTCGAGTTTTTGTGTTGAATTAATTCATAAAGCAAAGAAAAAAGCTTTTCCATGAAGTTTTTGGAATTATTTTTTTTTTTTATGAGATCTATGTAAACGATTAACAAAAATTATGGAAGGAAAGACATTAGTAATGTCATATAGTAATATATGAATAAATATATTATAAAATCATATGATAAATATATATTCATAATATATACATAAATATCTCCATATGTACTAATTTAAACCTAAAACGGTAGTTTTAATTTTATATTAAGTGAAAATAAAAATAGTACTTTAAAGATACAGTTTTATTTCATTTAACTCTTTGCATCGAAAGAAAATACTACTATTTCTGTAAGATCGTACAATTCTATTTTACCAGTTCAGCATTTATTGTGAAGAATCAGCAATTTGTTGAAAAAGAGAGATCCCTTTATTATAGTAACAATAACTCGACTGCAATTCTTTTCAGTAATATAGCACGACGTAACTTCGCATTCACTTTCTTTTAAACTCATATTATACCCAGTTTTCTTATATATTATTATTCTTTTTGCATTATTTTAATTTTTTATGTGTATTTATCAATCAATTATTGTGTCGATTACTTATATCAATTCAATATACTAATATTTTACAAAAAGTATAATTTAAATAAATTCTATTGGCACACACAACGTGTATTTAAAGTTTAAATATTATTTTAAGTTATAAAATTATGCTCCGGTAATACTAGATAGTGGATACCGGTATTCTTTGGTGGTTGGGTTTCAATTAACCACACATCTCAGGAATGGTCGAACTGAGAATGTACAAGACTACACTTCATTCACACTCATACATATCATCCTCATTCATCCTCTGAAGTATTATCTAAAACGGTGGTTACCGGAGGCTAAACAGGAAAAAGAAAAATATATCTTATATGTGTATAAATCAAATAAAACAATTTGAAAGCGATGAAAAATAAACCGTACCGAGGATTCCCATTAAATCTATGTAGTTAAAAAAAATATGAAAATTGTAATAATTCCATTTATTTAGCGTGACACAACACCAATTACAGTCAAAAATTACAAACAAACATCTAACATATTAATATAAGCTACTGATTCTCAAGTCCCCATCAGGAAATCTTCAGGAGTCCCTTCATAAGCTGCCCTAGGGCAATTTTCTGTGATGTGTTTAATAGTTTGATTTTCACCACTCGCAAAGGGGCGTCGGTGTTTTATCCCCATTTATACAGGAAATAGGCGCACCTACCATGCCGAGTTCCTATTTTGTTAACGTGGAAAGTCAAAACCCGGCGGCTTTTGAGTAATACATGGAAGTAGTACGTGGAGTAATGTATGGTTATTCTGCTTGTGGTCTATTCTTGACGCCAGGCGTCAGTCAGGTTGAATCCTTCCTCTGTGGCAGCTTATTCCATTATTGAATCGCTACTTAAAACCCTTAAATAAATTTATATAAAAATTGAGTTAGTAAAATGAAAATAAAAATATGATGTGGACACCACATGACTTCCTTGAACGCCTATTAAATTACATATACATATTTTTTTAGAATGAAAAGTACGTAAAATTTTATTTCATTATTAACTTCTGATATTTTATCATATATTTTTTTTTTTTTATTATTATTTATTGCGAACATTTTTTTTTACAATCAGTAAATTCATTTACAATTAATGAATTTATTTAAATTAAAAAAAAAAGTGATGAAGTCGGATTCAAACCGATGTGCCTTAAATATATGTATTTTTGGAATGTCTTTTTAGAAAAGATTTTTTGTGTTTTATTTAACATATTTTTTGATAGTATTATAAATTACCAATGTCGTTTTGTGAAGGTGAAATTGTTATTGATGAAGTTTGTTCTGATTTGATTTATCTAGCGTGCGATTAGCCAGTAGATTTGGTTTGTGTTAATATTTTATACGTACACATTTAAAACGAAAAACCTATTTATTAAACGAAAAAATACAATTAAGATCAAATATACTATTGATTTTACATTACTATATGGATTTTCTGACCATCTCAAAACTAAAATCATCTGCCCCTACACCGTCTAAGCTTAATTATAACAATATCGGCTTCTAAGAAATTGAAGAGTGGAAGAAAATTGAACGTGTTTTCTTCAAAAAATTGAAGGGTAATCTATGTAAACAAGGATAAACAGTTGAAAATATTAGAATAATTACAAGTATTTTACGAAGAAATATTGAATATTCTTATTCTTAAATGAGATTTATACGAATCATATTACATAATAAAAAAAAAGTATATCAATAATTAATACTTACAGTGACACCTTCAAAACTTGTATTCCTCAAGGCTTCCAGGAAGAGTTGCTCCCACAAGGGATCACGATAACGGAAGTCAACAACTGTCTGGTTCTTGTGGAAGTGGCGGATTCTGTGCGCTACATTTTGGATTGCCAATGCCACAGCCCAGATACCATCGTACGTATAACCGTGGAAGCGTGAATATTCTTTCCCGCGACGTGAATCGTATTCAACTTGGTATTCCTCAGCAGTCTGAAACGTAAAATGTATATATTAATTTATATCTACGCTAAATTTGGTATAAAATGAGTTTTATTTTAGGTTACAGCATATCACTTAAGCATTTTGAATTAGTGCTTGTTTTTGTAATTCGCCTTCTTAAATTTACAAAATAAAATAAAATTGTTTGTTTACTATAATGATAAGAGTGAAACTAGAATGGAAATCAAAATTTTAAAATAGTTATCGAAATAAAATTCTAGAATTTATAACATTTTAAAATTTTAAAAAAATCAATTTTTGAATTTATAATCAACGGGTCCAAAATTAAAGCAACAGTTTTCTACAGAGTCTTTCCTGAGCAAAATAAGGAAACTGAGTATAGAAAACCACTTTATTTGACATAATCTTTCAATACACCTAGTATTCTTCAAAATAAGAACCTTGGGCATCGACAAAGCAGCGAGTTTCCCACTGTTTGTAGACGTCTCGGAAATCCTTTTCTGGAATCTCGTTAAGTTCTTTCGTCACGGCCCTTTGACGTCTTCTACGGTGTACTTTCAACATCCGTTTCATTTTCGGAAACAGGAAGAAATCACAGAGGTCGGTGCTGTATGGTGGTTGGGGAAGCGTGGTTATGCCTTGTCCGGTCAAAAACTCCCTAACAGCGAGCGACGCGAGAGACGAAGCGTTGTTGTGGTGCAGAATCATGATTCTGCACCACACATGATTGAACATTGTAAATGTTGAATGGCAACTTCATGAACGTGCGTTTTCAAAATTCCTAATTTTTCTGCAATAGCACGAATACTTAGACACCGATCAATGTTCAATAAAGCACTCACACAATCAATATTAGCATCCGTAACAGTCGTCGACGGGCGCCCGGACCGTTTCTCGTCGTAGACGTCTTCTCGGCCGTCTTTAAAGGCGATTCATAGAGAGAGTTATTATATTTTAATAATATAATAACATTTACTTAAAGAAAACAAAATTAGAAATAATGCCCAGCATAAAAATTATTCCAAAAAGAAAATTAGCACAGAATGCAGAATTTTTAAATGTTGTCTAGTTTCAAATATCTAGGGGAAACAATAAAATACAACTGTACGGATTGAGTGGCAGTAGAAGAGAAAAGTAAAGAATTAAATAAATTACTTTTCCTGACCAACAATATTTACAATGAAAAGAACCTCTCAAGAAGGGCCAAACTCATATATTACGCACCGAGGTGAGACTAATCGTACTATACGAAAGTGAAAGTTTACACATTACGAACCTGGAACCGTTAAAGAAAGTAGAGAGAAGACTGAGAACAGTCGTGGTTCCCACGAAGATTGAAATCCAACCAAGAACTGTATGACGAAAAAGAGGGTATTGAAAAAGCGATAAGAAGGAGTAGACGGTAGAATGGATGAAGAGTGACTAAATATTCATTAAACTCTGGAAAAAACGAGCAACCATAGGTACCTACAATAAACGAAGAAAGGATTACACAACCTAGGGATCCAAGAACAGGAAGTCAAAGAGAGAAAGCTATTCAGACTAAAAATTTACAAAGTTGAGTATGAAACGATGAGGAAAACGAAAAGAATCATTTCTATGTGAGACGGTCGGAGGATAGAAAGACCAAAAAAGGTGAAAGAATAAACGAATATTGCGAGAAAATAATATTTGTGAGATCCACAGTTGGCCTAACCTAAAAAAAAAATAAAATATAACATAGGATGTCTTCTGCGTACAGTTTTTTAAATTCGCATTTGATTATAAATGAGCGCATTCTAAGCCCGTTAGGTGTGGTGGTGACAAACATTGCTCTTTAATATAGAATAATTAAAGAGCGTGCGGGTGACAATTTTGAATTTCTAATTTTTACAAAATTTATTTAGAACATATGTGTATATATATATATTTATTTATATAGGCTATGACACTCCCGATAACGTAAGGATTCCAATGTGGGGTCATACATCTAAATCAGTTCAGTCGTTGAGCTGCTACAATGGGAAAAACATATATACACACACCATAAATACATTACACTCCTTTTAGGGCAGTCGTGTAAAAAGAGTGAGGAGCGCATAACACAAAAGATTTGTAAAATCGATACATCGATATATAAAGTTTATCGTAACGTATATAAATATCGATGACCTATCAAAATGTCATAATTTCTTGACAAAAAATCTGATGTGGACACCACATGATTTCCTTGTACTCCTAATAAATTACATATATACATTTAAAAAAAAATAAAAAGTACATAAAATTTTATTTCATTAACTTGTGATTTTTTAAAATTTTTTTATTGCTATTATTGAATTATTATTTATTGTATTTTTTTTTAAGTCAGAGGTTAATAATTATTAATAAATCAATATATTTAAAATAAAAAAAAGTTAAAAAAAAAGGAGATGAAGTCGGGTTTGAACCGACTTATTTATACTGCAGTTAAGAAAAAGTCCAAAATTAAAAAAAAATGGATTTTGGGCTTTTTTTGGATACTTTTGGTCAAGTTGATAGCAATAAAATAGGAGGTGCACAACTAGCTGTTACAACAGTCTTAAATCCAAAATTTCAACATCCTACGGCTAATCGTTTTTGAGTTATGCGAAATACATACGCACATACGTACGTACGTACAGACGTCACGCTGAAACTAGTCAAAATGGATTCAGGGATGGTCAAAATGGATATTACCGTTGAAATCTGAAAACGGAAATATTTTGCGATCACAATACTTTCTTTACTTCGTACAAGGAAGTAAAAATAATGTATTTAAAAAATGTTTAATCAATGTTATTTTCTTTTGGATAATTTTCTATATACCTACCATTTTAACTTTAATTTAAGATCACTGAGAAAAATTTGAAAAAGACAGAGATGACAAAATTATGTTAAATAAAATATAGTCTATTAATATTTAAATTAAATAGATAAATCTTTACGAGTAATAACTAATAAAAATTCGATTATAAGTTTTTATACCGTTAAAACATATACGATACTGAAAGAACGATCTTAATCGAATACAAAAGGTAAATATTATTAATAGTTCGAAAACATTAATTTGGGGGGGGGGTTAGAATTGTTTAGAAGGATACGTACTCCCGACTGATAACTATTATGGTACGTATGATAGCGATATAAAGCATTGAGTAATATCATTTATTACGACATGGGTTGACAACCGATTTGAATCTCTACGGCAAACATAGGAGGAAATTCGCTTTTGTTACTACGTCGATATGGTTGGCACCGATCGAGTAAAATCCCTTCTCTTTGCTTTGACAATAACCTACCTACGCAAAACAATAGCATCATAACCTTCTCTTCCTATACAATTCATTCGGTCAACTTCAAAGGTTTGCGGTTTAGCTATAAATTTAATATAAAATTACCCCACTGATAAATTATTTACTAAAGTAAAACGGTTTAATATAAAAGTATTTTAACCATTTACTTATAAAAATGATGGGAAATGAAAGGGGATATTTGGTATGTAAATTACAACTGATAGTAAGTTTCAATAATCGCTTCAAAATTGTTAAAATTGAAAGGAATGTAATTTTAATGTAAAGTAAAAACTATACTTTTTCAAAATAATAAAAATAATTTTATAGTTAGATCAATTTTCTCGATTTGTAAATCCGGATGTAGCGTCATATTTTTTTAACTTAAATCAAATTTGTAGACGATTTAATTGAAGGAATGAAATAATTACATATCTCAGGTTATATACTGGTAAATGGGAGTAAAACGTATATTACCTTCCCGTCTAGAAAGTGCTATAGCAGGGCTACAACTCTAGAAGGAAAAATATTTTAATCCGTCCAATTTAGGCGTATGCGGTTTTCACTGAATCTTGACGTTTTGACACCTAAGGAACCCGAAAAAACCAGATGGAAATTTTACAGATGTTAATGTGCGTATGTAGTACGCGCGCGCGCGCGTGTGTGTACATCTCCAGAACTACTGGACCGATTTTGGCCAAACTTGGTCAGATTACTTCTATATTTTATGGCATTGATGCCATTAAATTTTCAACTTAAATGTCCAAGGGGGTGAGGCTGTAGAGCCAAGTAACCCTCATTATCTCGAAATTTCGTCTAATTAAGGTCATAATTTTTACGCACATTTGATATTATAAGCAAAAAATGTTTTTGCAAAATCGTACACCCACCCTAAAAATTCTGTTGTAGTTGCCTACTATATTTTGACGTCACAGGTGAGCGGTATAATTAAATAAATGAATATTATTTAAAGTGTAAAAAAGTAACTAGGTCTGGCCGGGTCTCGAACTCGATCGTCCGGACGACTCCGTACCTGGTGCATTAAGTCTCGCGGCTACACCAGGCTGGTGTAGCATTGCGGCTACGCCAGTTGTAGGACTTTCCCGTTATGCAGCTAAAGACGTGTTCCGGGAAAGCGAGTAGTTTCTGATAAAGGCTTACACACACGACTTAATTTAAAAGATTTACGATTTTATTTAAATATAATATTTTTGTCGTTAAAATTCAATGATTCTAACTAAAGCGCACGCGCATACCGTATTTAATTCGCGAGGGTGTGGCGATACTAGCGGCGACGGTCGGAACTAACTAAACTAAAGTAATTTCACAACTTACATAGAACAAGTTTCGCTTGTACGTTCGGCATACTGGTGTAGCCGCGAGGCTTAACGCCCCAGGTACTGAGTCGACTGGGCGATCATGACCCAGCCAGACAGAGTTACTGTTTTACAATTTAAATATTATTCATTTATTTAATTGTACCGTTCACTTGTGACGTCACGACATAGCAGACGATTACAACACATTTTTAAGGGAGGAAGTGCGATTTTGCAAATAATATTTTGTAATTAACAGATATGCCTAAGAAAAATATAATCTTAATTATGCAAAATCTCGAGATTCTGAGGGGTGAACCCTATTTGCAGCCTACCCAATTGACCTTTTAATTGAAAATTTAATGGTATTAATGTTCCACATATAGAAATATTCCATATATGGTATATATAACAAAAAATAATAATAATAAAAATAAATAAACAATAAAAACTAAAAATATATATATATGTCCCATATAATAATCTAACAATGTTTGATCAAAATTAGTCCAGTAGTTCTGAGATATAAGGTGATTTAAAGGTCAACACCGAACATATGAACATTAATATCCGGTAAATTTCCATATGGTTTTTTGGGTTCCTTACGTGTCAAAACGTCAAGATTCAGTGAAAACCGTTTTTGCCCAAACTGGACCGATTATAATACTTTCCTTTCTAAAGCTATAGCGCAATCTATATAAGAAAGAAAAAGTTATGGTTTTTTTGGTCATTTTATTGATGGTTTGATACACAACCCGTTTAAGATTGGCTTTTTATTTTAAAAATATCTTCTTTATTTTTCTTTATATAGCTTATTTGTTCTTGCGAAATAAAAATATACTCATAAGCAAAATAGTTATGATTTTTTCTTAAATAAAAAAATATATTAAACGATTTTAAATACTGGATAAATCTAATTAATTAATTGATCTAATTGATTTTTTTTTTATTTCTGCATGTGCTGTAATACGTATATTGTTTAAATTTAAAAAAAAACAACCGGTTTGATTTATTTTAAAATATTTTATAACAATTTATTATTATATTATTATTTAAAATTATTTATTTATTACAATTTATTTATATTATTTATTATTATTAACAATTTATATTGATTTATTTTCAATATTATTTATAACAAATTTTAAGAAGCATATTACTTTTTTGAAGGTCAATATAGAATAAGAAATATTTTGAAAAATCTGTTCGTAAGAGTTATTTATGTTTAAAAAAAAGAGAGAAATGTTCAGCAGATAAATATTCACGTTTTTTTTTTTGTCTTCAGTCATTTGACTGGTTTGATGCAGCTCTCCAAGATTCCCTATCTACTGCTAGTCGTTTCATTTCAGTATACCCTCTACATCCTACATCCCTAACAATTTGTTTTACATATTCCAAACGTGGCCTGCCTACACAATTTTTCCCTTCTACCTGTCCTTCCAAAATTAAAGCGACTATTCCAGGATGCCTTAGTATGTGGCCTATAAGTCTGTCTCTTCTTTTAACTATATTTTTCCAAATGCTTCTTTCTTCATCTATTTGCCGCAATACCTCCTCATTTGTCACTTTATCCACCCATCTGATATTTAACATTCTCCTATAGCACCACATTTCAAAAGCTTCTAACCTTTTCTTCTCAGATACTCCGATCGTCCAAGTTTCACTTCCATATAAAGCGACACTCCAAACATACACTTTCAAAAATCTTTTCCTGACATTTAAATTAATTTTTGATGTAAACAACTTATATTTCTTACTGAAGGCTCGTTTAGCTTGTGCTATTCGGCATTTTATATCGCTCCTGCTTCGTCCATCTTTAGTAATTCTACTTCCCAAATAACAAAATTCTTCTACCTCCATAATCTTTTCTCCTCCTATTTTCACATTCAGTGGTCCATCTTTGTTATTTCTACTACATTTCATTACTTTTGTTTTGTTCTTGTTTATTTTCATGCGATAGTTCTTGCGTAGGACTTCATCTATGCCGTTCATTGTTTCTTCTAAATCCTTTTTATTCTCGGCTAGAATTACTATATCATCAGCAAATCGTAGCATCTTTATCTTTTCACCTTGTACTGTTACTCCGAATCTAAATTTTTCCTTAACATCATTAACTGCTAGTTCCATGTAAAGATTAAAAAGTAACCGTGATAGGGAACATCCTTGTCGGACTCTCCTTTCTTATTACGGCTTCTTTCTTATGTTCTTCAATTATTACTGTTGCGGTTCCTGTACATGAACCCTAATTTTTTTTAAAATGCTGAACATTTTATTCCAGTCTACGTTATCGAATGCCTTTTCTAGGTCTATAAACGCCAAGTATGTTGGTTTGTTTTTCTTTAATCTTCCTTCTACTATTAATCTGAGGCCTAAAATTGCTTCCCTTGTCCCTATACTTTTCCTGAAACCAAATTGGTCTTCTCCTAACACTTCCTCCACTCTCCTCTCAATTCTTCAATATTAACTGAATATTAACGTAATATCTGTTTATCTAATCTGTTAGTTACAAATGGTGGACTCAATCAAAGTTACATCTCAGGTTGATTACCGTATCTAATTAACCGAAGGTCGCATATAACAGTCGGCGGAAACTAAATCGCATTTAAAATAGAAGACCTCGCCGTAGATATTTTGCTTTGAAGATCAGATATAGCTGGTTGAGTACTTAGGAAATCATGTCGACATTACATTACGATAGTACGTTGATGTAATGCTAATGGCTTGGAATACATAACACAACTACTAGTACGATTATGATATAGTGCAGCGCTTTTATCAGATAAAAAAATGTAGGCCAAAAGGTTTAGCTATAAAAAGAAAACAAATGTATCCTACTTCTGAAAATATTCACGATAAATTTTATTTTATACAAAAAACAAAGATAAACTTATGTAGATTGATTAAAGTGACGAATCGTTAAAAAAAACCGTCGATTAAATCTGAACTTGTACAATCGTCCAATAATTAAAAAAACATTACACAACACGAGTTAATGGTCTCTTCAAAATTCATATACAGAGTATCCTACGAAGCAACCGTCATACTTCACTGGTGTATTCCTCTCATCAAAATAATGAAAAAAGTTCACATAAACATAGGTCTGGAAACGCTTCGTTATGGCTAGCGAAAGATTTCGCCCTACTCCCCCGGTGAATGAGGTCGTACTGAAATTTTTAGGACGTTAATTGAGGGGTAAAATTAATGGTTTACTATGGTTTTAATCTGAAAATTGAATAAAATAGGTTCCAGAATTGTATCTCCAGTAGTTTTCATGATATCCAAAGCAAAACCGACAAACTTATTATCTGAAAACCGTTTTAATACGTTTGCAATACAATAACTTTAAATGACTAATAGATGCGTAAAGTTTATTAAAAAACTTATAGAGAATTTAATTATAAAAACAGTGATGAAGTCCAGCAAAAATCATATAAACGTTTTAAAAAATCAATTTTTACCGAAGAAACACAACAAAAAATAAATGAATTGATTTAGACCAAAAATCATTGTATTATTTAATCTTATTTTTCATATATTACAGATACTGTGGTCAATAAAATGACCTTGATAGTCTACGCAAAATCTAGTGCGACGTATAACATCAAAGGAAGCTTTTCTAGTAGTAACACGGTCCGTTATTAAGACGTTCAAAAGCGTTTAAAATTTGGTTAAATAATTCTTCTTTGGAATTAACCTTTTCTGCGTAAACTAGTTCCTTTAAATGTACCCAAAGGTATTAGTCCAAGGGATTGAAATCGAGGGACCTAGGAGCCCGATCAATTGGCTCATCTCGACTGATCCTGGAAAAATTAAGTTTAAATTGCTGTCTAACGTCTTGTGAGTAATGAGGTGTTGCACCGACATGTTGGAATAACATTTGCTGCCTTTTTTCAAGAAGTACATCTTCTAGCAGAACTGGCGATTGATTTGTAAAAAATCTTTGCACACAATACTAGAATGGCGATTTTGAAAAAATAAACAGTCCGATTAACTGGTCCCCAGTAATACCACACCATAAATTTATCGAAAATCGGGTTTGAAAGTTTGATTATTTAATTGAATTTGAATTTTCAGTTGGCCACCTGTGATTATTCTTTAAATTATATATTCCGTTTCTTATAAAATTAGATTCACCGGTTAATAAAATGTAACTAGCAATATTTCGATTTTCTTCTACCCATCGACAAAACTTTAAATTCACTGTTACCTGCTTGAAGATTGTGAACAGGTTCCAAACAGTAAAGATAAGGATGAAACACTAAAACTGTGTTTTAGTGTAACAACAGTTTTTAAGTGTTCTTCAAACTGTACTACGAGATGTGCGTGTTCAATTTGATATTCGGCAAGTATCGAGTCAATAACTGCGCTGTATCATTTGAATATTATCTTATTCAAGTAGAGGCTGTTCTACAGGAGGTTTAATGGAACAAGCAACCGTTGGAAAAATCCATTAGCTCGTAAGTTACTGAAAACTAAGGAAAATGTTTATGAGTCGGTATTCTTCTACTCGGAAATCTATGTTCGTATTCATGTTTTGCAGCCCGGCTATTTCCGTCAGTAAAACCGTAAATAAAAACGATATTTGCATATTCTCGATTTGAAAATTTGAATGGCATCTCACCGTTTTAAAAAAGCACGAATATTTTATACAAATCATAAAAGCGCACGTACAATACTCAAACCAAAGTTTTTTTGAAAAGTTTTGCTTTTTTGTATCCAACTAGTTCATCTAGACTAAATAAACATATTGTAGCGTGTTCGCGGTTCGAACAGGATAATGAGAGACTAACAAGCTACAAATTCCTCATAAATACAATTTAATACTCTACATATTAAACAAAACAAATAATATTTAGCGGATTTGCTTGGTTTGTATTTATAGTTTCTTGTTTTTGGTGCTTATTATTAAGATCATGTAGTTACATTTAAGACGTTATGAGTATAACTGTTGATGCGACTATAAATAAAAGTATTAAATATAAAAATAATAAAATTAATTATAATAATAATTATAATATTATTATTATTAAAAATTAGACTCATCATCTGCCCCTTTCCACGGAAATAGTAAAAGGCGAAAGATTTATTCGAAATGAAAAGAGACCAGACGTCAGCCTCAGAACGTCACTGGCATCCGAAATAGAGGAAGACGATGCCATGTCTGAGACTACAGATACGCTGTCATCAGAGGTTGAGGCCGTCAGAAGAATGAAGAAACGCAAGAAAGGATGGCCGAAAGGAAAGCCTAGAAAGTAATTTTTTGGATATAAGTTATAGAAGAATGCAAATTTTGAACATTTTCGATTCATGAAAATGAATACTGAACTTTTTTTTTTTTTTTTTTCTTGAAGTGGGATGGGGCTAATGACAAAAGTAGTCGATGCCCCTAAAAACCTCAAAAAAAAAAAAAAAAATTATTGCTACAACGACAATACTTATATACGAGGGTAAGTCAATCATTATCCGCAATATAGTTATAAATTTATTGGAATACAAATAGGAAACTTACATGTACATCATTTTTCAACATAGTCCTCTTGCACTTCAACGCACTTGGTCCATCGTTGCACAAGCTTCCTGATACCCTCATAAAAGAAGGTTTGCGGTTGAGCTGCCAGCCAGGAATGCACCGCTTCTTTCACTGTTTCGTCCGAGGTAAATAGACGGCCCCTTAATGCCTCTTTGAGAGGACCAAACAAGTGGTAGTCACAAGGGGCAAGATCAGGACTATACGAAAGATAAGCCAGTACTTCAAAGTTCAGTTTCTGGAGCGTTTCAGCAGTATGTGAACGGGCATTATCTTGCAACAACACAACACCTTTCGACAGCAGTCCTCGCCATTTTCTTCGAATTGCAGGCTTCATCTTGGAAGTAAGCATCTCACTGTAACGAGCACTGTTTATTGTCGTACCCCTTTCCTCATAATGTTCCAGTACTGGGCCTTGTGAGTCCCAATACACCGTAAGCATCAGTTTTCCTGCGGATGGTTGGGGCTTCAACTTTTTTGAACGGCGAATTTGGATGTATCGATTCCATACTATGCCGTTTACTCTCCGGCTCGTAATGATGGATCCATGTTTCGTCACCACTGTTTATTTTGTCTAAGAAGATGTCCCGTTCGTTATTGTAGCGATCCAAATATTTTTGGCAGATGTCCAAGCGCGTTTGTTTATGCGACTGTGTGAGTTATTTTGGTACCTATCTTGCACAGATTTTATGAAACCCAAGTCTGTTGTAGATGATTTCGTAGGCAGAGCCGTGAATAATTTGCAGACGATGAGCCACTTCATCGATTGTTACTCATCTGTCTAAGAAAACCGTGTCACGTGCACGCTCAATGTTTTCCTCATTTGTGGCGGTAAACGGTCGTCCGGCTCCTTCGTCGTGCGTAACACTTGTGCGACCATTTTTGAATTTTTCAATCCATTCGTAGACAATCCGTTGCGGCAACACACTGTTCCCGTATTGTACCAAAAGTCTTCGATGAATTTCGGTCCCTGATACACCTTCCGACCACAAAAAACGGATCACTGTCGTTGCTCTTCTTTGGAAACAGAAAGCGGAGCAGCCATGGTTAACGGCAGGACAGCGATAATGGAACTAACCTAGCAGCATCAAACCGGTACAGACATAACAACAATTAAACCACGCATGCGTCATCTACAACACTACATCTGCAACATGACAGTACTACCAACAAAGAAAAATGTAACTAAATTGTGGATAATAATTGACTTACCCTCGTATAACACACAAAATTGTAATTAAAATAAAAGGAGAAGATTTGTTTAAAGACAGTTAAATGATAAAAACCAGAATACAGTCTATCATTATGACTGATAGAAACTAATAATGCATTAACAAGAAGATAACAATAAAGAGAACAGTCTAAAGATCATACAATTCACTTTCTGCTATTATTATAACTTTTACTGTTTACAATAGAACTACCCTACTCATGAATGAGTAGAATACTGTTACTTTGACTACTATTTACCAATAACTCACAGACAAACATCTTGTATTCACCCACTGTCCAAACTGGAATACTCGTAACGTATTCTTCACTCGTTGTTATCACCCGGTTACTGACATCTACGTTACCGCAACCGCGTTGAACTTGCGCTTTCGAAATTACTCTGTTATCACGACTACCCCGAACACGGTCTAACAGAACTACTGACTCCCTCCGCTGGACCCTGGCAGTATTTATATCCCCTGGCCTGCAGAACCAGTACCCGCCTCATCCCTTCTAATTGTTGAAGCGTAGTAATTTTTATCTTCCGCGCCCTTACGTTTTTCTACAGATTCTTATTCCGATCCGGTAACCCTTCTGGCCGAACAAGAGCTTTTGGAGGTGACATTGCCTGCATTACAAAGAACAGATTGTTAAACTGACCTGTTAGTCTGAAGAAAAATCCCTTTTAGTTCCTTCTGAATTCTTCTTTTCGCTATTATTTTATCTTTCTTTCTTCTTATTTGAAAGAAATCCGTTACCCTGGTCCGTTATACGTACGTCTAAGTGTCACGCTGCCTTTGGTCTTATATTTCAGGATTGACTAAACCGATTTTCTTTAAATTTGGCTCAAATATTTCTATATATGGGACATTGTTCGTATTAATTTTCTTTCAAGATTCGTTAAGGAAGTGGGAGGATATCGGGAAAAACCAATCTCGATTTTCGTTAGAGGTATTTTAGAGAAATATTTATTAAAGAAAATTTATTACCTACAATGGATAATCCATTTAAAAAAAATCAATCCTTATCCTCTTAAAATTGAAATAAATGTTTTTCTTCTTTTTCTCTATATCCCCTGGGTTTTAATTTTTTTGAAAAAATTTTTGAAAGTTACTTCATATGTACAGCAATGAAAAAAATGTCAGCAATTTTTTAAATTTCTAATTTAAATCCCGATATAAAATGTAGAAAGGTGTTTTAAAAATTGTTTTTTCTTACTTTATCATTTATTAAACGGGGGTGTTAGATTTAAAGAAAAGTTTACTTAAGAAAATTGTTAAGCTTAACCTATAAATCACATTTTTAGAAAAAAATTATTTCTTGCTTAAAAAATATATATATATACATACTAGCGGAACCCGACAGATGTTGTCCTGACGTGGCATTGTTTTGTAATAAATGCACAACACCTAAATATAAGTAACTTATTTAAGTTAAAATTAGTAGGAATGTGAACGAAATTTCATTAATATAACTATTATCAGTTTGTGATTGTTTTATTATTGTAATGGGTTTATTGATTAATTATGTGTAGTACGGTTAATATTTATTTTCACTAAATATATTCTGTTTTTTCGCTCTAACTCTTATAATTTTTATTATTAAACTTTTTTTTAATAGTATTTTTCTACATCATTTAAAGAGCTATTAAGAATAAAGTTTCTTTAGCACCTACATTATATTCCGGACCAAAAATGAGGAACAAGTTTTTCATTATGTTCATAAAAGTTATACTTTTATTTTTTCAATATTTTTAAACATTTCTTTAGTAATTTTTTTTTTGTTGGCGATCACTTTTTTATAAATAAAATTTTCCCACAGAGTAAGGAAGCCCAAAAGATCGAAAACTATTTCATTTGAAATTTGGAAATTTGATGATTAAATCTTATTTTAGTAAATTTTTTATATATAATAGTTTCTACTTACCAACCATCTTTAATAGTATATTCGAGCGCTTTCGGATTATTAATTCATTCTCAGAAACATTGATGACATAACAATTGAGACATACCGACATGACGGAAACGTTAACATTATTTTAAATTTTGACAGTCGGTTGTTATGTTTATAATTTTTGTTTTTAAAATTCAATTTAGTATAATTAATGATATGTGAAGTAAATATATAATATATGACTCATCAATGTTGCTGAGGATGGATTAGTAATCCAAAAGCGCTTGAACATACTATTAAAGATTGTTGGTAAGTGGAAACTATTATATAAATAACTTACACATCAATACCAACGGGCTATGATTAATAAAATTAACTTATTTTAGTAATCACAACTGCACTGGCGTAGCCGGGAAAATCAATCAATTTTATGGCAGTTTTTATTTTGTTATTATTTCATTAAATTATAAAGATGCCCTAAAACCATTTAAATCTTAAAGATTGTTTTTAATTATGAAATATTGTACACAATTATTTTAATATTGGTTTTAACGTTTTCAATGAAAGCACAACAACTTATTAAATATTATCGATAAGTTTTATCGGTAAAATTTCAATTGTAATCGTATTTTGAATATGAAATTCCTTTTTTATTTTTTCCATAATTTTCTTTTATCTTTTAGAGAAAAAAATTAAATACATAATCCTTTATTTTTTTTTATATCCACTAACATCAAAGGTAGGCAATTTAAAATGACAATAAAGTTAACGTAGTGAAAAACCTTGTTTCGTGATGTGTAAATTGCCAGGAGGTCTGAGCCTGTTAGACGAAGAGAGGGTATGAGAAGTGGTGCGGACCACAAGGAAAGGCATTTACTCCATTCTGTAATATCTTTCGATTTCGTGCGCAATTTACTTTCATAGTATTGTATAGAATCAGTGACGTATTATTTCGTGTTTCACTGTACAATAATATGTATATATAGTCACACATCATAAGTGTACAAAAGTACAAACGAACCGGTGAACTAAGAACAAAATTTATACGAAAGTAAAAAAAAAAAACTACCTATTTTTTGTATGTATAAAAGAGTAAATACGAGTAATGAAAGAAACACAGTGACACTGGTAAAAATAACCACGAATTTTTATAATTCTTTACATATTCTAACTCCAAAACTATTTTTTTTTTTGGTGCAAAAAAAATTCAGTGTGTAAGCAAGTGGTGGATGTTAGTGCTACGTTCAATTTGGCTTTATATCTCAGGGACGGTTTAACGTCCAATCATAAAATTTGGTATGGTACACCGGACATTAGGGGGAAACGATCTATTAAATTTTTTAATAATTCAGCGGATACTGAAGGAATATTACGTTTTGAAGGTGATAAGTTTTGAAAATTTAAAAATTTTCATCGTAAATGTTAATTACAAAAGAAAATTGATGGTAATATATTTTCAGATTAATTTTTCGTTAGGTCGTCATAATTTACAACTTTACTTAGGAGAGAGGGGTTAAGTTTTAAGCTTTTCGAAAACGTTACGTTATATGACTGGTATATTTTTATTCTTAAAATTTTATTTTCACTTTACTTCAGCAGGGAGTAGGAATCCAATTCCTACTTTTGTAGGTGTAGCCTTTGGCGGTGTAGCCAACCAGGCTACACCGCCATGTCCGATACTTTTATACACGGTGGTATCGCCTGGTCGTTTTGAATTTTCTGCTCTTCTCAAAAAAACGAAAAAAAGAGGTCAAAGATTAAAGTGGCTTTTGAATGTAAACATTATATGCTACTTCTGATGTATATTAATTCGAAACGATTAGGATACCATAACAAGTTTTCACTTCGCCCATGCGGTTTTAAGCATACATATTTTTTTTTAAAAATTGGACAAAAAAGTGAGGTGATAAGAATGACTACCATTTTGACAACGTGGAAAGTTTTAAATGTTTACATTCAATAGCCACTTTAACCTTTAACCTCTAGAATCAATTTGACGCACAATTTGAACGTGTGTTTTACACGATTATCCCTTGTTTGTAGTTAAATTTTCACACTGAAACAGTGAATTTACTGCAAAATACGTAGCAAAACACGGGTCTGAGATGCCCCCAAAACTAAAACAAAGAAATTGTCTATTGAACCTCCACGTCTCTTTTCACGGGTTTATTCGAATACATTAAAGAACGGCTACTTTCAATGATGAATGTTTGTTCACATGTTGAAACACTTGATTTACTGAAAAGTTTCTAAGTAAAACATATGTTTTAACTGCAAACAGCACGATTAATTTTAAATTTATGATGACGATGTAGGTCATCATTACTTTCAGCGATGTGTGTATATCATTGATCGTTATTTAATATATGCAATGATTATTATTTACGATTCAAACCTCAAAATTATTGTTGGTTTTTATAATTTAACAGCTACTCAGTTAATGCTGTAAATTTATAATGATGTTCTGCATCAATCAGTTATCATTACTTTCAGCGAAAGCGGGTATTGTGGATTTTTAATTTTTTATAGTTGTGATAGCTAATTATTGACAGCTGATATTATTTTATTTATATTTTACATAAAAAACGGGATTTCTCAGATATATCTTTCGTTAAATAAAAAAAGGTCGTATCTTGAAAACGGCGCGTCCTGGGGTATTTTTAACGCGATTTTGAAATGCTTTGTGCAAAAGGATGTTTGCGATCACCCGGAACGATAGGTTCTAGTTCCATGCGTCTAGCGTATGCGTTCTCGACATACTAGCGCGAGCGAAATTCGCCTCCACAGAATTGAAGGACCAGAATATTTCATATAAAGTAATTTTTTAACAATAAACAGCAATCTTTACCGACAATATTTTCAAGATTAATAATTTTTTAATGCATATAAATTAGGTATTAAAAATCTTCACATATGTTATCCAAACTCAATAAAAAATATTTATAATATGTTAATAATAATTATCATGAGCGAAAAAAAAATTATTTACGCCAGGAGACATCATCAATTTGTTTTGTAATTGAATCTATCTTGACAATATTCGTTTCGTTTGGAGATTACTAAATAAAGGATTGGATTTGTATCTAAAATATGATATTGCATTTTAAGACTCTTTTGAGAAGTTAGAATGAGTTTTCATTTTTTTTTTAAACAAAAAAATTAATAATGCATTATTCAGTTTATTTAATAATAAAAAAAAAAAAAAAAAAAAAAAAAAAAAAAAAAAAAAAAAAAAAAAAAAAAAAAAAATACAAAAATCTCCATTAACCTTTAAGGGTGTAAAAATATTTTGAAAAATCAAATTTAAAAATAGATTTCCTAAAATAAAATAAATTATTTCTAACAAATGCCAATATCTAATTCTACTTAACCAGACAAAAGAACTATTTTCTCGTTAAGCAAAATAAAACTTTGTCCAATGAAAAAGTCACTAATTAATTAAGCTTCTATCGGATTTTTAAAAAAAAATTATCCAGTCATCTAAAATATCTATTCACCAATTTATTTGGTTTCTTTTAACAAAAGTATTTTTTCTACACTGACAGGTTTTAAAATAGTGCCAATGAAATAAACCTGTATTATTTATTTTTTCGTTTAAATTTACATAATTATTTACTCAAATAATGCATTCCTTAAATTAAATATTTCGAATTAATTCTCTTATTCTTTAATGATTTTATTGAACAAATTTTTTTCATTATTTCGAAATTATAAAAATCAGAACTAGGACTGTTATCAGACATATGATTTAATTACATTATAAATATTTCGTGAAATAATAAAATCATAAACAATTTTGCCGTCAGTTGTTCTTTAAAAAAGTTTCCTTTAATCATTAAATATTATGAAATTTATAATCAGAGTTAACTTTCGCGTGCTTCACTGAATACTAATGAATAAATTCGTTGCTATGAAGTGAGTTATAGTCAGTAAGCTTTTAATAAGTAAATTGCACACTTTCTTCATTAACTTGAAAGTGAAATTAGAGCTTAAAAATGCCTGTTAGTATTTATTTTGTCGTCTATGTATTTAATTTTTCAAAAAAAAAATTATAACTTACTAAGGTACGGTATTACTTTCGGTCACATGGTGTGATTGGGGGAGGGGTTAAATTGAATTTTCCTTACGTTTTGAGGTGTTAGGACATTCATTAAAAATGTAATCTCCTTACATAAAATGGGTAAGCGTACCCCGTCAACTGCTAAAAATATATAAAATTTACTTTGTCTAGACAGCAATTGGCTGCCACGCCTAGGTCGCTGAATGCCAGCAAGTACCTGTCCACCAAATTAAAGCGCTTGGAGCTTTAATTGGCTGGTGGTCAGCCATATATTTCTAGGTTAGCTTCCGACAGCTGTGCGGTAGGAGTCTTCCCTTAAGTAAACTACTGATGTCGGTTGAACATAGCAACCGCATCAAGGAACTCCCACACGGTCCGACAGTGCGGCTCTCGCCACATTGTATCGCCGCTTGTGAGTAGCCAACTTCCCCTATTTACATGAATAAACTTGATAATTTGATCTTTCAAATGATAGACTTCTAACAGAAAAAAATTTATCAGATGTAGAGTCGGTTTAGAATAACTCGCATCTCAACGCTTCATTCTGAACGATTCGGAAACTTCGTATCTCATACGTAATATGCGAGTTATTTAAAAACGACTCATTCATCTGATAGATTTTTTTTTTTTTTTATTTTTTTTTTTTTTGTCTTCAGTCATTTGACTGGTTTGATGCAGCTCTCCAAGATTCCCTATCTAGTGCTAGTGTAGCTTCTAACATTCCACGCTCCGACTCGTAGAATGTTATTTTTTAATTTTCTGGTGACCCCTTCCTTAGTAGTCCCCACCCGGAGATCCGAACGGGGGACTATTTTACCTCCGGAATATTTTACCAAGGAAGGCGCCTCCATTATTGCTTTTGAAAATGCAGAGCCACATTTTCTTGGAAAAAAAAACAGCTGTAGTTTTCCATTGCTTTCAGCTGCGCAGTACTCAGAGGACTGAGTGATGTTGATACGGCCGTTTAAGTCGTCCTGACTCACGCCCCTAACAACTACTGAAAGAGCTGTTGCCCTCTTTCAGGAATCATTCCTTAGTCTGGCTCTCAACAGATACCTCTCCGATATGGTTGCACCTTCGGTCCAGCTACTCTGTATCCCTGAGCCCTCAAGCCCCCTCACCAACGGCAAGGTCTCATGATTCATAGAGGAGGAGATTTTTTATACTTTTTAAAATTTATTTTAACTAACTGGTCGTATATACATGTTTTTACAGCCTGATGACACTCCCGATAAGGATTCCAACGCAGGGTCATACATCTAAATCGGTTCAGTCGTTGAGATATTACGGTGGAACAAAAAAAACCAAGCAAACATACATGCAAGAATGTTAATCCCAATGTATTTTCATTAGATAGTAATAAAAGAGTGTAAACGTTTTTAATATTTAAGGAAGATTGATCATAAATGTTAAGAAAGAGCAGGTATTTGCAATCCGGATAAAAATTAGCTAACAATAATAAAAGTAGAAGACAAAGTAAAACAACCCTAATTTAAAAAAAAAAAAACAAACAGAGAGAAAAGGATGCACTTTGTCGTTTATATGTCATTTTCTTTTTGGCGGAAACAAAAATAAATTTGAAAAAGATACTGAATGACATGTCATATTGATATTAGAGAAATTTGGTTTGAAATTAATACGAATAAAACATAAAACAAATTTATGAAATACGATAGAAAAGAGAACAATAGAGAATTAAATATTAAGATGTAAATCAAAAAGGATAGATGAAATAGAGTAGACAAGAAAAGTAGATTTGGGTTAGCTAAGAAAGCATTCACGCAGAAAAGAAGCTGTCATGAAACAACAGATTTAAAAATTAAAAAGGAATTTAAAAAAAAAATGTTCTGTAAGATATGTATCATTTTATAGTAGCAAAAACATACTTAAAAACTGTGGTTGTTCAGGATAATACTGCAAATTAGGTGGATTGAAAGTCACAGTAAAAAAAATAGAGAGAAGAGGAGAGAAATTTGTAGCAAAATCTTATGGTAGATCGGTGTGACAAGATGGTTTAGTTGATTTGGTGAAAAGGAATGTTATTTGAACATATAAACATAACTGTTTATCTCTAAAACGTAGATTCTATCATGTTAATGTTTCTAAAAAAAAGTCTGGCAGAAATCAACAGAAAATCAAACTTCGTAGAATGATATTTTTACGGACTGATTTACTTTAAAATTGTATGTTAACTTATAAGTTAAAATATACAGAGTATTTAAAAGTGACACATCCTTATGGTAGAATGTTTCCTTCTTTTTTTTCTGGTTTAATTGAGGAAAAATGGGTTACATAGTACAGCAGAGAATATTCATTGTCTCCCAGTACATTAGATATGGCAGTTATGCCCAGACCAAGAATGCCTTCAACGGAAAGTACGGTGGGAATGGAGCAAACAAGTCTTCTATCAAGCGGATCTACGACAAGTTCAAGGAAACAGCGAATGCGGAAGATGCAGCCAAAAGCGGTCGACCGAAAGCGGTAGCACCAGAAAAGTTGATCGACGTGCAAGCTGCATATTATGTTAGTCCCAATAAGTGCGACGCCTATTTAGCCGGTCTGGTCTCTCCATCGGTAGTACCCGCACGGCAACGCGCAAGTGTTTACAGATGCAGTCGTACAGAATTTGGGTGTTCACGATTTGTTATCTACAGACAATGGAAAACGTGTAGCTTTCTGTCGTTTGTAACGTCAGATGGGGAAGAACTCGATGATCAATTTTGTTGACGTTGATTCAGCAGGACAATGCTAAGGTACGTATAGCTAACAACACTATGAGTTTCTTGGATCAGTGTTTTCATAGACAAGTGATTTCGAAGGGGTTGTGGCCCCCTTCGGTCTCCTGATTTATCCCTACCTGACTTTTTCTTGTGGGGATATCTTAAGGCTGCTAAAAAAACTCATACTCACACCGTTCCCGAATTGTAGAGCGAAATTGAACGATGCATCGCTGCAGTTCCTCGATGAATGTTATAACTTGTCTTTAGAGTGTGCAACGTCGTCTTCAATTATGTGAATCCCATAATGAGGCCGCTTTCAACAACTATTGTATCTTACTCATTTTCCCATAAGGTTGCGTCACGTTTTGAACACTCTGTAACTTAACCAATCTGCAGATGCAATTCTTAAGTTTATCACAGAATAATTGTACAAATTTATACAATCTTTCCGTGAATCTTGGTTAGATTTATAATTCTATTTAAACACATTTGCATTAAATCTTGAGGTAGCTTTGTTATATATCTTATTAAGGCGTATTTGTAACTTACTCATTTTCCAATAAGGTTGCGTCCATTTTTTAATATCTTATAGTTATACATAGGGCTATCAATCTGGTAGATAAGATATCGTAACGTTTACCATTGTACAATGAGAAGATTTATAAAATCATGCTGTGGAAAGCCTTAATTTCAATTTTCGCCTTTCTCCCGATACTCATCTCCTCCTCCAGTATGTACTTCTAACGCAAGATATCAACTCTGTTAAAGATATCGGTAACGATTTCTGCGCAACCGTTTACGTTATAAAAACTCTGATAAAACTGTTTAATTGTAGGGGGACTGAAAAATCTGAAATTTGCATGAGGATAATGAAAATGAAAGTGATGTCAGTACTTTCAGTCGGCTCGTTCTGGTACATAATACGAGAGAAGTGCTACATGGGAGTTAATTATACAAATTTAACTCTTATTACAAAGCAATAATTGACTGTAATGTCAATGCAAAATGCATTGACAATACTATTGATAATACTACATCAGCTTATTCATTAAATCAATGATGAATTAAGATTGAATAATAATAATAATAGCCAGATATTATTTAATGTGAGTGTATTGAACAAGAGCTTTAAAATATAACTGAATAGTCTAATATAAAATTAAGTATAATTTTTTCGTTAAATTGAAGTTTAATAATCTTTAATATTATAATACAAAAACAGTTAAAGAAAATAATCGCAACCGAACAAGATAATTATGTAAGACTGGTGAATTATAGAACAATATTATACCAAGGCTAATCGCGTGAAGTATGGATGCAGGTGTACGAAAACTCATATCCGCTGGTAGTTCAGCTCCCCCCAAAACGGTAAATATAATACCATCATGGGGTATTATATGAAGATAGTTAGAGACAACACACACGCGCGTGCACACATACACACAATTATATATATATATATATATATATATATATATATATATATATGTATATATAATTAATTTTAAGTTAATATTTATATCTAGCAAACTTGGATAGTAAATTATTGAAATTACTGAGCATACTGTCAATGTATATATATATATATATATATATATATATATATATATATATATATATTAAAATTATCTTTAAGAGACTTCTTAATTATTTATAAACATTAAATAACCTCGTAATTAATCGATAAACTTTAATCAAATCGTTCAGAATTTATAACTGTATGACAGCTGTCAAATTAAATGAAAAAACAAATTAAGAAATTGGATAAAGCATTTTTTTTACAATTGAATTTATTTCCTCAAAACGTCGTTTATTATCTTTAAAAACTTTTTTTTTGTTATAGCTAGAAGTTTTGTTAGGAATGAAAATCAATATTGATAAAATTTTCCTCATTTAAATATAGTTAAAAATTTAAATATTCCCAAATAATACAGTTTAAAATTATTATATAATATTATTATATAAATAATACAGTTGTAATTATATGAACTGTAGTATATTATTTGAACTATAGTACTATTTGAACTGTAGTATTTATTTATTATTTTTATAAAAGTAAAAGTAATAAAAACTGATCAATAATGATTTTTTTTCACCAGTAAAGATTATATATCTTGCGCAAAAAAATAAGATTGACGAATCTCAATGCATTATTATTATTATTATTATTTTTTTTTTTAATGCTTTTATTTATAGTCGCATCAACAATTATAGTCATTAGCGACTATATTAACACTATCATGTCATATTATATAAAACAACAAAAATCATAAAAAACAAAAATAAAGAATAAAGAAACAGGAACAATAAATAATAAACATAGACTAGTAACAGTAAATACAAAGTAAAATACATATATCAGACAAAAATCAGAAAATCGTATTTTTCATTCCACTGTAGGAGAAGAACCACAGAAGAAGTTTTATACCTTCGTTATTATTTTATACTAATACATTATTATTTTAACGTGTGAAACACTTTGTTTAAAACACCTCAAATGACAATATTTTGTATCTTAGACTTTCAAAAAAATGAAAAAAATTGAAAAAACTGATTTTTTTCACTCAACCAATCAACAATTTCTAGGTAAAATCTGAAAAAGAATTATAAAATTCCTGTTTTTAGGAATGATTGGGTTTAACACCAACCCTTTGAAAAAGAATAGAAAATTATCTCTTTCTTGATAATTGGCGGTTAGAGAAAACACACACACACACACACGCACGCGTGCGCGCGGATTCATATATATATATATATATATATATATATATATATATATACACACAGTTATATATATATATATATAGTTATATATATACGTCTAGCAAACTTGTATAGTAAATTACTGAACAGATTGTCAATATTAATTGATTATATATATATATATATATATATATATATATATATATATATATGTATATACAAAATGATTCTAAATTGTACGGCAATCTCTCCGAAGATGATTCTACAGAAAAAAATATGAGAAAAGTTCATATAAACAAAGTTCAGAAAACAGTGCGTAAGTGAGTTTCGGTCGCGAAACATACCCTACTTTCTGCTTCCTCTGTGAAATTAAAACGTACTAAAATTCTTGGGGTAAATTTGGTCCTTCCTTTTGGTTTTTGAACTAAGAAATAGAACTAGATCTCTATCTTACTTTGGTTTAAAAAACAGGATAAACTCGAAAAGGTTTTGTCGTGAAATACATTTTTTTAGGTTAGGAATAAAATAAATTTGTTAATTTACTAATAAATAAACAAGCAAAATTTTTAGTTTACTTTGTAGAGGATTTAATTCTGAGAAAATTGATGTAAATAACATGTATTAAAATTAAACACAAATTTGAGAAGTTCAACTTTAATTAGAAACAAAACACACAAACTGGATCGGTAAAGTGATACGATTTTAATATATAATTTAAATTTATTAAATTATTTTTATTTATTTTATTTTATTAATATAAATTTAAATTTAACATTCTATATTTAGAAACGAACATTTTAATTTTAGAATAATTTAGACACAAATGTAAAGAAAACAAAAATATATTTGAATAACATACTTCTAAAACATACTAAAGTTTTTATTTTTTCATAGGCTGACAATAACTGCTGCTGATCAACAATTAATTTTAGTGCCTAGGATTCGAATATTCATTTGCGCGGTATTCGTGTTGTTATTGTTACAAGTTTTGTTATTAAACCTTCCGCATTTATTAGTAATTTAACAAAGCTGTTGTTCTACAAACCTAATAAAAAAACCTTAATTTTCGACACCGAATTTTGAGTTTTACATCGGATATCTTAAAACCTATTGGAGTATAGTTCTGGGACCTGGTTTATCCTGTTTCCAGTTCAGATTACATAAGAAACCACCAACTTTACTCCTTAATATGGGTCCCAAAATTCAGTAGGACTTCTTTTATATTAGAAGACATGAAATCTGGGGGAAATTTTTCACTAGCCGTAACTCGAAAACAAAGTGTTTCCATATTTACGTTTATATTTAGTTTTTTCGTTATTTTCACCAGTAGAACACGGCATGAAAGTTTCTGTATTTCTTCGTGGGACATCTGTAAATTGGATGAATAGAGAATATTATTTTTTTCCTCCCTACTACACCGGATCTACAACAAAGCAAAGCACAGCTCAGAGGGTTGTCTACTCAAACGGCCCTCACCGTCTGCCTGCCATAAGTCTAGTCCGACAGGTCAGCCCGCCGGTTAGATCTTTTCGTTGCCTACCCCCTCTAGGGCGGGGTATCCAAGCCAGACTACGTCGTACCTTGACTCCATCCCAGAAGCCGGGACTCAGTCTTGACGCCAATGTCTCTAGTGAGAGCACTCTGTGTACACCGGGTCTCGGTCTTTTTTTGTGAAGGGATGAGAGAGTCCCAGTGCCTCATCACTGCCGCCCATCCGTGCAAGCACAGACTAACGGCAGCTCCGCAGGGGGCTGTTTCTCAACCCCCTCGCCGACCCATCATCCCTGGCTTTGTGCTGGAGTATCCGTGTCACAAAGTCAGTTACCGCACGATAACCCTCTGCCCCTGATAACATACAGTCTATCATTGCGTCAACTGTAAGGGGCCCAGTCATCGACTCACAGCAGCGACGTTCAGCAGCCCACGTCTGGTAGTCGACGTGTTCCGGTGTATCGAGCTCTCCGCAAGAAAGGCAAAAGGGGTCGTTAGCTCTCCTCCCGGCACGTATGTACACCCGAAATACGCCGTGGCCAGATAAAAATTGGGTCAACCAGTAGGTGACTTCACCAAAGCTGTGATTGACTTAAGGCTTTACCTGCCGGATCAGATGATAATGTCCATCGCCCTGAGGAGGACAGTCCCCAGCGGACCTGCCATTCTCAGAACAACCGCCTGTGCATATCGCTCCTGTCAGCTCCTCCAATAATGCCAATCCTCATCCCGGCTAGTTGCTTAAATGGAGGGATGTCCGCAATGATAACACTACCTCAGTAGAAACTGAAGAGTATTCCGAAACGATGCGGAGGGCAATCCGTCTCTGCATATCCTCAAGTACCCCAGAGCTTTCGACTAAACAATGATCCCATATAGCAGTATATGGGAATATTATTAATCTTAGAGAAAGTAACTCTTTAACGGTTACCTCTTGTACCGGTATTTACATATTTCGTATGCTTTACAATTAGAGAAAAATTTGAATTGGTAGAAATGGGCGCGCGCATTTATAAATAAATAATTCTCCCAGATAATTTTAGCGATGTTCTTTTATGATTTTTGATGAGGAAAATCTGTTAATTAATAGATAGAAATGGAGGAAGTTATTTTGGATATTCCGTTTATTTAATTGTATTTAAATAATGTACAGAGAAGGATTGGTTGGTGAGTCGCTATTAAACCGTAAATTATCAATAAAAATTTGTTTAATAATCAAAGTCCTCGTGGAAAACATAGAAAAAAATTTATAAGCTAAAGAAAGAAGAGAATATAAATTCTAATTTAAAAGTCTATATATACATTTATGCTTTGATCGATTTTTTAAATATTGACCCGCTTCACTGTAATCTTGTGACATAGAATTCTCATTAGTTTGTTTTAAGTGTGCTTGTAAAGTTAATTACATTCTGGCCAAGAAACGAGCAGTCACGTCAATGACTGCTCGTATGCTGTATATCCTCCTAATTTAATACAGTATACTCTCAAACCCTCAAGCGCTCGAAGAGAGTCTTGCAGCGGGGCTAATGTGAATTTACTGGTGTGGCCCGTCGGGTTCTATATACAACACTCTTGATTCTAAATACTAAACCTACTAAAATTACGTCATATACTAATTTAATATAGTAAGTGTGATTTAAAATCTTCAAATTATAAGGTATAAAAAAATTGGTTGCAAACAAGATTTTGTTTTAATGATTTTAATGTTAAAATATAGATACAGTATTTAAAATAAAATTATCGCCTGCAAAATCAAATTATTTATTCTAGTTACCGGCCTAATTTTAAAATTAGCGTACATAGATTTATTTAAAACAGTTAAAATGCATAATTTATATGCTTTTCAAATATGATATAATTAATATAGGGCGAATAAACTTTTATTTAAAGACTAGCCGGTCCCCAGGCCCGCCAATCCGGTGGGTTGACAACGAATACGTAACAATTTATTTCTGTTGCCATGGTGACAGAGATTATTTAATCTTTAATTATTTTTTAATAAATATTATTTCTTCTTAATAAATATTATAATTTTTTTTTTTTGCTTGATATCACTACATAAACTTGAAGCATGTGCGTGGAATATGGAAATGTAGCTTATGAAAAATGCCATGCCTTACCGGGATTCGAACTAAGAACCTACGGATGAAAGGCCAAGACGCTACCACTCGCGCCATGGACTTTATGCTCAAAAGGGATAGGGCCTCGATGTACGGATCAAAACCTTTCCTAGGATAACACGTATGTATCCTGAAAATTCGAAAGAAATCGGTCGGCTGGTTCTAACGAGATGCGAAAACGTACAAACAGACAGACAGGCAAATATTCAAACTTTAAGCTTTTTACAGACTGTTCAACGAAGATACGGAGAAACTTTCAGACATGCTGTACTTGTAAAAATAAACGTTCACATAAACATAGGTATGGGAACGACTTACAACAAGAGAAATATTTTGAACGATTTCAGTTTTTCTAATAAAAAGAAACCGTACTGTAATACGAAACTGGTAGTTTCGTATGAAATTTGAGCTGGGAAATAGGATAAAACACGTCCCAGAACTGTAACTCCAGTAGTTTTTAAGATATCCGACGTAAAACATAAAATTCGGTGTCGAAAAACAAGTTTTTTTAAAACAAGGTATAGTACAAGAACTTTGTTAAATGACTAACAAAATATTTACTAAAAAAACTTGTATAGAATTTAATTCTGAGGAAAATAATGTAAATATAGCCGATAAAAAGTAAATTATAACTTTTAAAAATCGGTTTTTATAGAAGTAAAATAGATGAGAATTAGAAAATCGTTTTTAGTATGCACTGATCGTGAAAGTCGAATAAAATATATTTATAAAAGAATTGAACAAACAGCAAACCATCTGACCATTTATTTGTATTGTTATCGTTCATCCATTCAGTTTAAAAATTTTGTATATCCTATAACATTCTGAAAATTTGATAAAATTTTTTTATAAATGCGGTGAATTTGATTAATCGCCTCCATCATTGCAGAATAATATATATAATTTATACAGTTAACGTTAATTAAAGAAAAACAAACCAACATACTTGGCGTTTATAGACCTAGAAAAGGCATTCGATAACGTAGACTGGAATAAAATGTTCAGCATTTTAAAAAAATTAGGGTTCAAATACAGAGATAGAAGAACAATTGCTAACATGTACAGGAACCAAACAGCAACAGTAGCAATTGAAGAACATAAGAAAGAAGCCATAATAAGAAAGGGAGTCCGACAAGGATGTTCTCTATCTCCGTTACTTTTTAATCTTTACATGGAACTAGCAGTTAATGATGTTAAAGAACAATTTAGATTCGGAGTAACAGTACAAGGTGAAAAGATAAAGATGCTACGATTTGCTGATGATATAGTAATTCTAGCCGAGAATAAAAAGGATTCAGAAGAAACAATGAACGGCATAGATGAAGTCCTAGATGAATAACAAAGATGGACCGCTGAATGTGAAAATAGGAGGAGAAAAGATTATGGAGGTAGAAGAATTTTGTTATTTTGGAGGTAGAATTACTAAAGATGGACGAAGCAGGAGCGATATAAAATGCCGAATAGCACAAGCTAAACGAGCCTTCAGTAAGAAATATAATTTGTTTACATCAAAAATTAATTTAAATGTCAGGAAAAGATTTTGGAAAGTGTATGTTTGGAGTGTCGCTTTATATGGAAGTGAAACTTGGACGATCGGAGTATCTGAGAAGAAAAGATTAGAAGCTTTTGAAATGCGGTGCTATAGGAGAATGTTAAAAATCAGACGGGTGGATAAAGTGACGAATGAAGAGGTATTGCGGCAAATAGATGAAGAAAGAAGCATTTGGAAAAATATAGTTAAAAGAAGAGACAGACTTATAGGCCACATACTAAGGCATCCTGGAATAGTCGCTTTAATATTGGAAGGACAGGTAGAAGGAAAAAATTGTGTAGGCAGGCCACGTTTGGAGTATGTAAAACAAATTGTTGGGGATGTAGGATGTAGAGGGTATACTGAAATGAAACGACTAGCACTAGATAGGGAATCTTGGAGAGCTGCATCAAACCAGTCAAATGAGTGAAGACAAAAAAAAAAAAAAAAATACGAGGCGAAAAAAACAAAATTAGAATATACGAGTATATTCTAATTGTCAATGTAAAAAGTTTAATTTTTCACTCAAGTAATATGGAAAAATTACAATAGAACCACCACAGAACCTTCCTCTATATAATAAAAAAAGATTGATTAAAATCAGTTCAATTAATATAAACTGTAAGCCTTGAAATACTTAAATATACATAGAAGTTCAACTGAGAACATTTTACTTTTATTAATATCGGTTAAAAAAACCTACACGAAGAAAAATAAAAAAAGAAACGTTTTAAACTTAAGATAAAAAATTAATTCATGAAATTTTGAAAATAATTATGGGTACGTAATTTATATTTACTACCGTAAAATTAAATCGATTATAATATATCGATTATAATATATATATATATTTATTATATATATCGATTATAATAATATACATGTATTATACAATATAATATATATGTCAAATATCTAGTACAGATAAGTAAATAACAATAAGAGATAAAACATATGATACTAAGTAAAATTTAAGTAATAGGGGGATTTTAATCAAAGCGAATTTCTCTTCCATTTCAATTACTGTATTCTCACATAGCTGCTTATCCTTCAATCCTGTGTCATATTTCAAGCTTTCAACTCTAATTGGCGACAGCACCAATTACAGTGGTTTCCTCTATCAGACTTCCTAATGTTCCCTTTCTTAACATTCCTTCCCGGTTTATATTATAGAGAGTCTACTGCTATGTTTCTCTCATTCCATTAGTATAATTCTCTCCCGCATTTTGGTTTATATCTTTTTTCTTATTATACATATATATATATATATATATATATATATATATATATATATATTTCTCTGTTCTCCATTCTTACTATTAATCTGAATCTTTATTTAACATTATTTTATTTATTTTTTAAACTGATACAAAAAAAGTAAAACAATAAAAATAGGTAAATATACATTTATAAACCTAAACAATAGTTTAATTACAACAGGCTTAAAGAAATTATGATCAAATTCTATATTAGCATAACACCTGATGTACAAAATGTCCCGCAAAAAACGGAGAAACTTTCAGGAAATGTCCTACTGGTAAAAATAATAAAAGTTCATATAAACATAGGTTTGGAAAGGCTTTGTTTTCGAGTTACGGCTAGAGAAAGATTTCGCCCGGATTTCAGCTCTTCTAAAAAGACCGAGCACTACTGAAAATTTTGGGGCTCAAATTAAGAAGTAAATTTGGTGGTTTCTTATATAATTTGAGCTGCGAAATAGGATGAAACAGGTTTCACATTGTGGGTGTCGGTTTTCGTTTTGCAGCTCACTCCTTCTGAAATCTCAGATTGTAAAAAACTCTAGAGAAGAGCCTCGGAATAGGGAAAGTTTTAACGGTAAATAGAAAAGGAGTTGAAAACCTTTCGTGAATTTTGGATGCTGGAATGTTCAAGGGTTGTCTAGGAATGATAATGAAGTGTGTGATGAACTGAATAGATTAAAGTTTAACATAAATGTTCCTAATAACACAGAAGAACTATTAAGAAAAACCTATAATACGCGTCATTTAATATTTAAATGGCTTTCAGATAATTCATAAAGTACTTTTTTAGTAACTACAAAGAATCGCATAAAATAGAAATAGTCGCAATACTTAAAGTAAAATAAATCACAAGACTAAATGGTAAAATTTCTATCGGGGTAACAAAAAATAATTAAAAATTTTAAATATAAAAAAATTACAAAAAGAACTAATACAAAAGAACGAAAGTATCAACTAGTATTTAAGAATTTAGATTGTAACAAAGTATACAGCGTCTCTTTCAACAATTCTATTCTGAGAATCATTTACAGTTTTATATTAAACAGCTACTTAGAACGGTATTTCTTTTAATTTAATTATTACTAGCTGCAGGCGGCACGCCTCCTCAGCTAGGCCCTCCGGGAGGATCACCCTGGCGGGGTCCTCTCGGAATGGGATTATTAGGTATCCAAAATTGATTACCTCTTGTGTAAAAATATTTTTTTTTGAATGATGAAAATTTAGAAAGATAAATTAGAAATTTAACTCTAAAAATTGATACTAACGAATCAGAATTTTCCGTTAATGATCGGTACATTCGATGCCTGCTTTTTGGTTATAGTTCATTATTTTATGAAGAAAAACAAAGGTAAAAATTTGATGTTTTTAGCAATTTTTTCTTATGCGTGTTTGCACCCAACTCTTTAGGCCATTCATCATGAATAAGAAAAAAATTGACAAAAACATCAAATTTTAAATTCGCAGCTACGACTTTCACATAATCTTACATATCACTATCAAAGATTGTTGTCAAATCCATTCTGAGATACAGTTCTAAAATTATTTTTTACCTTTTAGTGCGTTTAATTTAAGAGTGATGTTTTAAACATTTTTTTACATATTGTTTATTTTCTACTTTTTATTGCATGTAATATAAGAATGGTTTTTAAATAGGTTTTTTATATATGTTTTATCTTCTACTTTTTAGTCTTCATAAGTTTATACTTTACATCTGCGCTAGCGCACCGGTTTGAGCGTATTTAGCGAAAGATCGGATCGGTACGTTTTACGGTGGGTGAGTGCAATCAAAACAAAGGGCTAAACGATTTAATTTCCCGATAACCAAGATCCGGTCGATCAAGAGTGTATTTGATGCGTTAAACAGTTAGCACTTGACCTGCTGATACATACGCATTTTGAATCGTGAATATCGGACGAGCGGTTGCAGAGCTATTACGGTGGCAATTTCCGAACGGCGCCCCGGAGAGCATTTGAAAATATTATCATCCAAAGTTTACCACTTTGAGCGGGTGGGGTATCATAGAGCGCGGTAGAAGAAAATTTCAGAGCACTAGAACCGACCGTTTTCGATATATTTGCGATTTTGTCCGAAAATTCGGATCCGTTTAAAAACTACTAAATTTTCCCAATAATTCGATATATATATATATATTTCTCATATATATCGATATATATGCGATATATCGATATGTAATAATATAACAAGTATACACTTGACCACCACGAGACATGTACTAACGAATCGGGATTTTCCGCTAGTGATTCCGGTACAAAGATAAAGGGGACGCACACAGACACACATACAAATGCCGTTAAGTAGGGTTAGAAAACTGAATAAATAAATTGTTGGATAACAAGTAAATAAATACGTATTATACTCATCAGTAAATATTATGTTTTAATTTACAACATTTAGAGGAAGAAGAGGAAGTTGAGGAGGATGAAATGGGAGAAACAATACTGAGATCTGAATTTAAGAGAGCGTTAAAAGATTTAAATGGCAGAAAGGCTCCTGGAATAGACGGAATACCTGTAGAATTACTGCGCAGTGCAGGTGAGGAAGTGATTGATAGATTATACAAACTGGTGTGTAATATTTATGAAAAAGGGGAATTTCCGTCAGCCTTCAAAAAAAGTGTTATAGTAATGTTACCAAAGAAAGAAGGGCCAGATAAATGTGAAGAATACAGAACAATTAGTTTAACTAGTCATGCATCAAAAATCTTAACTAGAATTCTATACAGAAGAAGTGAGAGGAGAGTGGAAGAAGTGTTAGGAGAAGACCAATTCAGATTAATAGTAGAAGGAAGATTAAAGAAAAACAAACCAACATACATGGCATTTATAAACCTAGAAAAGGCATTCGATAACGTAGACCGGAATAAAATGTTCAGCATTTTAAAAAATTAGGGTTCAAATACAAAGATAGACGAATAATTGCTAACATGTACAGGAACCAAACAGCAACAGTAATAATTGAAGAACAGAAGAAAGAAGCCGTAATAAGAAAGGGATTCCGACAAGGATGTTCCCTATCCCTGTTACTTTTTAATCTTTACATGGAACTAGCAGTTAATGATGTTAAAGAACAATTTAGATTCGGAGTAACAGTACAAGGTGAAAAGATAAAGATGCTACGATTTGCTGATGATATAGTAATTCTAACCGAGAGTGAAACGGATTTAGAAGAAACAATGAACGGCATAGATGAAGTCCTACGCGAGAACTATCGCATTAAAATAAACAAGAACAAAACAAAAGTAATGAAATGTAGCAGAAATAACAAAGATGGACCACTGAATGTGAAAATAGGAGGAGAAAAGATTATGGAGGTAGAAGAATTTTGTTATTTTGGAGGTAGAATTACTAAAGATGGACGAAGAAGGAGCGATATAAAAGGCCGAATAGCACAAGCTAAACGAGCCTTAAGTAAGAAATATAATTTGTTTACATCAAAAATTAATTTAAATGTCAGGAAAAGATTTTGGAAAGTGTATGTTTGGAGTGTCGCTTTATATGGAAGTGAAACTTGGACGATCGGAGTATCTGAGAAGAAAAGATTAGAAGCTTTTGAAATGACGTGCTATAGGAGAATGTTAAAAATCAGACGGGTGGATAAAGTGACAAATGAAGAGGTATTGAGGCAAATATATGAAGAAAGAAGCATTTGGAAAAATATAGTTAAAAGAAGAGACAGACTTATAGGCCACATACTAAGGCATCCTGGAATAGTCGCTTTAATATTGGAAGGACAGGTAGAAGGGAAAAATTGTGTAGGCAGGCCACGTTTGGAATATGTAAAACAAATTGCTAGGGATGTAGGATGTAGAGGGTATACTGAAATGAAACGAGTAGCACTAGATAGGGAATCTTGGAGAGCTGCATCAAACCAGTCAAATGACTGAAGAAAAAAAAAAAAATTATAACATACTTATAAATAGGTATGTAACATACATGCATTTGTATGAAATATTTGGGTTTAACCAAATAAAATACCTTTGATTTATTGTAAATACATAATAACTGGCCTCTGTGGCGTGAGTGGCAGCGACTGTACTTTTCATCCGGACCGGTAGGAATATCAATCAGGCATGGTAATTTCACACGTTACAAAATTACCATTTCATCTCATTCTCTGATGCAATCCGATGGTCCCGGATGATATAAAAAAAAAAACTTTGGACCGAACATAAATCTTTTATCAAAGAGTTACTGTAGTTTTAACCAAACTTCAAAACAATTATATTCAAGAAAAATTTAATTATATAAAGTTAAGTTATTAGATTTATTGGAAATGGAAAACGACTTCATTTTCCCAACTACAACTCAGGAAAAATTGTTATTTTTAAGTACAGCTGGTGTCGTTTTTGGTAATAATTTGTTAGTCGTATAGCTAACCTATAATCTTCATTGCTGTGAAACTAAACAAACATACGGACATACTTTTTGAGAATTAGTAAACTATGTATATTTTATTAGTATTTATACATTTTTTATTTCAACTAAAAGACTGAAACAAAAACAAAAATATAAATAAATAATACCTGGAAATTCGCCGATCTCCATGACAAAGTGGTAGTGTGTCTCGTCCTTTCATCCTGATTGGGGGGGAGGGGTTCAGGATTCGAATCCCGAACAGGGGTGGCATATTTCATATGCTACAAAATTCTATTTTTATAATAGTATATAGAAGCTTACATAAAAGCTTCTGTGATGAATTAATTCATCAAGAAAAAAAATTTAAGTAAATCGATTAGTTAATTATTTATATGCTTCATTCTTATCAAATCGGACTGTAAAAATATAAATTTTTACTGCAAACCATTTCCATAAAAAAAAAATAAATAAATAAATAGCAATTATTTTAATTTTTTTTAATAATTAATGGAAAAAGATACGGAAATTAGATACGGAATATGCGGAAATTAATGGATGAAAACGATACAAGTTTAAAAATATTTAAAAAATAATAATTTATGAATGTGAATTGAAATAGTCAAATAAGTCTATGAAATTATAAACTATTAACTATTACATAAATAATTATGCTTTAATAAATCTTTATTTTATGATAACAAGCAGAAATGTGTAAAAAAGAGATTGGTTTATATATATTTTTTATAATTTTGAATTCGTACTAGGAGAGGTATAATTGATTTAATTATAATAAAAAATTTACGTTAATTAAAATCGATCGTGCGTTTTAAAAAATTTATAAACAAGTAAGGTAGTAAATTTTGATAGAATGTTTTATTTTTTCACAAAAAAAAAAATATACAGCCGACGACAAAAGAATACTTTTCGGTTTTTTCAGTAAACCCTTGTCGTAAAATTCAACGAGAAGATAAGATGGGCTCAACAGTTCACAGGAAGGAAATTGGTTCCTATATATAAAATGGGTTATGAGGGGTCTTGTCCGGTGGTTACTGGACATCAAGCTTGGAGTACCCAGTGGACAAAATTAGATTGAGAATATTACTCTGATAGTACATCTTTTTCCTTTTTTATTTCTTTATTTTTGTCTGTAGCTTTCTTCTAGACTATTCTTTTTTTCTTTTACAGTCTTTGTCTCTTTCTTTCTAATACTGTAACTTCTCTTCTTTACAATTACTTTTCCACTCTTTACTTTCCTACTTTTACTCAGCAACTAAGCTTTTTTCTTTTACACACTCCAATCATCAGATGGCTTATAAAAGAAGCTAAAATCCTGTTTATACACATACATACACACACACACACACACACACACACACACACACACACACACACACACACACACACACACACACACACACACACACACACACACACACACACACACACACACACACACACACACACACACACACACACACACACACACACACACACACACACACACACACACACACACACACACACACACACACACTAAAAAAAAAACACAAAGTTCCCTAAATGATATTTGTGTTCTATACTCTGCAGATCTGATGTGTTACTTTTTACTTAGAAATCGAATGAAAAGAAAACACTGAAACAACAAAACTAAAAATAAAAATTGTAACTGGATCAAAAAATAAAAAATAAATTTGATAGATATTTCCTTTTTCAATTTATTTCTTTCGAGAGTGAATATATACAAACAAAGCTATTTAATTTTATTTCATGAAAATAAATTTATATTAAATTTGTTATAAATCTATTTTTTATTTGTTTGATGATATCGCCACATAAGGTTGAATCTTGTGCGTGGGATATGGAGATTGGAAATTTGTAACGTATGAAACATGCCATGGGTGACTGGGATTCGAACCCAGGACCTCCGGATGAAAGGCCGAGACACTACCACTCCGTCTCGGTGATTTGTATTTTATTTAAAAAAAGGCCATAAAAACTTAAAGACTGCAAATCTAAGGTGTAAAACTAAGACTGTGGAACAAAAGCCTACTAGAAAATCTAGAAAAAAAATTTGATGTGGGAACCATTGGAATTCCTTGTACGCCTATTTAATTACATATACACTTTTTTTTTTTTAAATGAAAAGTAAATAAAATTTTATTTCATTAATAACTTCTATTATTTTTTCATATATTATTATTTATTATTATTATGCTTTTACGGCCAACATGAGACCACTTAAGTCAATTTTAGTTGGATCTTTTCTGAGAAAAGCGTGTTATTTTACTCTTCCGAGCTGCCCAATATTTCTTCATCCGTTCAGATCTTGCTTTCTTTTCTTCATCTGTAAACACCCTCTTTGTTGTATTTTGTGATTTGTCTGTCTTTTGTTTAAATCTAATGCTTTTGTCTTTTAGCTTTGTAATTTTTCCAGTTTTATTCTGTAGGTCAGTCAGCGAAATTCCCAATTCTTTCATATCTTCTCTAATTTCTTTGATCCATCCTACTTCTAGCTTGGAACCAGAGCTTTTCAATGATATTTCTTGATTTTTTATATATATATTTTTTTTATTTTTATTATTGAATTATTATTTATCAAAAAAGTTTTTTATAATCAGAAGTTAACAATTATTAAAAAATCAATATACTTAAATTTAAAAAAAAAGTTAAAAGAAAAGATGAACCGATGTGCCCTTCTCCATCTAAAATCCAAATATTTCATTAATTAAAATTTCATTTCGCTATAATTCTGGAACCAATGAAAATACGTACCACTTATCACATATCGTAAATTTCTCAATGAGAGGTGTCCAAAATCCAATTTTTTTTTGGATTTTGGGCATTTTTTAGACACTTTTGGTTTAGTCGATTGCAATCAAAAAGAGAGGAGCATAGCTAGATGTTACAACAGTCCTAAATACAAAATTCAACATCCAACGGCTAATCGTTTTTGAGTTATGCGAGACACATACGTATATACGTACATACATACATACAGACATACATACGTAAATACGTACGTACAGACGTCACACCGAAACTAGTCAAAATGGATTCAGGGACGGTCAAAATGGATATTTCCGTTGAAATTTGAAAAAACGACATTTTTCGTGATCACACAATACTTTTCTTTATTTCGTACAAAAAACTAAAAATGGAAGGAACATTATAAGAAAAATGTTAAATATTAAATTTCAAAATAATCAGTTAAAATTTAAAAACCGTCAGATACGATAAGGAAAAGATGAATTGCATTTTACTCCAATTTATTTATAATGAATAACATTTTATTTTTTTATAGTGTAGTTTTAGTTGTTAGTTATTATAGTATATCGACTAAACAAATTTTTAATTTCTTCTAAAGTAAAAAAAAATAAAGACAAACGGTTCACATAAGTCCAAGAAGAGAGGTCTTCTTGGACTTCTTGAACAGGAAAAAGACCTCTCTTTTTCCTGTTTAACCTCCGGTAACTACCGTTCAGATAATTCTTCAGAGGATGAACGAGGATGATATGTATGAGTGTAAATGAAGTGTAGTCTTGTACATTCTCAGTTCGACCGTTCCTGAGATGTGTGGTTAATTGAAACCCAACCACCAAAGAACATCGGTATCCACGATCTAGTATTCAAATCCGTGTAAAAATAACTGGCTTTACTAGGACTTGAACGCTGTAACTCTCGACTTTCCAAAAGTCCAAGAAGACCTAAAAGAACTGAAGATAACTTAAGAAATTATAAGAGAAATAGAATTATTAAAGAGAATATTAAAAGGTGATAATAAAAGTTTCCAAGAAGTGCCAAATCGTAAGAACAACGGAACTTGAGTTCAGTTCTGAAGAACGAAGGAAAGGAATTTCAGAAAAGATGAAATACTGGGAAGAAAGAAAAACAGAAAAAAGAAACAATCGCAAATAAATGAATGATATAACGTGTTCCAAGCTGAACCATTTGGAAAAAAGAATAATAATTTTATAAATAGTTTAATTTTACATAAATTATATCAGTGAATATGCAATCCAAGTTTTCTGAGGCTTTACTTTACGAAATAATTATTTTCGCCCGTAATTTAAGCTTTTAATACTGTCATTGTAAAGGAAAAGAGGTTCGTCCATGTTAAACTATAAGCAGAACTGTCCCCTATAAAACTAAATATCAAGGACACGGAAACTACGCTCAAATCCTTTCAAGAAAACTAGGTATAAGAGATTAAGGATGAAGGAAAAAGAGTTAATAGTGAGAAGGGGATGAATTAAATCACGAATGAAATCCAAGATCTAAAATAACGCCGAAAATTTATGCTACAGACGTTTTTTCCACCAATTATTAAGTAGCTACACGAGAATAGTCTCAGATTTCGTAATTTTCCTAAGGAAAAACTCTTTCAACACCAAAAATATGGAGGGTGTAATTCCAATTGAATAATAAACCATTGGTCAGATTGTTACTTGAGAGTAGACTTTACTTCAATTAGGTTAATATTGCTACCCACAGGGTTGGTCCAGTAGTGAACGCGTCTTCAAAAATTAGCTGATTTCGAGGTCGAGAGTTCCAACGTTCAAATCCTAGTAAAGACAGTTACTTTTACACGGATTTCAATACTATATCGTGGATACCAGTGTTCTTTGGTGGTTGGGTTTCAATTAACAACACATCTCAGAAATGGTCAACCTGAGACTGTACAAGACAACACTTCACTTACACTCATACATATCATCCTCATTCATCCTCTGAAGTAATTCACCGTCACTCTGACGGTGATTCCCGGGAGCTAAATATGGGAAAAAAAGGTTAATCGCTAACCTCACCGGGTCGGTATAGTGGTGAACTCGTCTTCACTCATCAGCTGATTTCGAAGTCAAATGTTCTAAGATTCAAATCCTAGTAAAGGCAATTATTTTTATACGGGTTTGAATACTATATCGTGGATACCTACCGGTGTTGTTTGGCGGTTGTGTTTCAATTAACCACACATTTCAGGAACGCTCGACCTGAGACCGTAAAAGACAACACTTCATTTATGTTCATACATATTCTTATTTATCCTCTGAAGTAATATCTTACGGTGGTTCCGTAGGCTAACAGAAAAAAGAGTAGAGGTTAACATTGTTAAGAAAAATATTTAAAATAAGAAATTTATTTTTTTTTAGCTTATGAAAAAATGCTAAAACTTTCCGCGAATTGAACCCTTAAGCTTTCGGATAAAAGACAAAAACGATTTCTCTCCACTACGAGGTTTGTTTGTTTCATTTTTTGTACGAAATTACAGTATCCAGGTTTATTTATTACAAAAATGTTATCGTTACGTATAATTATAATTGAATTTCATGTTAATATATTTCGTAGATTTGATTCAATTAGAAGTACTGTTTTAGAAATAATTAAGGACAGATGTGGAATTTTATTACAGAAGATCAATATTATTGAATTTCTTTTATTTTGAACTAAATATTGTTATTATTATTATTATAATTATATTTATACTATACTGCAAACGGTGAGGAAGCGATTGATAGATTATACAAACTGGTGTGTAATATTTATGAAAAAGGGGAATTTCCGTCAGACTTCAAAAAAAGTGTTATAGTTATGATACCAAAGAAAGCAGGGGCAGATAAATGTGAAGAATATAGAACAATTAGTTTAACTAGTCATGCATCAAAAATCTTAACTAGAATTTTATACAGAAGAATTGAGAGGAGAGTGGAAGAAGTGTTAGGAGAAGACCAATTTGGTTTCAGGAAAAGTATAGGGACAAGGGAAGCAATTTTAGGCCTCAGATTAATAGTAGAAGGAAGATTAAAGAAAAACAAACCAACATACTTGGCGTTTATAGACCTAGAAAAGGCTTTCGATAACGTAGACCGGAATAAAATGTTCAGCATTTTAAAAAAATTAGGGTTCAAATACAGAGATAGAAGAACAATTGCTAACATGTACAGGAACCAAACAGCAGCAGTAATAATTGAAGAACATAAGAAAGAAGCCCTAATAAGAAAGGGAGTCCGACAAGGATGTTCCCTATCTCCGTTACTTTTTATCTTTACATGGAACTAGCAGTTAATGATGTTAAAGAACAATTTACATTCGGAGTAACAGTACAAGGTGAAAAGATAAAGGTGCTACGATTTGCTGATGATATAGTAATTCTAGCCGAGAGTAAAAAGGATTTAGAAGAAACAATGAACGGCATAGATGAAGTCCTACGCAAGAACTATCGCATGAAAATAAACAAGAACAAAACAAAAGTAATGAAATGTAGTAGAAATAACAAAGATGGACCGCTGAATGTGAAAATAGGAGGAGAAAAGATTATGGAGGTAGAAGAATTTTGTTATTTGGGAAGTAAAATTACTAAAGATAGACGAAGCAGGAGCGATATAAAATGCCGAATAGCACAAGCTAAACGAGCCTTCAGTAAGAAATATAATTTGTTTACATCAAAAATTAATTTAAATCTCAGGAAAAGATTTTTGAAAGTGTATGTTTGGAGTGTCGCTTTATATGGAAGTGAAACTTGGACGATCGGAGTATCTAAGAAGAAAAGATTAGAAGCTTTTGAAATGTGGTGCTATAGGAGAATGTTAAAAATCAGATGGGTGGATAAAGTGACAAATGAAGAGGTATTGCGGCAAATAGGTGAAGAAAGAAGCATTTGGAAAAATATAGTTAAAAGAAGAGACAGACTTATAGGCCACATACTAAGGCATCCTGGAATAGTCGCTTTAATATTGGAAGGACAGGTAGAAGGGAAAAATTGTGTAGGCAGGCCACGTTTGGAATACGTAAAACAAATTGTTAGGGATGTAGGAAGTAGAGGGTATACTGAAATGAAACGACTAGCACTACATAGGGAATCTTGGAGAGTTGCATCAAACCAGTCAAATGACTGAAGACAAAAAAAAAAAAAAAAAAAAATACTGCAAACACTCAAATTATAAATTATAATTATAATCATCATTCCAATGAAAAAAGAAGAATAAAGAGTATACATATTTAAAACATAAATTAAAAAAAGATTAATAGGTTTTGAAGTTAAATAATAAAGCACTATTTTTAAGAAGAATCAAAATAAAAAAGATAATTTGGATAGATTAGGCTGTAAAATGAAGATTTACTGATGAAAACAAAATTATAATTATTTCACTATATAAAGAATTCAAATAGGGAAGACATGAATTTGCTTTTTTGTTTATCAGTTTTGTAATTCAAGCTATGTTAATTTTATTACTTTGAAATAACTTTAAAATTATATTTCGATTCAGAGTATTGACAATTAAAACTAATACAACTGGGAAAAAATTTTGGGAAGAAAATAATAACAAAGAGATAAAAGGGCATCTTTCCACTCCCACTCTCTTTCTGTATATATATATATATATATATATGTTTCTGTTTCACGTCCGCCCACCCGAGCGCGCGCGCGCGCGCGCGCACACACACACACACACACACACACACACACACACATAGGAGGACTTGCATAACTTCCATATACTGCACTATAGGGAATAATATAATTCATACAACCACCATCAGAATATTTCCCATAGCGAATAGGAAATAAGGAATGTAGGGAAATTCGTTTTATCCTTTAACCTTTAAAAATTGAAGGCATTTTTTATATTTTACGATAACGTACATGGTAAATTGTGTATACAGTGGAACCGGGTCGTATTTTAATCTAATATATATATAATAATTTTAAATAATACGTAAAATGGAAAATAAAATGCATTTAAAAAAAATACAGTGAATAAAAAAATACTTATTTATACATTGTACAAAACATCTGTAATTTGCCTGACAAAAAAAATAATCATTTGAGTGTAAAAGCAAATTGGGAAGGGCGATAAATAGGGTTACTTAAAAGAATAAAAGAAAAAATAAGCTTATATACCGCAATAAATGAAAAAAAATTCAATAAAAGCAGTCCAATAGAAAAATATTCAAAATAGAATATGAAAAAAAATCTTAAGAGATAAAGGAATATTAACCTTTTATAAAATGTAATTACGCAGCATTCAACTGCAATTAAATTTTAATTAAAAAATAAATACAACGGATTAAAAGTGTCAAAATCGTAACTTAGGTAAGAAGAGTCAGTAAAATATATAAGTATTTCCGTCCATTTCTTTGACAGAGTTATAATTCAGGAATTATATTTCAGAACTGCTCATCCGATTTCCATTTAATTTTCTGTGTGGTATTAACTTATCAGTTTCAAAGTCGAAGTCAAAGTTTAGCTACGAGTAATTTCCCTCTAGAATTAATTGGTATAATTTTTTCGTTGAATTCCTTTATTTACTTACAATCAGATTCTACAATCAAGCTATAAGCAAGTCGTGTGATTGACCATCACGTGAAAGAGGACCACTCAATGATAATTCTCATGTAATACAAAAACAATAATATAATATAACAAACAAACAATAGTATATCATAAATAATATAACATTTGATAGTGCTTTTGAATGTCCAGTCAACATTAACATTAAAACAACAAAATAAATAATAATATTAAATAGAACAGTAAACGAAACAGCAACTTTGAAACATCTAAGAAACATCCATAAACGTGAGCAGCAAGCTGCCAAACCGGATCATCATAACGGGCCATCAACAAGATCAAACACATGGGGCCTTTTTAGTCTTCTAACGTTCTCGCTATTGTCAAGCAGATTCAGAGCGAGACGATTAATATGCTTATGCAACCTGGACACAAACCTTAAAACTAGACGTCCAACTTTCTCTCAAACATATGGAATGCCTACGCAATCATGGATCTCAGCACTCCTCGCGAACCACGGCGCGTGGGTTACGTTCCGTAGAAGTTTGTTCTGTAACCGGCCCGCAGTTCTATCCCGTACGTCCATATCGGTTTCAAGAAGGACTTGTAAAGCAGAACCTTGTTGGACAAAGAAAGTTGTGATCTCTTACCCAACATCCAGTATATATTTTTAAGCTTAATTTCAAGCAACTTCCTCTTTTTCCTAATATGATCCCTCCACGTCAAACGGTAATCGAGGTAAAAGCCCAGGTACCGTACCGTACTGACTTGAGGTGTCCTGTCACCGTTTAACCAAACCGCAGGGCAATCTTCCCTCCTCATCGTCAACGTGACGTGGCCAGACTTCACCGGATTCTCCATGTACACAAACAAACGATGTAGGCATCCATTGCAGATTGCAATTTCTCCGAGGCAGTAGCCGGGCCATAGTCAACTGCCAAGATCGCCGTGTCATCCGCGTACGACACAACCGTGACATTGGCTGGAGTAGGTAGGTCAGAAGTGTAGATCAGGAACAGAACGGGCCGCAGAACTGAGCCCTGGGGAACCGCCGAGTTGTTATCGCGCGAGAAGCGACCATTTAGATAGCTGCGTAGAATTATAAAGTACGGTTGTGGTAGGCACGATTTCAATTTGAAAAAAGACCTGGTATCCAAACTTTATCAAATATCCAAACTGTTCTACGTCCAAAAGGCCTCCGAACAATGCTGTTTCTCTTTCAGACACCTGACGATAACATCAGTAATTCTATGGGCTTGTTCCACCGTAGAGTGACCACCTCTAAAGCCGAATTCATGATCGGGTATCACTCCTTCATTTTTCAACACCGGCAGCAATCTGCGTAGGAACAGCTTCTCAAAGATCTTGGATAAAACCAGTAGCAGACTTATACGAAGACAGAATCGCAAGGAGTGAAACATCAAAATGTACGCTAGGCTTTTATTTATACGAATTCATGTGGCGCCAACGTAACATCGACAGAACGCTTTCGATAAAATTTTGCAGAATATTACCTTGTTTTGACTTCCAGAACAATGAATATGAATAAGATTTATTTTTTACTATTATAATATCAATTTAGGAAATATGTAAAAACGGCTAATGTAAATTCTAAAAATGTCTGTTATTTAACAATTTAAGGATCTACTCTCTTTAAATTGAAATTTAACCAAAAAAGCTAGTGTTATACGAATTTCATGTTTTATTGGTTAAAATAAGTAAATTAACTTATAAATTACGTTTACGTTCTGTAATTGGAAATTTAAAAATTTTCCTTGTGTAAATATTTATCAGAAGTTACACGGAATTAAATTTTAAGATAAATCTGATTAACGATTTTTAAATTATAATTTTTATTAAATCATTTAACATAAGACGGAAGAACTGAATAAATCTTTTGTTCCGATTTCATACAATTGGTTTTCCAATTGGATGTTTTCCAATTTTCCAATTCAGTGGTCCATCAAGATGGACCACTGAATGTGAAAATAGGAGGAGAAAAGATTATGGAGGTAGAAGAATTTTGTTATTTGGGAAGTAGAATTACTAAAGATGGACGAAGCAGGAGCGATATAAAATGCCGAATAGCACAAGCTAAACGAGCCTTCAGTAAGAAATATAATTTGTTTACATCAAAAATTAATTTAAATGTCAGGAAAAGATTTTTGAAAGTGTATGTTTGGAGTGTCGCTTTATATGGAAGTGAAACTTGGACGATCGGAGTATCTGAGAAGAAAAGGTTAGAAGCTTTTGAAATGCGGTGCTATAGGAGAATGTTAAAAATCAGACGGGTGGATAAAGTGACAAATGAGGAGGTATTGCGGCAAATAGATGAAGAAAGAAGCATTTGGAAAAATATAGTTAAAAGAAGAGACAGACTTATAGGCCACATACTAAGGCATCCTGGAATAGTCGCTTTAATTTTGGAAGGACAGGTAGAAGGGAAAAATTGTGTAGGCAGGCCACGTTTGGAATATGTAAAACAAATTGTTAGGGATGTAGGATGTAGAGGGTATACTGAAATGAAACGACTAGCACTAGACAGGGAATCTTGGAGAGCTGCATCAAACCAGTCAAATGACTGAAGACAAAAAAAAAAAAAAAAAAAAAATTATAATTTTTATTAAATCATTTAACATAAGACGGAAGAACTGAATAAATCTTTTGTTCCGATTTCATACAATTGGTTTTACGACTTTATGACATCTAATGAGATAACTAACAAAATTCTTTCATTTACCATCACTCTAGTAATAAATGTTTAGCATATATTGATTTGATTATCATAAATTTCATTATTTTATGATTTTGTATATTTTTAATAGTAAATATATCATCTAATTAGATTAAGAAATTTAATTAATTTTAAATTATTCAAAAAATTTTCACAAGAGGATACAACATTTAATAAATTACAACGTTAAAATCTGTACGGCAAATAAATTTTAGAAAAATCATAGTATTTGTAACAAACAGAAATGGCTTTACATATTATTCTGTAATTAAAAGTTTTCAAATACAACATAGATAAAAGGAAAGGAATTATAAAGGTCAAATCGTTGTAAAACCAAGAAATATAATTCGGTCTTTGTAGAACAGTATTACATTGTAACCGCAATCGGAAAGAGTACAGCAAAATGGATAAACTGTAATAAATAGATTAGATGAAAAAGCAGAGTTTGTTTCAAGTCAGCCGATCAGTTAAAAGCCTGCAGCCGTTATTTTAATTTTATTGGAAAGCTGTGATTAGTAGTCTAATAATTTAATTTCCTACAGGGTTAAAGTCGGTCGATTGACAAAGGAAAATACTGCTTGCTATATTTGTTTCATTTAACAAATTAAGATGTATATATTATTTTTAATTAAAAGTGTATATATTATTTTTAAAATAGAAAAAGTTTTTATATTTCAAATAAAAAAATGACAACAAAGTAGTTATAATTTTCCTGTGATTGGTTATTTATTCTTATTTAGTTGAAAAATAATGATACATAAAAAAGGTTAAAAAATTAAAAAAAGAGATAAATTAAAAAAAAACACGATAGCCAGACAAACAAAAAAACATTGCTGATACACATAGCTCTTTTTTTTCCTGTTTGGTTCCTTTGTGACTTTGTATTAACAAGAAAATACCTCGATGTAATTTTGAAAATCGCACGATTGTTTGCAGAGATATTACAAAAGCATCCCGCTGCACCTCTCAAAATAGCGCCCCAGGGATATTCCGTTTGTTACCAGTTAATGGTGATGATTGGTCTCTCTTTCTTTCTTTTTCTTGTTTAGCCTCCGGTAACTACCGTTTAGATAATACTTCAGAGCATGAATGAGGGTGATACGTATGAATATGAATGAAGTGTAGTCTTGTACAGTCTCATTTCGACTATTCCTGAGGTGTGTGGTTAATTGAAACCCAACTACCAAAGAACACCGGTATCCACGATCTAGTATTAAATGTAGAGTGACGTGTTATGAGACCATTAAAATTCGATACTATATCGCTGATGATTGGTCTACCGCACACGATGTACTCGCATCACCTCATCAGTCTACCCTCACACTCAGTTCCCACTGGAAGCCCATTATTATGAATCAGAAATTTTTTTAAATTTATTTAATACTATTTTATTTATTTTTTATTTTTTTGTCTTCAGTCATTTGACTGGTTTGATGCAGCTCTCCAAGATTCCCTATCTAGTGCTAGTCGTTTCATTTCAGTATACCCTCTACATCCTACATCCCCAACAATTTGTTTTACATACTCCAAACGTGGCCTGCCTACACAATTTTTCCCTTATACCTGTCCTTCCAATATTAAAGCGACTATTCCAGGATGCCTTAGTATGTGGCCTATAAGTCTGTCTCTTCTTTTAACTATATTTTTCCAAATGCTTCTTTCTTCATCTATTTGCCGCAATACCTCTTCATTTGTCACTTTATCCACCCATCTGATTTTTAACATTCTCCTATAGCACCCCATTTCAAAAGCTTCTAATCTTTTCTTCTCAGATACTCCGATCGTCCAAGTTTCACTTCCATATAAAGCGACACTCCAAACATACACTTTCAAAAATCTTTTCCTGACATTTAAATTAATTTTTGATGTAAACAAATTATATTTCTTACTGAAGGCTCGTTTAGCTTGTGCTATTCGGCCTTTTATATCGCTCCTTCTTCGTCCATCTTTAGTAATTCTACCTCCAAAATAACAAAATTCTTCTACCTCCATAATCTTTTCTCCTCCTATTTTCACATTCAGTGGTCCATCTTTGTTATTTCTACTACATTTCATTACTTTTGTTTTGTTCTTGTTTATTTTCATGCGATAGTTCTTGCGTAGGACTTCATCTATGCCGTTCATTGTTTCTTCTAAATCCTTTTTACTCTCGGCTAGAATTACTATATCATCAGCAAATCGTAGCATCTTTATCTTTTCACCTTGTACTGTTACTCCGAATCTAAATTGTTCTTTAACATCATTAACTGCTAGTTCCATGTAAAGATTAAAAAGTAACGGAGATAGGGAACATCCTTGTCGGACTCCCTTTCTTATTAGGGCTTCTTTCTTATGTTCTTCAATTGTTATTGTTGCTGTTTGGTTTCTGTACATGTTAGAAATTGTTCTTCTATCTCTGTATTTGAACCCTAATTTTTAGGGTTAACCCAATTTTTTGTATTTTATTTTATTTAACGTAAATTTAATTCTGCTATTTTTGTAATATTATTCATTTGATTGGTTTGAATCGTTCAATTGAAACCCAGCTAACACAGTGACAGAGGCTCACAGTTCACAGTTCATTTATTCAATTCATTAAAGTTTATGCTTCAACCGGCAAATCTTCGCTACTATATATATTTCTATAAATATACATACGTATATATAATATATATATATATACATTTTTATTTATCCTATGACACTCCAGAAAACGTAAGAATACCAACGCGGAGTCATACATCTAAATCGGTTCGGCCGTTGAGCTGCTTCAGAGGAACAAAAAAGCATTCATACACCCTAAAGACATTACAATCCTTTTTTGGCAGTCGGGTGAATTATTAATTTTATTAATAAAGGAAAGGGATTATTATTAGTTGTTAATATTTAGCAATAAAGAACATTTAGCTTACACGATCGAAATACTGCCCGTCAAAAAATCGTGACTTATTTTTTCTTAAATGTTTAAAAACAACAAATAACAACAGAAATAATAATTATAAAATAAATCAATAAAGTTTTACTACCGTAATTCATTCATTCAATATCGTGGCAGATCTTAAAACACAAGTATTTTTGACACAAATAAATCGATATTGAAAATACTATCGATTACCATTTAGAATCGTATATATGATTTTTTGTGACTTTTAGTTCCTTTTTTTTTTAGTCTCCAGAATCACAATAAGGTATTACTTCAGAGAACGAATGAGGATGATATGTATGAATGCGAATGAAGTGTAGTCTTATACAGTCTCAGGTCGATGTGGTCTATTAGTTACAGTTAAACACATATATTCATATTTATATAGTCTATGACACTCCCCGTAACGTAAGAATTCGAAGGCGGGGTCATACATCTAAATCGGTTTGGCCGTTGAGCCGCTACAGTGGAACAAACAAATAAACAAACATACATACATCCTAAATTCATTACACTACTTTTTGGGCAATCGTATAATAATGTATATTTTTTATTTATTTTTTTGCTCCTCCACCCCAAAATCACCTATCAAGAAAAGATTTTTTGATTTTCTTTGTTTACTATGTTAAATTGAATAAAACTAGAAAAAAAAACATTTCACTGAAAAATATATAACTAATAAAAATTTCGTAAGATTTATTTTTTAGGGGTGGCGATGAATTATAATGAAATAAATCCTGCAGATGCAGTTTTGAAACCTATTTTACTCGATTTTTCAGGTGTAAAAAAGAGAAATCATTAATTTTGATCCTTAATTAACGTCCTAAAAGTTTTATTTCACCGAGTTAGCTGAAATCTGAGCGGAATCTTTCACTAGCCGTAACTCGTAAACGAAAGATTTTAGGACATATATTTATATGTACTCTTTCCATTTTTTTCACTAGTAGGATAGGTTATGAAAGTCTCCGGAGCATTTCCTGATACACTCTGTTTATAATGTAGGTAACAAATTATTAAAATTTTCTCTAAGTGCCTTTGAAGAAAATCGAAAATTTTTTTTTTGCAATATCCCTTCATTGGGGATATTGATCATATTATTATATATATTTTTTTAATATATATATATATATATATATATATATATATATATATATATATAGAGAGAGAGAGAGAGAGAGAGAGAGATTTGAGCCAGATTTGAAAAAATCGGTTTGGCAATCCTGGAATATAGGCCAAAAGCAGTGCGACACACATACGTACATGCATACAAAGTTTCCAAAAAAACGTAAAAATTTCTAAAAAATATTCCGATAACTCATTTTTGTCATGATCACCATACTTTCTCCTTTAATATATAGCTTCGCCACGAAAGTAAAAGGTAAAAAATAATTTTACCAGTTGATTTGTGAAAGTAATAGTTTAGGATGACAATTTAAGATATTTAAGGCAATCTAAAAGAAAGATCGATTTAGAATAAAAATTATTTGGCTCATTATAAATATAGAAGACAAGAAAAGTTGACTGAAGTTCACTATTTCCTCCTAAAAACTAGTAACTAAATTAGTTTATTAGAAATTGGGAGTTTTAAAAAATTTACGTAATAAACAGAAATTAGAAATTGGGAAACTTGTAACATCAATAGTGAAACTTCATTGCTGAAGAACGATAGGGGACTGTTAGCTAGCCAGTAGTAGCCTATTGAATTTGAAATTTGTTAAAAATTCTTTTGTAAAAATGTTCAAACATAACAATATTAACTTATTAGCTACTCCCTTAATTTTTGATAGGCGTTAATATTAAACTGATTTAAGATAAGTACTGCCATTGTTTTTCTTTAAATACGTTTTATCTATTCAACCTATAAAAGGGGTGTACTAAGTCAGCTTAGTCTCGCCTCCATACGAAGGCATAATAATAATAATTAGAAAATGTAAAGTAGAACATTTCATGTATCTAGAACATCTAAAGCGAGCGCCCAAAACTTATGAAATGAGTTTTAAATGGTTTTGAAGTTTAAAGCTATATCTAATGCTTTCTATTGGGATTATCTAAAACGACATACATGGGATTTTTAAAATTATTTTTCTCAAAACCCGGCTTAAAATATCTCTTTGATTTATGTCGTAACTGCTGCATATTTATTTTTTTTCTTTGCTTGATCAATTCATTCACCACATAAGCTTACTCAGAAGGTTGTAAACGGGAATATGAAAATGGAATTTTGTAAGGTGAAGAATGGCATGCTTGATCGAGATTCCAAGCCGGAACGCCCCCCGGATGAAAGGTCGAAACACTACCATTTCGTTATGAAGCTCGGCGAATAAATTTAATATTAATTTTCTGTGACGAAAGACCCATCACTTGTTCACTTATTACAGCACAACTCACGACTGAGCAGTTGCATCAATGTGCCGCTTGGACTAGAAATAGCTTATAGATCAAAGTCAAAGATGGTGTGCCTACGCAAGCTGCAGGGTTGCCACATCTGGCAAAGAAAAATCAGTCTCATTTCTTTATTGTCGCACCTCGTATATATATATATTATCTACTGATGATTGTGTAACAATAGAAATGAGCATAAGTAAAATTTGTTTTAAAGAGCTTTTGGAAAATTATCTTCATTTCTATTTTATTAAAATCGTTTAGCACAGCTCTTTATTTATAAAAAAAATATTTGTTTAAATAATTTTCATTAAGACCACTATCAAAATAATTACATGTAATTTCAAATTTGTAGTTAATAGAGAAATTAAAGAATTTTTACTTATCATATTTCCCGCTTCTAAGGATTATTTTCAAAGTCGAATTATTTCCATAGTGAAATTCTAACTCCAGCGCATTCGGACTGTTAAACGCGTAATATAAAATACCCAAAACATAATACGACAGACATTTTTAATAAATCATAACCTGGTAATTTTTTTTTTTTTTTTTTTTTTTTTGTCTTCAGTCATTTGACTGGTTTGATGCAGCTATCCAAGATTCCCTATCTAGTGCTAGTCGTTTCATTTCAGTATACCCTCTACATCCTACATCCCCAACAATTTGTTTTACATACTCCAAACGTGGCCTGCCTACACAATTTTTCCCTTCTACCTGTCCTTCCAATATTAAAGCGACTATTCCAGGATGCCTTAGTATGTGGCCTATAAGTCTGTTTCTTCTTTTAACTATATTTTTCCAAATGCTACTTTCTTCATCTATTTGCCGCAATACCTCTTCATTTGTCACTTTATCCACCCATCTGATTTTTAACATTCTCCTATTGCACCACATTTCAAAAGCTTCTAATCTTTTCTTCTCAGATACTCCGATCGTCCAAGTTTCACTTCCATATAAAGCGACACTCCAAACATACACTTTCAAAAATCTTTTCCTGACATTTAAATTAATTTTTGATGTAAACAAATTATATTTCTTACTGAAGGCTCGTTTAGCTTGTGCTATTCGGCATTTTATATCGCTCCTGCTTCGTCCATCTTTAGTAATTTTACTTCCCAAATAACAAAATTCTTCTACCTCCATAATCTTTTCTCCTCCTATTTTCACATTCAGCGGTCCATCTTTGTTATTTCTACTACATTTCATTACTTTTGTTTTGTTCTTGTTTATTTTCACGCGATAGTTCTTTCGTAGGACTTCATCTATGCCGTTCATTGTTTCTTCTAAATCCTTTTTACTCTCGGCTAGAATTACTATATCATCAGCAAATCGTAGCATCTTTATCTTTTCACCTTGTACTGTTACTCCGAATCTAAATTGTTCTTTAACATCATTAACCTGTTAATTATTCATAAAAATCCTTTGGAAAAATCTTGATTTTAAGAAGTTATTAAAAATTGTTAACGACTACTTTTATATTACAGGGAGATTTTCCAAAGAATATTTTGGAGTTAATTATCGACTCCTATTTTACTGGAGTCACCGTTAGAATTATTTTTACGGCACCAGTTCGAAAAATGTAACACCTTTTATAAGACTTTGTTAATTTGTTTTAAGGAAAGGCCCTCCTCTTAAAGAACAATTTCCATATAATTTGATACTGAATTTTGAATAATTTTAATTTTAAATTTATACAGGAAGAAAATAAAGCCTAATAAAAAAAAATAAAAAAATAAAATTTGGTACACTTTAATTAATTAAAAAAAAAAATTGAAATAAGTTATCTTTTTATATGGCTAAGTTACTTTAGTAATTAACAAATTAGTATAAATAATTATTAAAATAAAAATGATTATTAAGGAAGTTTAAATTTTAAGGACGATTAAGCACACTAATTATTATTATAAATAATAAAACAAAAAAGTAATAGCTTTGGATGTGTAATATTCGGAAATTTAAAATAGAACGGATTAAAATTAACATTTTATTCTAAAGAAAACCACAATGGAAGGGTAAAATTCCCTAGAATACAGGGTATCATGTTTCAATCGAATGTTATAATAAAAACGGGGCTTGTAACCGGATAACTCTTGAAAAACAAGCCGGACTACAAGGTAAAACATCGGAAGGAAATCCGATAGAGTAACATCAAATATTAATGAAGTTAGATATTCATTAATACGAATTAATAATTAATGAATATAAACAGAGGTATCTACTTTGACTGAAAAATGATAATAAAGTTCTCATTATCATATCTGTGTTGGTCTGCTTCATCACTAAGTCCGTCCCGGATTCTCCTCTATTCTCAACTAAGCTTTTAAGATCCCTGATTTAAGCTCACATTTCCTTTTTGCTCTACATGATTAATTAATGAAAAACCGACATCACTAGTATTTCTGATTAAAGTAGAATTAAACTATTAAATCCATTTAATACATTAAAAAAAAAAAAAATTATAGCATACATTGTTATAAAAAAGTGATAATGTTAATACTTGTAATAAATACTGGGTAGTAATATCATTTAAATTAATAAATAAGAAATAAAAACCGTAAAATTATTTAAAATAAAGAAAAAAAATATGAATAAACTTTAATTTTGTATTCTAATTCGGTTTTTTTGCCAATTTTCAAAATCTAGTTCGTTAGTAAATTTGTTATTCATAAATATATAGAGAATTTAAAAAATTACGTTTGGTATACGTAAGATTTTCAAGTTGACTTTGCAGTGCGGACATAACCGCTGTACCACACGTTGGCTTATCAGCCCAATAAGTAACTGAGGATCCGCCAGCGGCCGTCCTGATACGCCTTCGATTTCCAGGTTTGTAAGTACCCGATTTTTGCTATCCCATCTATATAGCGCTGTAGCAGAGCTATAACTCTAGAAGGGAAAGTATTGCAATCGATCCAATTTGGGTATATGCGGTTTTTACCGAATCTTGACGTTCTGACACTTAAGGAACTCAAAAAACAGGATGGAAATTTTCTGAAGTTAATGTTCGAATGTACGTGTGCGTTCGATGTCGGCCTTTAAATAACCTTATATGTCTAGAACTAGACCGATATTGAGCAAAGTTGGTCAGATTACTTCTGTATGCGAAACATTGATGGCATTATATATTCGACTTAAAAGGTCAAGGGGTGAGGCTGTAGAGCAAGGCCATCCTCAGTATCTCGAAATTTCGCCTGTTTAAGGTCATAATTTTCTTAGGCGCATTTGTAAAAAAAACACTGCAAAAAAACATTTTTGCAAAATCGCACGCCACCTTAAAAAGTGCTTTAAACTACTGCTATGTTGTGACGTCACAGGTGAGCGGTAGAATTAAATAAATGAATAATATTTAAAATGTAAAAAAGTAACTCGGTTACTTTTCGATTCTGTACTTGGTGCGTTAAGCCTCACGGCTTCACCCGTCTGCTGGCCGTACAAGCGAAAATTGTTCTATGTAAGTTGTGAAATTACATAAGTTGTTGCCGGCCATTGCCGCTAGTATCGCCATACCCGCGCGAATTAAATACGGTATGCGCATACGCTTTAGTTAGAATCGTTGAATTAAATAAACGAAAAATATGTTTAAATAAAATGATAAATATTTTTAATTAAGTTGCATATGAGTGTAAGTCGTGCGTCAGAAACAAATGTGTTGTCAGTTTTTTTTTAAGATGATTTACAAAGGTGTGTCTGTTGTGTATAATCTTGTTGACGATTTTTTTTGTATCTGTGGATGAATATGTGAACGAATTTCCCAATATATACTCTTAATACAAAAAAAAAAAAAAAAAAAACAAGTTCAATCATCTATTTAACCGAATACTACACGACTTTCGAAATCACTTAAAGACGAGAACAAATATTAAAAAGCTATATCTCAAAGGTTTAAGATTCAGTTGAAAACATTATACGACAGTATACTTACATGTATTTAGAAAATTAATGATTTTTATTATTTTATAAAGGTATTAATAAACAATATTTTTTCATAATGATCTATAAATAAATTATTAGAATTAGACAGGTGATTTATTTTTTATTTAAAAAATACGTTCCATAACTGTTTAACTACAATTAGAAAAGATGATTTTAAAAGAGTTTTATTTGTTAAAACTAAATTCTAACTCTTTTAATTCGTTAGATTTCGATGTTTTGAATGCCATAAAAAATTAAGGTTTAGTAAATTGGTAGATGTTTGGTTTTAATTTTATGCCTACGTAACAGCGATTTTTTTTTCCTTGTACAAAATACAAGAAAGTATTGTAATCATGAAAAATTTTGGTTTTTAGATTTCAATTAAAATATCCATTTTCACCATCTCTCAATCGATTTTGGCTAGTTTCGGCATGAAGTCTTTAAGTATGTATCTCACATAACTCAAAAACGGTTAACCGTAGAATGTTAAAATTTAGGATTTAGGATTTTTGTAACATTAGTTGTGCACCTCCCATTTTGATTGCAATCGTCTGGATCAAAAGTATTGTAAAAAGCTCAAAATCCAAAAACATTTAGATTTTGGACTTTTGCTTAATTGCAGTAATAAGCCCTAATTGAGATCTTTTCAACGATACATTATAATTGACACTTATTTTCATTGGTTACAGAGTTATAGCCAAAAAAATTTTAATTAAAGAAATATTTGGATTTTATAACATGAAGGCACATTGGTTCGAATCCGACTTCATTTCCAATTTAATTTTAATTTAAATATATTGATTTATTAATAATTATTAACGTATGATTGTAAAAAAAATTGTATAATAGATAATAATTCAATAACAATAATAAAAAAAAACAAAAATTAAAAAAATATGAAAAAGAATCAGAAGTTAGCTTTTTTTTTTTGTTTTTTGTCCACATTCAGTGGTCCATCTTTGTTATTTCTACTACATTTCATTACTTTTGTTTTGTTCTTGTTTATTTTCATGCGATAGTTCTCGCGTAGGACTTCATCTATGCCGTTCTTTGTCTCTTCTATCTCCTTTTTACTCTCGGCTAGAATTACTATATCATCAGCAAATCGTAGCATCTTTATCTTTTCACCTTGTACTGTTACTCCGAATCTAAATTGTTCTTTAACATCATTAACTGCTAGTTCCATGTAAAGATTAAAAAGTAACGGAGATAGGGAACATCCTTGTCGGACTCCCTTTCTTATTACGGCTTCTTTTATATGTTCTTCTTATTACTGTTGCTGCTTGGTTCCTGTACATGTTAGCAATTGTTCTTCTATCTCTGAATTTGAACCCCAATTTTTTTAAAATGCTGAACATTTTATTCCAGTCTACGTTATCGAATGCCTTTTCTAGGTCTATAAACGCCAAGTATGTTGGTTTATTTTTGTTTAATCTTCTTTCTGCTATTAATCTGAGGCCTAAAATTGCTTCTTTTGTCTCTATACTTTTCCTGAAACCAAATTGGTCTTCTCCTAACTCCTCTTTTTTTAAATATGAAAAACAATTCTTAAATATAATTACTTATTAGTTTATGATAATATTAGTTACTATTTTAGGCCGGTTTTATTACAATTTTGTAACAAAAATCAATTTTCGATAAAAACGAATTTTACCCGTATTAAGATATCGGCTAACATGTATACGACAGATGAACATAACCAGATTGTTACTGGTAGGGAAGCTGTGAATAGTTTATAGAAAGATTTGTATTCAAAGAGAGTAATTTTACCATATAATTGTGCTTGTGGATCAGATTTACAAGATCTTAAAAAAAAACAGCGGTGAATACTTTTGAAAATGCTTAGAATTTAATCTGAGTAGAGGAGAGAAGTACGCCTAAATGCGGTCTGATCAATGTGTTAATTTTTGTATGAATAAGTTATTTTTTCGAGCTATAAAAATATTTATTTGTTTCCCTTTTCTTTTTATATTGATTTTTTTATTGTTGGAGAATAATATTAGTTACGGTAAATTTGATTATTCCCGTAATTACGCATAATTACCCGTAATCGCCTCCAATGTTGGAGAATTTAATAAATATATAGCAACGGGCATTTTACATAATTTTAATATTAAAATATTTTATATATTAAAAAAACAACTTGACTATAAGCAGCAATTATTGAATTTATTATTTAAATAATCAAAGCATTACTGTTAATTAGTCGAGGTTACCGAGGGAAGCGAACGCAGGTTATGTACCTAACCAAACATAACCTAAATATAATTACGTATAATCACCGGATTAATCAAATTTACCTTACAGATTACTGAGCTACAATTTTCTTTCTATTTATTTTTAATTGTTTTTCCCACTTTCGATTCTTAAAAGAGGGAACACTAGCAAGTAAATTTTTAAATAGAGTTTTAATGTAGCTTTAACCCGACTGACAAAAACTGTTATTATTTTTTTTAACAGAGATTATAACACTGTATTATTTTAAAGAAAGCCTCTTTGTGTACTATTCCTTCCGTTTTAACACGTACTTAATTAACACCTAACTGAAAAATTCATCTCATCGGATTAGATTAAACGAGCATACAATATGCAATTAGAACGCGCTAGAACAAAACATTTGTGTACTAAACATTTTATTTTAGTTCAGAATAAAATTGAAGTTGATTTTTGATTAATTTTTTAAAACGGGTATTAATTTATTTCGAATGTAAAATATATTTGAGCCTACATAAAATATATTTTTAATAAGCAATATTTTATAAATTGAATTAATAATATATTAACATTATAAATAGAGTCTTTAAGCCTATCTCTCTCAGTTTATTATACAATTTATCAATTTTATTTAATTTTTCCTAAGAATTTTATAATTCAATAAAACATCTAATAAGCAGTTTACTGAAAAATTATAACTTTTTATAAAATAAATATAACAATTATTTAAAAAAAAAAAATTGAAAATGCTATTCAGAGTAAGATTTTCATAGAATTTAATTATTATTATTATTATTATTACTTGATGTTTCGTTCCACGTCGAGCCGTCCGGTGCTGCGATGTAGTGGGTGCTGGCGCTAACCGGAAGGTGAGGCTCGTACTAGTATTCTACGTTCCCGCCAGTGTACGCTCGTAGTATTCTACGAGTCCCGCCCAGTGCGGTCGCATTTTTCATTTCGTCCGGATGGACAATTTGTGTTAGTTATATATTCTATATTAGGACCCCGTACAGTGCGGTCGTGTTTTCATTTCAGTCCAAGGGGACTCATAGTTTCTCGATAATGTTCAAGTTCAATTATGACTTTCTTTTCTTTCTTTTTCCTGTTTAGCCTCCGGTAACTACCGTTTAGATAATACTTCAGAGGATGAATGAGGATGATATGTATGTGAGTGTGAATGAAGTGTAGTCTTGTACATTCTCAGTTCGACCATACCTGAGATGTGTGGTTAATTGAAACCCAACCAGCTTTTTTTACACGGACTTGAATACTAGATCGTGGATACCGGTGTTCTTTGGTGGTTGGGTTTCAATTAACCACACATCTCAGGTATGGTCGAACTGAGAATGTACAAGACTACACTTCATTCACACTCATACATATCATCTTCATTCATCCTCTGAAGTATTATATAAAACGGTAGTTACCGGAGGCTAAACAGGAAAAAGAAAGAAAGAAAGTTCAATTATGACTAAAGTGTCATAAACACTTAAGTTTAACGTAGGTATTGTAATTCAATTAAAATGTCAAGGGTGACAACAAATTAAATATAACGATTAAGAAGAACACTTGGAATATTACGTGTTCAAACATTTTTAACATTCGTAGGAAATTTTTACAAAGTTATAAAAAAAAGTAAAAAAAAAACATTATATTTGAAATAGAGGGTCACGTAACTGGTTGCAATTTTTGAAATATTGTTGTAATATTATGGAGGTTATGTTGATGTAAAAAAGTTGCATGGTAATACAGACTGATCCCAGATCTTTGGAGATGACTGCAGCGACAGCTTCAACTGGAGTGAAGCCGGTTCCTGACCGATCATATTTTCTTTAAGACATACCTAAGCGCACAGGCATTGAGACCCTCCGCGTAATGCGACTATTGCGTAAGCGAGGACACCGCTGAACACACGGCATCGATTGGGATCGCTTCTTGAAGAACAGGGAAGGTATACCTAAGAGATAGATATGTTGACGTGCTTGCTCCAGATAGCATCAAGAAGACCATGCTGCAAACTGAACGAATGCGGCACAGTGTCACGTGTTGGTCGGATTGCTCGCACAAAGGTGACGGAGGAAGTATAGGGTTGAATTCTCCCTGATTTCCCCTTAGGGCTGTGTTCATATTCAGAGCAGATCCGGTCTCACCTAGCCCCTCCCTTCATATGGCCCCAAATGAACTAATCTAGTGGCGTTAAGACAAGCGATCGTGGTGGCCAATCGAGTGATCCAACCCGGTATAAGAAAATTAGCATTCAAGGAATTTATAGCCGCTAAAAAAAATGTGGCATTTCACCGTGGTGCTGGAAAATCATTTGCAATATAGTTTGTAGAAGTACATCCTCAAAAACAGCCGGAAAATTATTTTTCAAGAAGTAAACGTGTTTATCTCCCATACAGTTTTCATTGAATAAATAATGCCACACCAAACATTTATGTAAAATGTCTGTTGGAAACTAGTTTCCACAATATCATGTGGATTGTCTTCGCTCCATAAATGATTATTTTTAGAATTGAATACGCCGTTTTTCGTAAAAGTGGCTTTATAAAAAATTAAACTGAGTTTCCTCATAAACGTGATCTAAAAGCTCGGGGTAATCTGTTGACAGCAAATTTTAAATCTTCTGCTGACAGAAAAATTATGATTTTCTTTCCTACGATACGCCACACTTTGTCTTTTCCCAAATCAGTACGACATGAAATTCGTCTTGAATTAGTGCCTGGGTTACGCTGAATATGCTGTACCACATAAAGTTCATCATTAACCCGATGATTTATTAGGCATTCAATAGAAAACGAACAGGTTGGAAATGACCCTACGTTTGTAAATACTGATACATTGAAGAAAAGGTTTTCATATTTGGAATCCGCCTTTCAGGTTTGCGTTTCACAAAATCCATAAACAAAAATTATACTGGAATTTTTCTCGTTAGACAATTAAAACGGCATTTTTACACTGTGATATGATAACACTACACTTCCTTTATCATTATGATAATTTATGACAACAATTTAAAAAGAAGTATACAATTTTCACTGTTTACCAGCTGTTACTATTGCCAACCTATACAATAAAATAGACAGTAAAATAGACGGAGCATACAGGAAAGTTAAGGAAAATTTTGGGGTACATAAATTAAAATCTAATAATGTGTTAAACAAAGATGGTACACCTATATATAATACGAAAGGTAAAGTCGATAGATGGGTGGAATATATTGAAGAGTTATACGGAGGAAATGAATTAGAAAATGGTTTTATAGAGGAAGAAGAGGAAGTTGAGGAGGATGAAATGGGAGAAACAATACTGAGATCTGAATTTAAGAGAGCATTGAAAGATTTAAATGGCAGAAAGGCTCCTGGAATAGACGGAATACCTGTAGAATTACTGCGCAGTGCAGGGGAGGAGGCGATTGATAGATTATACAAACTGGTGTGTAATATTTATGAAAAAGGGGAATTTCCGTCAGACTTCAAAAAAAGTGTTATAGTAATGATACCAAAGAAATCAGGGGCAGATAAATGTGAAGAGTACAGAACAATTAGTTTAACTAGTCATGCATCAAAAATCTTAACTAGAATTCTATACAGAAGAATTGAGAGGAGAGTGGAGGAAGTGTTAGGAGAAGACCAATTTGGTTTCAGGAAAAGTATAGGGACAAGGGAAGCAATTTTAGGCCTCAGATTAATAGTAGAAGGAAGATTAAAGAAAAACAAACCGACATACTTGGCGTTTATAGACCTAGAAAAGGCATTCGATAACGTAGACTGGAATAAAATGTTCAGCATTTTAAAAAAATTAGGGTTCAAATACAGAGATAGAAGAACAATTGCTAACATGTACAGGAACCAAACAGCAACAGTAGCAATTGAAGAACATAAGAAAGAAGCCATAATAAGAAAGGGAGTCCGACAAGGATGTTCTCTATCTCCGTTACTTTTTAATCTTTACATGGAACTAGCAGTTAATGATGTTAAAGAACAATTTAGATTCGGAGTAACAGTACAAGGTGAAAAGATAAAGATGCTACGATTTGCTGATGATATAGTAATTCTAGCCGAGAATAAAAAGGATTTAGAAGAAACAATGAACGGCATAGATGAAGTCTTACGCAAGAACTATCGCATGAAAATAAACAAGAACAAAACAAAAGTAATGAAATGTAGTAGAAATAACAAAGATGGACCGCTGAATGTGAAAATAGGAGGAGAAAAGATTATGGAGGTAGAAGAATTTTGTTATTTGGGAAGTAGAATTACTAAAGATGGACGAAGCAGGAGCGATATAAAATGCCGAATAGCACAAGCTAAACGAGCCTTCAGTAAGATATATAAGTTGTTTACATCAAAAATTAATTTAAATGTCAGGAAAAGATTTTTGAAAGTGTATGTTTGGAGTGTCGCTTTATATGGAAGTGAAACTTGGACAATCGGAGTATCTGAGAAGAAAAGGTTAGAAGCTTTTGAAATGCGGTGCTATAGGAGAATGTTAAAAATCAGATGGGTGGATAAAGTGACAAATGAAGAGGTATTGCGGCAAATAGATGAAGAAAGAAGCATTTGGAAAAATATAGTTAAAAGAAGAGACAGACTTATAGGCCACATACTAAGGCATCCTGGAATAGTCGCTTTAATATTGGAAGGACAGGTAGAAGGGAAAAATTGTGTAGGCAGGCCACGTTTGGAGTATGTAAAACAAATTGTTGGGGATGTAGGATGTAGAGGGTATACTGAAATGAAACGACTAGCACTAGATAGGGAATCTTGGAGAGCTGCATCAAACCAGTCAAATGACTGAAGACAAAAAAAAAAAAAAAAAAAAAAAAAATTTAAACAAAGAAAGAAATAACCATAAGGTTATTTGCCTTATGGACACGTGGCAACATTTTATTTTTTATTTAATTGATTTATGTAGTATATTTTTAAAATTATTAAAGGATCAATTTTAGATATTCTTTCTTGGAAACAGTCGTTAAGAATTTTAATATTTTTCTTGAGTATAAGTGCAACATAAGAATGACTGCAAGTAGTGTTTTATATATATATATTTTATTACTACAGCCTAGAAACATAACGCACGTTATCAATTTTCTCGGCGAACAAAACTTATAAAAGCACCTCGTAAATTAAATATTAAACTTCAATTGACTTAAAAGCATTTTTCTTTCCCCGTTTTTTAAAAAGGACATGAGTTCTCTCCGGACCATCATGACAGTCGCTGTTGTTAAATTACAATAAGAGATTTTATATAGTTAATAATAAGTTCTTGTAACTATTTTTATATAGATGCACACAAAAATGTAAGCTTTTTTAAACAGAAAAAGTGATTTCTTTTTTAATCAATACTATTATATAAAGAGGAAAAAGGTTTTTTTTTATGTGGGATAAACAAAAAAACTAATCGATTAATCGCATCCAAATTTTTACCAATGTTTCTTGCATAAATGAGAAGGTTATTGGATATATTTTGTCTCAAAAAATCCTGAAAAAAAAAATATTTGAAGCACAAACTTTAATAAATTGAAAATTAATGGACTGTGAACAGTGAATTTCTATCACTGAGTGAGCTGGGTTTGAACTGAACGAATCGAATGAATATTAAAAAAATAATAGAATTAAATTTACGTTGAATAAAATAGTATTAAATAAATTAAAAACGATTCTGTTTAACAATAATGGGCTTCCCGTGGGGACTGCGTGTGAGGCTAGAGTGGTGAGATATGCGAGCTCCTCGTGAGAGGTTACATCAAACGTCACTATCAACTGATAACAAACTCGCTGCCCCTGGGCCACTGTATTGTTGGGTACAATGGGGTGATCTTATAATATCTCTGCAAACAATCATCTTATTTTCAAAATTCAAACGGGATACTTGTTAGTAGGTTGAAGGCTAACTTTTGCATGCATCAGGTACACTCTTGATCTAATAAATCACGGTTATTCAGAAATATATCTTTATATATAAAAATGTTAAGTTCGTTTGTGTACGCTTCAAAAACTCAAAATGTTCTGCACCGATTGAGCTCAAATTTTAGCACGATATATAACCCGCATCAAAGATAGTTTTTATATATTTTTCGCATCAGTTACATGCCCGCGACCGCGAGAAAACAGTTTTTTTAACGGTCAGCTCTGTACCAGTGATCGCGTCATCTGCCGGACGCGAGGGGAACACTCGCCATACTAGCTAACGACAACCGCAGTCACATGTGAAACAATACCTGTTCCCAATTACATTGTTTATTAACAAAAAAAAAAAAAAAAAATCTACTTGCATCTGATTCAGATTATTATACAATCTGAATTAAATATTCACTTTAATCAAGGTACTTTTGTGTGATCGTGTCGTGACTGAGCTGCGCCTTTCACCAGCTCTGAATTTATTATAAAACGACCAACAGTGGGATATATGTATTAATGACGCGTGCAACACTGCACATCCAAACCAAATTCGCGCATTATTCGCAATTATATTGACCGCTTGCTTCCCTTCATCTCCCACAGAGTTATGGGAAAGATATCGATCGCATATGGCTGAGGATATTTTGCATGGAGTACGCCTAGAAAATACCAATATGACCATGGAATTTACAGAAGGCATTTACAACGAAGCATTGATAAATATTGAAGACAAGTGCTTAGCTATTGCAAATAAAGTTCTTAGTCAATCGGGAATGCCAGCACCCACCCGAGCTGCGATTGCTTCATTTGATGTGGATTTACGCCGTGAACAGAGTTACAACATCGGCGATCTTCAGTCATATGTCCAATCAAACATTCCCAAATTAACGCGTGAACAGAAAGGCATTTATGATCGCATAATGCAAATGATAAATGACGGAGTTTCTATAAATGATAAATGACCTTCTTCTTGGATGCGCCAGGAGGAACTGGAAAAACATTCCTCATTAGATTGATTCTAGCAACGGTTCGATCAAAAAATGACAATTATACTGTTGCGGAATATTAATCGGCCAAAACTCTGCAATGGCACGCGACTTGCAGTTAAGAAATTGATGAATAACGTAGTGGAAGCAACGATTTTAACGGGGCGTTTCAAAGGTGAAGATGTCCTCATTCCTTGAATACCCATAATCCCGACCGATACACCATTTTAATTTGAATGATTGTAATTCCCAATTAGATTGGCATTTGCAATCACAATCGATAAAGCTCAAGGTCAATCTTTAGAATTGTGTGGTTTAGATTTAGATGCGGATTGCTTCTCACATGGGCAACTGTATGTTGCATGTTCCCGAGTCGGCAAACCAGGTAGCCTTTATATCTACGCAGACAGTGGAAACACAAAAAAATATTGTATATCCGCAAGTATTGCAAAATTAAACTTCTATGAAACGTATGCTTTGTTTTGTTTCTCATTTCTCATCCATGCAACCACAATGTGCCACAGCGAAGCGTGGCGGGTACAGCTAGTATATATATATATATAAAGAGTGTCTGGTTGTTTGTGTATGCTCTTCAATTGTTACTATTGCTGTTTGGTTCTTGTACATGTTAGCAATTGTTCTTCTATCTCTGTATTTGAACCATAATTTTTTTAAAATGTTGAACATTTTATTCCGGTCTACGTTATAGAATGCCTTTTCTAGGTCTATAAACGCCAAGTATGTCGGTTTGTTTTTCTTTAATCTTCCTTCTACTATTAATCTGAGGCCTAAAATTGCTTCTCTTGTCCCTATACTTTTCCTGAAACCAAATTGGTCTTCTCCTAACACTTCTTCCACTCTCCTCTCAATTCTTCTGTATAGAATTCTAGTTAAGATTTTTGATGCATGACTAGTTAAACTAATTGTTCTGTATTCTTATCTAAGGATAAAACTATATCTAAGGATGATTGTCATCCAAAATAAATATAAATAAATCCAAAATAAATAGATTTTTTACCGAGTTTAATAAAAGAGTAAGGAATTACATACGGAAACTTTTAAGAGTCTTTCATGGTGAATGGAAAAGAACTAATGAATAACTTCGCATAAATTATTAGTAATTAATTGTAACATTAATCTAATTACTAAATATGATTATTATTTCAAATATGCTAATAATGTACTTTAACAATAATATAACGGCAACACTAGGATAAGACAATAATTAATTACAGTAATATATAATACAAACACTAATTAACATTAACAAATTCATTTACTATTATTGAATGCATGTTTGAGAGATTATTAGCTTGTACACTGTATAACTCTAATGTACTCCATATATAAATATTCAACTGATACGTTCCTTTATATAAAAGAAACAGGGAAAACAGTTGCCAACGATGTCGATTAGTTTTCTCGATGATTGCATAGAGCTTAAAATTTAATTTTTCTCCCAACCTTTAATTACTTAGTATTAACCTTTATTTATTTATTTTATAATTTTTCTTAAATTAAAAATAGTTGAAAATATAACTAATCAAAGAATAATTAAAAAAAGTTCTATAGTGAATTTTTAAAAATTTGAAAAAATATACTCTGTATTCTACGACAATAACACCGTTCTTAATGTTCTACGTTAAAATGTCGAAAGATTTAAAGTTTGAATATTTAAATTAACTTTTTTATATGTGACCGGGGGATGGAAAGTTTTAAGTTAAGTTTGATGGTGAGGATTGAAGGAAGTTTATTAAAATCTTTATTTTACTTTAAATAGTCTTTAAAAGTGTCTTAACGAACTTTTTACTAAATTATACCTGGGTCGAGATAATAGGCGTGAGAAACAAAGAGCTCCTCACTCTTTCTTCCGATATTTTAATTTATATTTTTATTTTTTGAGCTTGGGGAGAAGATTTAAACAAAATTAATTTTACACTAACATTAATAATATAGTTTTCAAAAATTCCCCGTTGCAGTTTTCAACAAAATACATTTACTTGAAATGATAGTTAAGTGGAAATTATTCTACACTGTTGACCGATAATTATAAATATTAAATGGGACTACTATCTCATATACACGAGTCACCATGCTAGATTTCATGAATATAAATTTAAACATTTCAAAGATAGGAAGCAATTTTAGACTTTAGCACACACACACGCTCGCGCGCACATGCGAACGCACACACACACACACACACACACACACACACACACACGTATATATATATATATATATATATAGAGAGAGAGAGAGAGAGACAGGGGGAGAGACAGAATTGTGGCCTAGCTTTTTTTTGGATTCATGATAAATCTGGGTAGTCATATTCTACACTATTACATCACTTGCTTCATTAATTTAGTAAAAATTTATTGAGATAACTTACAGATTCTGTTGATCTCATTTGATAGAAAAGCACATCAATTTTTGACTCATGTAGTTCATTAGTATCGAATTAGTCCACCATCGTTATCACCAGTTTTATTAAAAATGGATGCATTTACTGGTGCGGAACGTGCTCGCTGTGTGTTTGGTTTCACGATTTGGAGTTATAAACTGTAGTTAAACGTAATTTCCGTACAGAGTACAGTAGGGACCTTCCTAGTAGGCATACAATTTACTCTTGGCACAAAACCTTCGTTGAGACAGTTTGTTCTTTCGGAGAGAAAGGCCGGTTCTTATTCCAGGAAGCAACTGTAAATATTGTCATTTATCTGGACATAATTCTGAATTTTGTAATTCCTCAGTTGACGATGTCGACCAAGCTGGACACCATTACTATCAGCAAGACAGGGCACCACCACCTCACTACCGCTTAGAATTCAGAGATTTTTTTAATACTCGGTTCTCAGTTTGGTGGATCGGTCGTGAAGGTCCAATTGTATGACAACCTCGCTCTCCAGATTTGACTCCGCTAGATTGCTTCTTGTGAGGTTTCATTAAAGATCGGGTTTGTGTACCGCCTTTGCCTGCTGATATTGTTCAGCTAAAATTTCGGATTAACGCTGCAGCTGCAAAGGTAACGCCCGACTTGCTGGGTGCAGTCTGGAATGAAGTCGATTTCAGGTGAGATATATGTCGCATTACAAATGGAAGGGATATCGAACCAAAGTGAATGTTGGGTGACAAACATGATGTGTTTTTTTATGAAATGAAACCTCAACCGAAAATTTACCTCAAAAAATCTATGATTTTAAACTTGTGATATTTTTTTGAATCACCCGGTATAACATAATAATATTTAGATATTTTATTATTAATCTTACCAGATTACATCTTTTTTTATTTAATTACGATCACAGAAAGCAGAATTTAAAAAGATCACAGTAATTTTGTAAACCACTTAAAAGTTATAAATATTAATCTAACATCAATATTTGGGATTATCATAAAACCTATTATAATAATATCTGTAACTGATAAATTGTAATAGAAAAATTTAATATCAGTTATAAAACTGATATTAAATTTTGATTTTTATTAATAGCAGCTTGTTGTACTCTAGACTGGCATGTAGACTATGAAAACTGTTCTACTGTTTAAAGATTGATTTATACAAGAAAATAAAATTTAAATCGATAATTTAGGACAATAAAAATCAAAAAAACTTACAAGAGTAACATTTTTAATGACAGAAGAGGCTTACACACACGCACGCGCACACAACTTAATTTTAAAAAATGTTTCATTTTAAATTTTTTTGAAAATTTTTTAATATTTTAAAATTAAGTCAAAAAGCTGACAACACAATTATTTCTGATGTACGGCTTACACACACAACTTAATTAAAAATATTTATCATTTTATTTAAATATAATAGTTTTGTTTCTTCCATTCAATGATTCTAACCGAAGCGGGCGCGAGTACCGTATTTAATTCGCGCGCAGGCGTGGCGATACTAGCGGTGATGGTCAACACTAACTAAACTAATGTAGTTTCACAACTTATATACAACAAATTTCATTTCTACAGTCGACAGACGTGTAGCCATGAAGCTTAACGCACCAGGTACCGAGTTCGAAATCCAGCCAGACTGAATTACTTTTTTTACATTTTAAATATTATTCATTTATTTAATCCTACGGCTCACATGTAACGCCACAACATAGCAGACGACTATAACAACTGCACTACGACAGTGCTACCAACCTTTAAAATATTAACAAAATAAAATAAATTATTGATATTTAAAATGTAAAATATAATGTGGTTGGCAACCCTGTGGAATTTAAAATTTCCCGGTCCAAGATAATAAGGGAAAAGGGAATTTCCCATAGGGAAAAAGGGAAATTCCAAGATGGCAGACTGCGACACTAGCTTTCCTTGTGGTGACAGGGGATACTACTACTGACGCAGTAGCCCACTAGTTAAAGAATTTTTTGAGGCGGGAGGGCGATTTTGCAAAAACGTTTTTTTCAAATACTGTTATTTTTTAATTTTTAACAAATACGCTTCAAGAAAATTAGTCGAAATCTCGAGATTCTGAGGGTGACCTTGCTTTACAGCATCACCCCCTTGAGTTTTTAAGTTTAAAATTTAACGGCATAATTGCCCCATATATGGAAGTAATCTGACCTAGTTTGGTTAAACTCAGTCCAGAAGTTCTGGAGATATGAGATGATTTAAAGATCAACATCGTACACACACACGAGCGTACAACATTAACATTTGAAAATTTCCATCCGATTTTATGGGTTCAAACGTCAAGATCCGGTGAAAACCGCATATGCCCAAATCGGACCGATTACATTACTTTCCCTTCTACACCTATAGCGTTATATAGACGGGAACTGAATAATAAATAAATAAAAATACCATTAATTCTCTGAAACACAACGTACCGTTCCAAATTTCATGATTTTAAATTGAACCGTTCTTGAAGCATGAAGCATAAAGCAGAAGCCAAGGCCAATTCACATAGTAGTGTTGCTTTTTTACATAACTGTTGAACAACATGAATTTTTCACCCGCATTTTTTATTTTTTTAGATTCGTGTAATCTTATATTTTTGAGAAACAAAAAAAAATTAAGTGCATAGTTTTTTACAGATACTTTCCTTATTATTACTTATCCACAGCAGAAGCTAAATTTTGTATGCATGCAAGTGGATTTTTTTACGTGGTATTTTATGAATGGTTGTTTGTGGATGGTATTTTTAACTTGAAGCTTCGATATTTTCTTCTGATATCGATAGCCTTACAGGAAATTCCTGTTTGAAAACAGTCCGGTTTTAATTTTACTGTTTGAACCCGAGACGTATATTGTAATCATGTGGTGCCTTCTTTTTTATGTGTACGTCGAACTAAATAATAATAATAATTTTATGTTGAACTAAATTATTGATTTCAATTCAGTATGCCGCAAAACACACCGTGATTTTTATCAAAAAAAAAAACCATAGTAAACAAAAAAACATTTACAACAATACACGGTTATTCTAATGCATTGATTAAAATGAGTTACACAAACTTTTCGAGTGGAGGCTTTCAGTGTTACCAACATTTCTTTACGTACATTTTGAGAAATGTACGTAATGAAACCTCTCTCTTCTTTTATGATAATACCGTTTAATAAAAGCCGTGAAAGCAATGAAATTTATGAAAGAAGTAGGATTTAAATTACACAAAAAAAGAATTCCTTAACGCGATGAAAAATCTACACAGAATTCGGTGTGAAAATAAACGTTAGGAAAATAAAATTACTGACGATATAATACAATAAGGTAACGAACGTTTACAGAAAAAAGAAGGAAGAACTGAACAGACAGGTGCTTATGAATGTATGTTAACAAAAGAATGTAAAAAAAGAAAAGGAAGTAAAAATCAAGAATGAAAATGGATAAAAAATCATTTAGTAAAAAGAAACATTTGTTACATGATAAAATGGAGTTAGACTTGAAGAAGCGTCTTGTGAAGTGTTATATATTTGGAATGCGCTTCTGTATGAATAAGAATCTATGTATACTGAGGAAGAGGACAAAGAGACTGAAGGAATTTGAAATATGGGCATAAAAAGAATGGAGAAAATTATGTAGATGGGCTAAAATATGAAGTAATGAAGAGAGAGAACAAGAATGAAAGCGTAAGCAGAACAATTCAGAATAGGAAAACCAACTGTTTAGTATATATATATATATATATATATATATATATATATATATATATATATATCATGAGAGAATAATGGTTGATTAAAGCAGTGCTAGGAAGATCAATAGAATGTGCCAAAGAAGAGAGGATGGAAAAGAATAAAAATTTTACATAATCTAAAGGAAAATGTAATAAAAAAAAAATAAAATAGCTGAAAGTGAAACAAAAAGCGGAAGTGCATTTGTATAGATTTTTCTTTTGTTTTACTTTTATTAAAGAATATTATATTAGTTTTAAAAAATGAAAGAAATATAGAAAATTATTTAATTATTAATCATATTATAATTTTCTTACTAATATTTTTATTATTTTTTTAAATTTATATTTTTAGACCCATTAGCTGAATTTCCTTCATCTACATACACGTTTTCATTATTATCTAATTTTATTTTTCCTTCTGTTTGGAATAAAGCCAGTTTAGATTTCTTGTAAAAAAAAAGACTACTCACACAATTGGCAACTGAACTATATTTTTTCTCACTTATATTTTCTTTATTTTCTTCTTAATCTCTCAATTATCCGTCCTTTATTATATTTCTTCCTTCTTTGTCATTATTATATATATATATATATATATATTTTTTTTCTAAATATACACATGGAAATAAAATATATACAGAGTAATATTTAAGTGTGGATACAGCTTTATATTGCATATCTGAGAAGTATTTGGAGGCACAAAAATTAGGGTTCTTCTAAATAGTTAAAAATATTTGACGTTGACACCACATGACTTCCTTGTACGCCTATTAAATTACATATACACATTTAAAAAAAAATGAAAAGTACATAAAATTTTATTTCACTAATAACTTCTGACTTATTTCTTTTTTTTTATTGTTATTAATGGATTATAATTTATCGTAATTTTTTTTTTTACAATCAGAGGTTAATAATTATTAATAAATCAATATATTTAAATTAAAAAAAAGTTCAAAGAAAAAAGGAAATGAAGTCTGATTTGAATCGATGTGCCTTCCCCTTGTAAGATTCAAATATTCCATAATTAAACTTGAATTTGGCTATAACTATAAAAAAAAGTATCACATATATCGTTGAAAAGCTGTCAATGAGGGCTTATTACTGAAGTTAAGAAAAAAGTACAAAATCCAAATGTTTTTGAATACTTTTGGTTTAGTCGATTGCAATCAAAAGAGGAGGTCGACAATCAGATATTGCAACAGTCCTAAATCCAAAGTTTCAACATCCTACGGCTAATCGTTTTTGAGATATGCGAGATTCAAACGTACGTACAGTTGTCATACCGAAACTAGTTAAAGTGGTTTCAGGGATGGTCAAATTGGATATTTCCGTTGAAATCTAAAAACCGAAATTTTTCGCCATCACAATACTTCCTTTACTTCGTACAAGGAAGTAAAAAAATCTGCATTAGGCTGGCGTTTAATTTTTGTCCGCCATCTTGGATCCGCTCTATTGAATTAAACTTAATTTTTTTAATTGGAAGATGGACATATGAGACATGATTTCGATTTGATATTTTACAACCAAAACAACGGTGAAAGCCGTTTTTTTGATAATTCTTTCGTTATCGAGTTATAAGCATTGAGGTAACGAAAAAATCGTGTTAACAATTGTTTTATTGTTGGTAAAACATTCTGCATGAAAAATTTTATTGCAATTTACATTTATAATGAATACAATAAAGAACTTTAAACTGCGCTATCACACTGATAATAATAAATAATAAATAATTGCCATAAAATATAACAAATTAAACGGCTCTATCAACTATATACGGTCATATTCACTTTAAATATTATAATATTCACTTTTTAGTTGAGTACTGTGATATTGAATGCTAAAATTAGACGTATACGCAAATTTTTCTTACGTAATTTTCTATTTTCTAATCTCACAACAACATATTTTATACGGTTTAAACATTTTTCAATACAAGATTCAATTTGTACAGGAAATAAAACCTGCCGATTATTCGCGACGGCTGAATTATGCAGTACGACTTCAAAAATTTGCAAGAGAAGAAAACAGGTTTATTTACCATCTGATTATATCTCAACTGTAGAATCTGGAGTTTCAAAAATCCAAGAATTATACAGCAGCAACCATCTCAGATGTACGGCTTGATATAAAATAACATCGCAGGACAACATCAGACCGATTTTCTTCGAAAATGACAATACGATCATACTGTAACGGTTAATGCAGAACGATATCAGGAAACTGTTGAAAATTTCTTAAGACTTGGAAAACATACCTGGAATGTGATTTCAGGAAGATCGAGTCACTTGCCGTAGAGGTGAAGACACATTACAAATTTCACGGAACGTTTTTGCGAAAAAATAATTTTCAGATCTGCTGGGATCGGCCGCCACAATCAAAAAGAAAAAAGGATTTTTGTGAACTAACTCTCAGATAATTTTGCAATTACAAGAAAACATTACTGCGAAAAAATAGGGGACTACAGTCGCAGAAACTTAACCGCTATTACGGTAAATTCTGTAGGAAGACCTCGTCTGTGGGTAGTCGAAAATGGAAGACATTTAAAAAACGTAATTTTCCGTTCATTGTGTTAAGTAATCTTCAAAAATGTTCTTTATTTTTATCATAAATAAATAAATATTAGCAAACAAGAAAGAAATATTAGCTGCTTTAATCTCGACGTGCCTTATGGGCCAATAAGTATTTTTATATATATATATATATATATATATATATATATATATATATATTATGGTTTACCATTAACAGGTTAAGATAAATGCGTAATTAATATGTTACAATTACATTAATTTATTAGCAGAAATTATAACTGAATTGACGAAATCTAATATTCTATTCTCTTTTGTTAAAATTTCCGTTGATATAAATAATGTTAATTTTTAGAGAGAATATTAAAAAAAGGTGAACGTTACATTATAATATAATGTAAAAAGGAATATGTCTATAAAAAGGAATAAATTAGTAGATAAATAACAGTAGGTAGATAGATAAAAGTACCTCTATTATTGAAAAATCGAAAACTTGTATACCGTACTGTTAGTTTAAATCTATTTAATAAGGTCATCCATTTTTAAATCATATTTTGCAAAATGTATGCTATGTTAATTGAATATGGCTGTCTACTTATCTACATAGTTAATGTAATCCAATATAGTAATCGAAACAGATTCATTTATATAACTGAGCTTGAATCTACTGACTGTTGTAATATATAAATTATTAGCTACATCCCAGTGTATGTATCTTAAATATTATATTATTTACGTAATAACATAACCGTCGAATCGACCTACTATAAGTCAAATGTGATTTTTAAAAATGACACGATCATATTTCAAGAATATAAGCTTAACCCGGAATTTGTGATCAAAATGATGAATGAAGTGATTTCCTCTTTCCTTGTTACCGAGCCAAATTTACGGTTTATCAACACAACAAACCCACCAAAATTCAGGCGATAAATAAATGAATAAATGACGCCTTTATTCTTTTCATTACAGACACTAATTGTACACAGTGAACATCATTACATTCAGAGAAATCAATTTTAACTCGTAATTATTTTAGCGCAGGAGTTTTACATGTATCACAGCAAGAAAACGTTTTGGAGAGATAGTAAAGCAACAGAGTTAATTTACTTCTTTTCAGAAAGGACGTTTAATATTGCATCAATTTGGCAAGAGAATGTATCCCGCTACGAATAGCAAATACGATGAAAATTTCCATCAGAAAAAATATAAAAATTTTAAGAAGATAGTTAAAAGATAGATTTTAAGAAAACATTTACCGGTTCGATTTTCAGATAATTATGAGTATAAAGAAGGCGTTTTTGGGTCTTCATATTAATTTTTAAATTTTCAGAATTAAGTGATCAGAGAAAGGTCATCCGCGTGCAAATTGGTAAGATAGAATGGAACAAAAGGTTTATTATTTTATGAAAAATTGGACGGAAATATAGGAAATCAGCATAAATCATAATTTTAAGCGTAATATAAAAAATGTTAAATGTTGTATTAATATTTTTGTTTAATTCTTAAATTCAACGTTTTATTTTAATAATAATTAATTAGTCAAATCAGAGAACGTTTTGCTATTTAAAAAGTGAGATTTTTATCGAGTCCAAAAATATTGAATTATTTTAAAACGGTATCTCTATATATGGATGCGTTTAATCTACCTGGCTTGAATTCAGAAATATTTATTCTTTCCTTATAATTACATTTATAAAATCTTTATTTTAAAATCATAAAATTCTTTTGGTAGAGTGTCAGTAAACGAAAGTAGGATGACAGCGAAGAGGATGTTATATCTTAAAATAGATGTATTCTATGATGTACAGTTTAAATAGTATTTCTACTTTCCCTTTAACAAAGCTGTAGCTCTAGTAGGGAAAGTATTGCAATCGGTCCAATTTGGGCAATATGCGGTTTTCACTTTGACGTTTTGACACCTAAGAACCAAAAAACCGGATGGAAATTTTCCGGATGTTAATGTTCATATGTGTGCGCGCGCCCGTGTATGTGTGTTCGGTGTCGGTCAGTAAATCAACATATATCTCCAGAACTACTGGACCGATTTTGATCAAACTTGGTCAGCTTACTTCTCTATATGGTGTTCTGATACCATTAAATTTTCAACTTAAAAGGTCAAGGGTTTGAGGCTGTAGAGCCAACTCATCCTCAGTATCTCGAGATTTCGCCTGATTAAGTTCATATTTTTCCCAGACAAATTTTTTAACTGTTAAAAAATAACAATATGTGCAAAAAAAAAAATTATAAGTTCGCATCCCCACTCCAAAAAATGCTGTTATAGTCGTCTATGTTGTGACGTCACAAGTGAGCGGTAAAATTAAATAATTGAATAATATTTAAAGCGTAGAAAAGCAATTCGGTCTGGCTGGGTTTCGGACTCGATCACCTGGCAGATTCGGTACCTGATGCGTTAGGCCTCCATGGTATACCAGTCTGCCAACCATACAAGGAAAATTTGTTGTAAATATGTTGTGAAATTACATAAGTTTAATTAGTGCTGACCGTCACCACTAGTAGTGCCACAACTGCTTGAATTAGAAAATATATGCGCGCGCGCTTTAGTTAGAATGGTTGTATTAAATAAACAAAAAAAAACATTATGTTTAAATAAAATGGAAAATATTTAAAATTAAGTTGTGTGTGTGTGTGTGTGTGCGTGTGTGTGTAAGCCTTGCATACAAACAAGCCACAACTGTGTTGTCAGCTTTTTTTACTTAATTTAGAGTATTCAAAAATTTTCAAAAATCCCTAAAAATTTGTTTTGTAATTTTATTAACTTTTACCTCATACAACCTGCTGCTTGCTTAATTAAAAGAACGTATATATTTTTTTCTCTAAATGAGAGGTTGCAGGGAGATGAATGTTTTTAATCCTTATAATGAGGTTCGAGATATAATAATTCACAGTTAATAATAGGGGATTATTTTGATATTACAACATATCGACTTGAGATTTTATTTTATCTTTTATTTAAAATGAGGTATTAAGAATATACATCTTACGAACTTATACGATAATGTAAAGAAAAAATTAAATTAAAAATATTTACAATTACGATTTTAATACTGGATCTTAAAATTTAGAACTTATTTATATGAAATGAATTAAAAAAAGATTATATGATGGAAAAAATGATAAAAAAATAATAACATTCAGAATCTCAATTAGGTTCTAAAATATCACAAATGGTTTCTTTTTTCAGTTTTTTTCTTTCACCACCCGTCCTCTTCGACTTCGTTTAGCTTACACCTTATCTCGTAACAATTTCAAACGCTGCCTTTGATCTGTAATGTGCTCAGACTGTCAAAGTTTTCGAGAAAACTTTCATTTAAGTTTTTTTTTTTAATATACTATTGGTTTTTACTTTTCACCGAATAACAGTTATCTGATGATGTACTTTATCTGATCGAACTTTGTTTAAGTTAAACTTTGATAAACTTTGTTTAGGTTTGAATAAATTTTATTAAATTCATTTATACATATAACACCTTATTAATAATAATCATTAAATTAAGTATTTATAAAATAAATTATTCTTACGTTAAATGAAGTTTATGATTTTTGTTAATTTTAGTTCATTTTATATTTATTATATTAATAAATACAAATTTCTACTTCGTACATTTGCGACATTTCAAACAACTTTAAAACTTATATTACACGTTTGCACTTGAAACTTTAAATTACATTTATAGAGACCATTACGCAATTATTAACATCTATTATTCAAAGAAATTCTTGTTGTACATTAACGAAACTTAAATTTATTTACAATTTATAAATTACAGTTCAAAATGAACAAATCTTTTTTGTATTATATTATATTAATTTTTTATGAATATACAATTAGAAATTAGAAATAAAATAAAATTAATCGTCAAATTATATGCTTTTATTTGTTAATTCATAAAAAAATTGTTATTCAAACTGAAAAGACAAAATACTTTTTACTTTTTAAAACTACTTTTAAACGACTATTTTTTTCTTCTAGTAAAAAAAAAATATGCATATATAAATAAACGTTTTTCTTTAGTAGCCAGAAATCACTTTCTGAGGCCGAATTTTGTGTATTACGTCGGATATCTTAAAGATTGCTGGAATTATAGTTGTGGAACCTATTTTATCCTATTTTCCAGATCAAATTATATAAGAAATCACCAACGTTACTCCTTAATTTAGGTCCCAAAAATTACACTAGGAGTTCTTTTTATTAGAAGAAACGAAATCCGGATGAAATCTTTCGCTAGCCTAACTCGAAAACAAAATATATACAGATCTATATTTATATGAATTCTTTTCATTATTTTTACCAGTAGAACATATCCTGACATTTACTCCGTTTCTTCGAAGGATACTTGGTATATCGAACGTTAATTATTTCTTATTTTAAAATGTATAATGTTTAATGTATAATATTTACTAAAGTATTTAGAAAATCATTTATTAAATTTTAACTGTACAATCTATTTACCTATTTTCCCGGCGAATGTAGCTAGAATAATTATATTAAAGGGAAAAGTATAATGATCACATAAAAAACGGGGTACCGGATTTTACGTAAATCTTTTAGGGTTCAATGTCCAACTAGATAAAAAAAAAATGTTTTCAACTAGAATATTCTACCAAATAATTGTGGAAGAATGGTAGGCGTCCTGAGAAGCCTCAACTAAAAGCGCATGGACCAGGCATCTGATTCCCCGATTTGAACCCTAGGTCTAGAGGAGGTGTGGGGGATCATAATTCCTCACGCAGTTCGTCTTGGGGCTTGGGAGATTTCGGCCATACCTAAACAGGTTCAAAAGAAGATCCTCAACTGACTTTTTATATTGTGGAGCGGAAGGTACTCCGGAACATGTGTTCATAGTTTGTGACACATGGAATGCTTTTAGGGTCTCGCCTGAACTAGCCAGGTTGACACCGGAAAATTAGATATTAGACAATAGGAACTGGTATCAAGTACGGTAGCAAATATTCTCAGTAGAAAGGAAATAGAAAAGAGAACTGGAAAACTGGCGACTGAATTGTAGGATATCTACAGTGCCGCCAGCGGAATGATAGTTTCTGGGAAAAGTCCTCTGAGAGAGGCAGAAGAGCACGACCGTTGACGAAGGGGTGAAGGACAGCTCCCTGCTGAGCTGTCCGCTGGTCCGCGCTTTCGTGGATCGGCGACGGTGATGACGCACGGGGGCTCTGAATACCCTGAGTCCGAAGGCTCCCGTCCGGGCCGTGGTAATGTTTCAATGCCGGTCTAGCCCAGCCGGGGGGAATTGGTGGGGAGTTGGGTTTAGTCGGTAGGGCGCAGGAACAGGCACTTTCAATTAACATCTTGCGGAACCTGTGGCGAGTCCGACACTACCCCTTATGGGGCATACGTAACTGGTATTCTTGCTAAACAAAAAAAATATATATCTAAAAAAAAATCATATGTGCGTACGTATGTGTGTCATACTGATTTTGGCTTTAGACAGTGCATTTGTAAAGTCGCTGTACAGTATGTTTTAGAATTATGTGGTGCATTCTGCTCTTTCAGGGTTAGTTTGGTTGTCCTGTAGATTCGTTGATTGCTCAGTAATAAACCAAGACGTCAGTTGTTAATTGTGATTGAGCGTATTTGGTTTCGTTTATTGAAATCAATAGTTGCGAGAAACGTAATGGTTCTTTCGGTAAAGGAACGTATTTTTCTCACTGATCACATCTTTCGTGAAAGTAACAAATGTAATGATTTAATGAAGAACAAGTTTTCAGAAAAGTTTCCAAATGTTCTTGTTCCTCACCGCAAAACAATTAACAATTTTATCGAAAAATTTCCGGCAACAAGCTCTGTTGAGGAGCTGATCAAAGGGGAAGACCACCTAAACTAAACGAACAAAAGATGCTTGTTATTTCGAATGCTATGGAAAGACGTCCATCAAAGTTAATAGGTAAATTAGCACAGCAACAAGATATTGGAGTTGGTACCGCACATACTGCTGTAAGAAAACAACTGAAACTTTTCCCCTACAAAGTAATGTGTGTTCAAGAACTGAAACCTACAGGTTATGTCAAAAGAATAAATTATCGTCAATGGTTTAAACGTTTTATCGACCAAAATTCCGTAGATATCCTCGATATTAGATTTTTACAGATGAATAGTGCTTTTATCTGGGAGGGCATATTAATTCACAAAACACACGACTGTGTTCGATAACTAACCCTCATGAGTACGCGAACAATCTTTACACGAAGCGAAAATTGAAGTCTGGGTCGGTGCGACTAGAACGCCCATTAACGATCCAATATTTTTTGAAATACAATTAATAGTAATCGTTATTGCGCTATTATAACAAATGTCATTAGTAAGTTAACAGAAGTAGTAATCAATTACGATTAGTTCCAAAAAGATGGCGTCATAGCGCGCACAGCAAACAGATTAATGACTTTTAACGAATGCTATTAGTGAACAAATCATTTCGAGAGGTTTGTGGCCCAGATTATTTTCTATGGGGGGCATCGAAACATGCAATTTACTGAAACAGACCACGCACAATTGACGAACTAAAAACCACAATAACGTATGAGATATTCCAGTACATCAGCTGGTTAAAGTCTTTGAAAACAAATTAAAACGTGCACATTGTTGTACTGATGTAATAGGACGTCGTTTTCAACACCATTTATAAACTATTCCTGTCATTGTAATATCCGTTTCAATAAAATAATGAAATAAAAATACAAAGTAATAATTACGAAAGTCTTATCATTATACTTTCATAATTACAATGCATAACAACCGATTTTCAATAAATTTTTCAAATTCTTGCATTTGTTAAAACTATATATTTTTTTTCAAAATTCATTACCTGGGTGGGATATTGCTATAAACCAATTTCAATTTTCTTCAGAGGCATTTTAGAGAAAACTTCATTAAAGCCAATTTGTTACCTACAATGTGAAGGTAGGTAACATCATATTATGAGGAGAATGAACGAGAAGAAAGCTATAATTAGAAAAATTCAGAATAGGAAAGCTATAAAAGAAATTAGTAGAAGTTGGGAAAAAGAGGGAAAAGGATAATATAATAATGGAAGATCTAACTGGAAATGGTGGATATATGAACATCCTAGTGTCAAATTCAGTTTGGAATCGACAATTCCATAAACAGTGTTGTACAAATGTAAACAATTGTTAATAATAGAAATTAAATTTTAAAAACATAAAAATCGGAATATTATTTAATGGTATTTAAAATAAAATCAATAAGTAAGCAAATATCTTAAACTACAGTTCTATATTTAAAAAATAAAGGAATTAAAAATTATGTTGCATAGTGTCTCAATAAATTTGAAATCGATAAATACTATACGTTATGGTTTAGGAAAAAACTTTATTTACGAGTAATAAAATGTAAGAAGAATGAATAAAAGTTGCGATATGTTGGAAGAAAGTAAAATAGTATATATTTATAATAAAATATGATATTTTTACAATTTGTTTCGTATCTTATCACCTTTTAAGTATAAACTTCTTTCTTTCTGATTTCATTTTTTCAATTTTCATAAAACAAGAAATGATGTTACATATTTTCAATAAACGAGGATTTTATTGATATGAAAAATAGTAGGGTTTTAATTTTTTTTTCATTTTTCAATATAAAAATCTCTTTTTAACAACACTAGGCTAACTTGTTCCTCGTATAATACAACGGTAAATGATACGAAAGAAATAAAATTAAAGATATCGAAATAAATAAATCAACATTATTTTCTAAAAAAAATATGTTTTGATTTCCATTTCTATGTATAATAAAAGGCAGGATTGAACTGGAACTTGGGGAATACCAAGGGGGATTTAGGCCATGGAGAGGTTGCCCGGAGCAAATAATATCCCTAAAACTTATGATGGATTTATATAAAAGACGGAAAAAACAACTAATAATCACCTTCGTCGACTTTAAAAGGGCCTATGATTGTATATACCGACCATCCATGCTGAATATTCTGAGAAACCTGGGCCTTCACCCTAAACTCGTAAACATGATAAAATTAACTTTAACCGATACCCAGTCCAGAGTGAAATTCAGAGGTGAACTCTCTCAACCCTTCTACATAAAAACTGGATTGAGGCAAGGAGACGGCCTCTCACCACTCCTTTTTAACTGTGCCCTCGAATTTGTCATGAGAAAATGGTATGAAATAAATCCCAAAAATATAAAAATGGGTACTAAGAAAAACTCCATCACACTAAATTGCCTAGGATTTGCAGATGACCTCGCTCTTTTAGCAAATAATATTCAAGAAGCCAAAACACAAATCATGAGCCTTCAAAACCTAGCACAAAAGATAGGGCTTCATATCTCTTTCGAAAAAACTGAACTGATGGCCATAGATCCTCTGGTAATAGAGCGCATTACGGTAAACAATCAGAAAATTAAAATAGTAAAACAATTTAAATATCTAGGGAAAATAATAACTTATAATTTAAATGAAAAAGTGACATGGCAAAACAGGGCAAATAAAATGATTAAATCCCAAAAATTAACTTGGTCAACATATAACAAAAAATGCCTTTCTGCTAAAACAAAACTTAAACATTATAAAACTGTAGTACAGCCAGAAGTCACCTACGGAAGCGAGACCCTTTTCAAAATCACTCAGAAAAACCGAATTGAAAAAATTCTGAAAATAGAGAGGAGAATTGTCAGAACGTGTATCAATAAAAAACACCAAAAAGAAGGCCGATGGTGGATTGTGCCAAATGAGATGGTGTATCGAGAAATAGAGCCTGTTACTGATACTATGCGGAAAAAAGAATCTCTTTCTTCGGTCATCTCATAAGGACACCGTAAACAAGACTGTCAAGAAATATCATTGAAAAGCTCTGGATCCAAAAGCTAGAAGTAGGATGGATCAAAGAAATTAGAGAAGATATGAAAGAATTCGGAATTTCCCTGACCGACCTACAGAATAAAACTGGAAAAATTACAAAGCTAAAAGATAAAAGCATTAGATTTAAACAAAAGACAGACAAACGACAAAATACAACGAAGAGGGTGTTTACGGATGAAGAAAAGAAAGCAAGATCTGAACGGATGAAGAAATACTGGGCAGCTCGAAAGAGTAAAATAACACGCTTTTCTCAGAAAAGATCCAACTAAAATTGACTTAAGTGGTCCCATGTTGGCCGTAAAAGCATAATAATAATAATAATAATAATAAAAGGCAGGATAGCTCAGCGGTATGTAGAACTAGATTTTTAATTTAAGAGAATTTAACTTCACTTCTTGTTGAGGAAAAATATATTTTTTACCCAGTGTACCAATCCTTAGCCGTACCTCTAATAAATGTTAAACGGGAATGTTGATATCAAATAATTAACGTATCCTTTTGTAATCAATCGTTATTCCTCGAGAACACTTTTTGTAATTTTTATCACGGTTACAAACCGTAACGTATATTTTTCAATTAATAAAAATAAGAAATTAATTATTTGCTATAAAAGCGTTTAAAAAATGAATTTTGTAATAAAACACTTTACATTGTATCGATACGAAAACGATACAGTGTTAAACGTTTTAAATGGGGGTCGATGATATGCAGTGTAGTAAAGTGTACGAGTTTTATTCTTGAATAATTTTGTAATACTTGAAAAATTATTAGCATTATTGATTGCAAAAAACAAATTGCGTTGTTTGAAGTAGAATTTATTATTATATAGATCATCGATTTTTTTTTAATTTATCTTGTATCGGCTGGTACTAACTTCAAAAATAGTTATTTGTTTGTTGTAAATATTTTTACTTTAGTTAATAAATAAAAATGTAATTATTTGGAACTTTTCAGTACTATTATTTTTTGAAGTATATTTTTATTTTTACTTTTTTAAATTATTTTTTTCACATTCTTTAGTGGTACCTAGTACCTACATTATATAATTAAAATACGGGTATACCTACTTTCTTTCTTTATTTTCCTGTTAGCCTCCGGTAACTACCGTTTAGATAATACTTCAGAGGATGAATGAGGATGATATGTATGAGTGTAAATGAAGTGTAGTCTTGTACATTCTCAGTTCGACCATTCCTGAGATGTGTGGTTAATTGAAACCCAACCGCCAAAGAACACCGGTATCCACAATCTAGTATTCAAATCCGTGTAAAAATAACTGGCTTTACTAGGACTTGAAACGGGTATACCTACTAAACGCACTGCTCAAATGAGACAGCGACGTTTAAAGGAAAGTTGCTAAGAAAGGAATCATTTAAGGAAAAATAGAGAAAGAAGTGTCATGATATTTCCACAGAGAGTAAACAACGATAATATTGACTGTTATTAATATCCTAGTCGTTTAGGGAACAGAGAGCAACACTGTACTGGTGTGAGTGGTCGTGAGAACCGGTTTCGCTATCGAGAGTTCGGTTTTTTGGTATTTTTCCTAAGTTTATCGTTGGATTGAGTTAAAATTTACACGAAACGACTACGAAAGTATACTTTTCGATTAAAAAAAAATTACAAAGATCGGTTCAGTATATTCGGAGATATTGAGCAACATAAATTTAAAAAAAAGAAGAAAATAAAACAGTCGAATTGAGAACCTCCTCGTTTTTTGAAGTCGGTTAAAAAGTAATAGCTTATGCCTAGAACTGGCAAAAATTTTGTGTGTTTTAAATCATAATTAAATCAGCAGAAGCGAACTTAGGCGGAATAAAGAGAACTGGTAGAAAACCTTGGGTTTCAGACGATATATTGCAGCTGATGGATGAACGTAGAAAATATAAGAATGCTAGTGATGAAGAAAGTAAAAGGAACTATCGGCAATTAAGAAATGCTATAAACAGGAAGTGCAAACTGGTGAAAGAAGAGTGGATTAAAGAAAAGTGTTCAGAAGTGGAAAGAGAAATGAACATTGGTAAAATAGACGGAGCATACAGGAAAGTTAAGGAAAATTTTTGGGTACATAAATTAAAATCTAATAATGTGTTAAACAAAGATGGTACACCAATATGTAATACGAAAGGTAAAGTCGATAGATGGGTGGAATATATTGAAGAGTTATACGGAGGAAATGAATTAGAAAATGGTTTTATAGAGGAAGAAGAGGAAGTTGAGGAGGATGAAATGGGAGAAACAATACTGAGATCTGAATTTAAGAGAGCATTAAAAGATTTAAATGGCAGAAAGGCTCCTGGAATAGACGGAATACCTGTAGAATTACTGCGCAGTGCAGGGGAGGAGGCGATTGATAGATTATACAAACTGGTGTGTAATATTTATGAAAAAGGGGAATTTCCGTCAGACTTCAAAAAAAGTGTTATAGTAATGATACCAAAGAAATCAGGGGCAGATAAATGTGAAGAATACAGAACAATTAGTTTAACTAGTCATGCATCAAAAATCTTAACTAGAATTCTATACAGAAGAATTCAGAGGAGAGTGGAGGAAGTGTTAGGAGAAGACCAATTTGGTTTCAGGAAAAGTATAGGGACAAGGGAAGCAATTTTAGGCCTCAGATTAATAGTAGAAGGAAGATTAAAGAAAAACAAACCGACATACTTGGCGTTTATAGACCTAGAAAAGGCATTCGATAACGTAGACTGGAATAAAATGTTCAGCATTTTAAAAAAATTAGGGTTCAAATACAGAGATAGAAGAACAATTGCTAACATGTACAGGAACCAAACAGCAACAGTAGCAATTGAAGAACATAAGAAAGAAGCCGTAATAAGAAAGGGAGTCCGACAAGGATGTTCTCTATCTCCGTTACTTTTTAATCTTTACATGGAACTAGCAGTTAATGATGTTAAAGAACAATTTAGATTCGGAGTAACAGTACAAGGTGAAAAGATAAAGACGCTACGATTTGTTGATGATATAGTAATTCTAGCCGAGAATAAAAAGGATTTAGAAGAAACAATGAACGGCATAGATGAAGTCCTACGCAAGAACTATCGCATGAAAATAAACAAGAACAAAACAAAAGTAATGAAATGTAGTAGAAATAACAAAGATGGACCGCTGAATGTGAAAATAGGAGGAGAAAAGATTATGGAGGTAGAAGAATTTTGTTATTTGGGAAGTAGAATTACTAAAGATGGACGAAGCAGGAGCGATATAAAATGCCGAATAGCACAAGCTAAACGAGCCTTCAGTAAGAAATATAAGTTGTTTACATCAAAAATTAATTTAAATGTCAGGAAAAGATTTTTGAAAGTGTATGTTTGGAGTGTCGCTTTATATGGAAGTGAAAATTGGACAATCGGAGTATCTGAGAAGAAAAGGTTAGAAGCTTTTGAAATGTGGTGCTATAGGAGAATGTTAAAAATCAGATGGGTGGATAAAATGACAAATGAGGAGGTATTGCGGCAAATAGATGAAGAAAGAAGCATTTGGAAAAATATAGTTAAAAGAAGAGACAGACTTATAGGCCACATACTAAGGCATCCTGGAATAGTCGCTTTAATTTTGGAAGGACAGGTAGAAGGGAAAAATTGTGTAGGCAGGCCACGTTTGGAATATGTAAAACAAATTGTTAGGGATGTAGGATGTAGAGGGTATACTGAAATGAAACGACTAGCACTAGATAGGGAATCTTGGAGAGCTGCATCAAACCAGTCAAATGACTGAAGACAAAAAAAAAAAAATCATAAATCTTAAAGTTTGTCGTATTAATAAAGCTTTAAAAGATCGAATTCCTTGTGAAAAAATTTATTCACTTCAAATTATAAGAATTTATGAACAGTACTTTCTAAACTATACCGTTATTAAAGTATAAATTAAAAAATAAATAAAAGCGTAGAAAAATCTTGACTAACTATTATTAAAATTTTATAAAAATTTAATTTATAAGTTAAATGTGATTTATATTCACAGAGAATTTTCTAATAAGCAAATGTATCGATTAATTTAAATTTATCGATTATTGTGAATTTGAAGTTAAAATTTGTGTAATTTTTTTTGTCAATATTTATTAAAAAAAAATGAAATTGAATAATAATATTTTTGTTATTCATGTTTTAAAAAAATAAATGAATTATTCTTAAAATAATACAAATTAAAAAAAAATTGCGTTTAAGTAAAAAATTAAGAATATTTTGTGTAATACATATAAAGTAAAATGTAGTGCGTATACCTTTTTAATAGAGCAAGCGGTAATATTGCGTAAAAGCATGGAAAAGATAAAGTTAATAAGAACCTGTAGCATTTTGTGCCCCACTTCTAAGACTAGGTAAGTGTTGACATTGCTAGCAGCTTTGAAAAAAAAAATTAGTCTTTCATTGAAGGCTTTTACTCTATTTGTAAGTTCCTTTAAACGAAGTACTCTGATATACTCAGGTAGACGACGTAAACGCGTCCGTTCACCTTTCGAAACAGAATTTAACTGTAGAAAAACACATCAATTTATTGATGTAATACAGTAACACATCAATTTATTAACTGCAGAAATGAAAGCGATTATACTAAAGTAGTAGTTAATTTAATAGTACTTGTATGTTAACAGATGTACTGGCTTGCTTTAGGTCAACGTAATTATGTCGTGCTTTACAAAGATCGATTGTAAAATAAATGTATTCCTTTATGTCAAGATTGAGAATTAAACGCTCGGAAACTAATATTTTAAACAATTTTTTACGTATTAAATCGATAGGCGTATTGTTAAACTGTTATTTAAAAACATTAATATTTTAACTAAAAGTATTATAATATTTTGAGTGAGAATAATTCATAACTAAACAAAAAAAAATGTTATATATAACTGTTACGTAAGAACATAAAAAATAGAAAGGCGGAGTCCACTAATGTCAGAACTGGATATGATAACGTCAAAACCCACAACGCAGTCAGATATAGACACAGCAATACCTCTTTGTCTACGCATGAATTGTACTTATTTTAGTTGAGATAAACTGTAGTAGTATGCTCTTTGTATAATGTAAAAATAAAAGTACGTAGCCCCGTACATCATCCCATTTATTAAAGTAGGTTTTTCTAAGAACATAATTCAATTTTTTTACTGTAGTTTTTAAATAAACTGTATATGCAATAGTTTAATAAATAAAAGCTGGCGACAAAGTTGTAATACTTCTCTGGCATCGATTATTAATCCTTCCTTATAAGTGGAAAAATTATTACACATGAAAAAATGTAAAAAATTTATTTTTTTGGTGGAGGGTAATTTATGATGAATTTTAATCGAAAAATTATCATATAAAATAAAAAATTTTAAAAAAATGGTATTTTAAAATTTTTTCTTCCCCCCTACCACCAAAATCATCCCAAGAATCTTTTGATATTTTTACGTTCACTATTTTAAATGAAAGAAACTAAAAAAAATATTCATTTAGAAAAATACAACAAACAAAACGACACTTAAGGTTTCTTTTTTGGGTAGGTGACGAATTATGACGAGATACTAGGATTATATTATTACTAAACGTTTATTTAATATTATTAAAAGTTTAAATAAACCAAAAAAAGTTTGAACAATTAAAAAAAATCGATATTTTTAAACTTTGATCGGCTCTCCCACTCACAATATTGACCTCACAGTATTTTTTTAATTTTCTTTTATTGCTTGCACTACAACTAGAATTAGAAAGACATTAAAATAATTCGGTTAAAAACGAGAAATAAATAAAAAAATAGATTTATGGGGAAGGGAGAATTTGGGGAAGGAGATTTTTAAAAAATGGTAAGATAAACATGCACGCATATACTGAGCTTAATATAAAGTAGGGTTAAGTCTACAAAATTTTGAAAAAAATAACTCCCAAATCTCCTTTCACTTCCTGGAGATATTGACCCTAAAATTTTACCAACAAATTGCCCCATAATACGAGTCTGTTACAAAATTTCATCAAAATTCGTTCATCCAATCAAATGTTATTAAACTTCAAACACGCTCACACGCGTGCATATGTACATACGTACGAAAATTACTCTTTTTGTTTTGTTTTTTGGGGTTCTTGGGTCATGAAACGTGGAGAAATACAAAAAAACCCATACCCCGTTTTTGACTGATTACCATATTTTCATTCTTGAAGCATAGGTCAAGAACTATGATACTGGGAAAGTAAAAAATCTGATGTGGACACCATGTGACTTCCTTGTACGCCTATTAAATTACACATACACATTTCTGCTGCCCCTTATTTAAAATTATATCATTTGAAAGTGAGATATGATCCTTCAATTCTTTAATAAAAGTGGACAGTTACACAACTGCTAATATATTGCATTTTGTTAACATCAAATATTTATACAATTATTAATTCAACAATCTCACCTGAAATATTAGGTTACAGTACTCTAGAGTTACATTACTCTAAATAAATTGTTTAACAAATAATTCAATAATAAAAACTGACTTTTCTACACCATAAGATCAAAATTAACATTTGTAACCAGTATACAGGAGTTCACTAAACGGAAAAATTTAATTATTATTAACTTTTATTTATACAACACACCAGAAATCTTGTGCATATTATGCAAAAGTGAAAAACATTTCAACAATCACTTTAAATTGAATACAGTTCAAAAATGTATTTTATTTTTCTGTCAAATAATTAAATAAAATGAATTTTTTATAAGAATTTGCTAAGAAAATCCAAAAATAATACGATTTTAAATTATAATTTTCAATTAATATTAAATAATCAGATGTTTCATCAAATCTATTATTTTTATTTTATATTACTTTGAATTTTATTCCGCTAATAAATTTTCATTTTTTTTTTGTTATCAATGAATTATTATTTATTGTAATTTTATTTTTACAATCACGGGTTAATAGTTAATTATTAAATGAATATATTTAAATTTAAAAAAAAAAAATAAAAGTGAAAAAAAAAGAACAAAAAGGAAGAACATATTAGAATTTATACAGACGGTTCTAAAACCGAACATGGTGTTGGATGCTCAATATATGTAAATGAAGAAGCCCACTTTTGGAAACTGCCAGATGTGGCCAGTGTCTACACGGCAGAACTCACTGCAATTCAGCAAGCTCTTCGCTACACTGAACACTATTGCGAAGAGAGAGTGCTAATATGTTCCGATTCATTAAGTGCACTTATCGCAATTCGGAACAAGAACATTAAGGATGTCCTAATTGCAAACATCCAGTCCATTTTATACGTTCTAAAACAACGAGGACAGCGATGCGTATTTGTATGGACTCCGGGGCATGTTGGTATTACAGGTAATGAAATCGCAGACGAAGCTGCCAGAAAGGCAACAGTCTGCGATGATTTGGATGCATTTCCTGTAAGAATGGCAGATGTTAAAAACCGTCTAACATACATAGTAAGAAACAAGTGGAACGCTGAATGGAGGAGTTTAAATACAAAATTAAACTCAGTAAAAACTTCTCCTTATAAATGGAAAAGTGACTATAAGTTTAAAGCGACTTTAAGCGACTCGCCGTGAACAAGTAGCGGTGACCAAACTTAGAATCGGTCACACGCGATTAACAAATTTATATCTGTTAACCGGCGAAGTGAGACCAATGTGCGGTGTTTGTTATAAAATACTGACAATCAAGCATCTAATAGAAGAGTGTACCATATATGAGGACCTCAGAAAGAGGTTCCGTCTTACAAATGATATTAGTGCTGATCTGGATAATGGAAATGAAGAAAATATAGTTGCATTTCTACACGCCAGTGGACTTCTTAAAAGTCTATAAAATGAAAGTTTAAAGCTGTGATAAAAGATATTCTAAGCGGTAGTTTATATATATATATATATAAACTAGTAGTTATATATATATATATATATATATATATATATATATAGTAGTAGTAGGTAGTTTATATATTATATATATATATATAAAGAAAGAAATGGTATTGATAAGTTTAATTTTAATTTTATTTTCATGGTCTTTTGAGAACCTTATCTCAAATTTTAATATCAGTGCCCTTTACACCCCGTAAGTGTTTGTGATTGTCCTTGTCTTTTATGTCTTAAATGTTTTGTGTAGTTTGTGCTTTTAAATAAAATGTAAGGGCCCTTTACACCCTTACATATGACGATCCAGATGGTGATAGTAATTTCTTTTAAAGATTGTGACGAGGGCTTAGCAGACCTTAGCAGTCGATGCCCGTAAAATTCCAGATAAAAAGAAAAAAAAAACAAAAAGAGACGAAATCTGATTTGAATTGATGTGCCTTCACTTTAAGATCCAAATATATCATTAATTAAAATTTTAATTTTAATTTCGGTTGCAATCAAAAAGGGAGATGCACAACTAGATGCTACAAAAGTGCTAAATCCAAAATTTCAACATTCTACGGCTAATCGTTTTTGAGTTATGCGAAATTAATAACGTACGTACAGACGTCTCGCCAAAACTGGTCAGAATGGATTACGGGATTGTCAAAATGGATATTTCCGTTGAAATATGAAAGCCGAAATGTTTCGCGATCATAATACTTCCTTTACTTCGTACAAGGAAGTAAAATGTACTGAAAAAATATTTAATTAATTGGTAATTAGTTGTCGATTAAAAAAACAAAAAACAAAACAGCATAAATGACTTTATTACGAAATATTTTATATAAATTAAATTATTGATTACGAATGGTTAGACAATTTAGAAATATTTACTTACAGTAGTTCAATTAAATTAATTAGATTTTTTACCTGAAGCTGTATTAGTATTACGGTTAAAAGAAGATTAATGTAGAAAGTTGATAAACGAAAGTAAGGATTAAAGTAAAAATGAAAGAAGGTTCCAGAAAGATGATTTAATATTGAATAGAAATATCACAGTTATTTCATCAAAAGGTGACGGTAGAGGTGCCAATTATATAATGTAGGCGATATATATATATATATATATATATATATATATATATATATATATATATAGAACTGTTCATAGGTCCAGGCTTTGAAAGCAATTACTAGAAGATATGATCGCAATTGATTCAATAGGAATTATGAAGTTCTGTCCAGAAAAATTTTAGTTTCCTCTTAGTAACTCATACCATTATTATTAACTCACCTTTGACCTCCCGATCGTTCATAAATACCAATTCGCTGGTAATTTCCAACATCCTTTAAAAGAATCCATAAAAATTTTAACTATTAAAAATTCAATTAAATTTTTTAATTTAATTTGGTTTAGTGTGTGAAAGATTATAAAAAAAAAGTGTTCATATTTATGGATATGCAGTGATATGCAGTGCAGGGGAGGAGGCGATTGATAGATTATACAAACTGGTGTGTAATATTTATGAAAAAGGGGAATTTCCGTCAGACTTCAAAAAAAGTGTTATAGTAATGATACCAAAGAAATCAGGGGCAGATAAATGTGAAGAATACAGAACAATTAGTTTAACTAGTCATGCATCAAAAATCTTAACTAGAATTCTATACAGAAGAATTGAGAGGAGAGTGGAGGAAGTGTTAGGAGAAGACCAATTTGGTTTCAGGAAAAGTATAGGGACACGGGAAGCAATTTTAGGCCTCAGATTAATAGTAGAAGGAAGATTAAAGAAAAACAAACCAACATACTTGGCGTTTATAGACCTAGAAAAGGCATTCGATAACGTAGACTGGAATAAAATGTTCAGCATTTTAAAAAAATTAGGGTTCAAATACAGAGATAGAAGAACAATTGCTAACATGTACAGGAACCAAACAGCAACAGTAGCAATTGAAGAACATAAGAAAGAAGCCATAATAAGAAAGGGAGTCCGACAAGGATGTTCTCTATCTCCGTTACTTTTTAATCTGTACATGGAACTAGCAGTTAATGATGTTAAAGAACAATTTAGATTCGGAGTAACAGTACAAGGTGAAAAGATAAAGATGCTACGATTTGCTGATGATATAGTAATTCTAGCCGAGAATAAAAAGGATTTAGAAGAAACAATGAACGGCATAGATGAAGTCTTACGCAAGAACTATCGCATGAAAATAAACAAGAACAAAACAAAAGTAATGAAATGTAGTAGAAATAACAAAGATGGACCGCTGAATGTGAAAATAGGAGGAGAAAAGATTATGGAGGTAGAAGAATTTTGTTATTTGGGAAGTAGAATTACTAAAGATGGACGAAGCAGGAGCGATATAAAATGCCGAATAGCAAAAGCTAAACGAGCCTTCAGTAAGAAATATAAGTTGTTTACATCAAAAATTAATTTAAATGTCAGGAAAAGATTTTTGAAAGTGTATGTTTGGAGTGTCGCTTTATATGGAAGTGAAACTTGGACGATCGGAGTATCTGAGAAGAAAAGGTTAGAAGCTTTTGAAATGCGGTGCTATAGGAGAATGTTAAAAATCAGATGGGTGGATAAAGTGACAAATGAAGAGGTATTGCGGCAAATAGATGAAGAAAGAAGCATTTGGAAAAATATAGTTAAAAGAAGAGACAGACTTATAGGCCACATACTAAGGCATCCTGGAATAGTCGCTTTAATATTGGAAGGACAGGTAGAAGGGAAAAATTGTGTAGGCAGGCCACGTTTGGAATATGTAAAACAAATTGTTAGGGATGTAGGATGTAGAGGGTATACTGAAATGAAACGACTAGCACTAGATAGGGAATCTTGGAGAGCTGCATCAAACCAGTCAAGTGACTGAAGACAAAAAAAAAAAAAAAAAATTTATGGATATATATGAAATAATTTAATTTTGAATAGAACTGAAAATAATCTTTTGTTATTCAAAGATATTAAAATAAAAAAAACTCTAGCGCCGTTCTGCTCAAGAAGACCGAGTTTTCGTTATCTTGTTTCCTTTTGCCCGGCTCAAATAAATACTCAATCAGCATCACACTCAAAGTAGGTAAAGCTACCTGAATACACCGAACACATTGTTAACAATAGATACCGCAGATAAACAAACATTAACGTTCCAACTAGCAGCACGAACTACAATTCTTGCTTGCCCCGCTCAAATTTTTTGGCCTTAAATTGAGCGTAACTGGAGAAAACCTCAATCAATCTTTATCAAATTCTCACACGCACAACTTCAGATACACTACTACAGCACATCTAAATTTAAATTAAATTGATCCAGTAGTTTTGAAGATTTGCGAGCCACAATATTTTTACGTAGTTTTATAAATAAATAAGTATATATTAAATAAATACCTTGGGGAATACCAAGGGGGATTTAGGCCATGGAGAGGTTGCCTGGAGCAAATAATATCCCTAAAACTTATGATGGACTTATATAAAAGACGGAAAAAACAACTAATAATCACCTTCGTCGACTTTAAAAGGGCCTATGATTGTATACACCGACCATCCATGCTGAATATTCTGAGAAACCTGGGCCTTCACCCTAAACTCGTAAACATGATAAAATTAACTTTAACCGATACCCAGTCCAGAGTGAAATTCAGAGGTGAACTCTCTCAACCCTTCTACATAAAAACTGGATTGAGGCAAGGAGACGGCCTCTCACCACTCCTTTTTAACTGCGCCCTTGAATTTGTCATGAGAAAATGGTATGAAATAAATCCCAAAAATATAAAAATGGGTACTAAGAAAAACTCCATCGCACTAAATTGCCTAGGATTTGCAGATGACCTCCCTCTTTTAGCAAATAATATTCAAGAAGCCAAAACACAAATCATGAGCCTTCAAAACCTAGCACAAAAGATAGGGCTTCATATCTCTTTCGAAAAAACTGAACTGATGGCCATAGATCCTCTGGTAATAGAGCGCATTACGGTAAACAATCAGAAAATTAAAGTAGTAAAACAATTTAAATATCTAGGGGAAATAATAACTTATAATTTAAATGAAAAAGTGATATGGCAAAACAGGACAAATAAAATGATTAAATCCCAAAAATTAACTCGGTCAACATATAACAAAAAATGCCTTTCTGCTAAAACAAAACTTAAACATTATAAAACTGTAGTACAGCCGGAAGTCACCTACGGAAGCGAGACCCTTTTCAAAATCACTCAGAAAAACCGAATTGAAAAAATTCTGAAAATAGAGAGGAGAATTGTTAGAACGTGTATCGATAAAAAACACCAAAAAGAAGGCCGATGGTGGATTGTGCCAAATGAGGTGGTGTATCGAGAAATAGAGCCTGTTACTGATACTATGCGGAAAAAAAGAATCTCTTTCTTCGGTCATCTCATAAGGACACCGCAAACAAGACCGTCAAGAAATATCATTGAAAAGCTCTGGTTCCAAAAGCTAGAAGTAGGATGGATCAAAGAAATTAGAGAAGATATGAAAGAATTGGGAATTTCCCTGAATGACCTACAGAATAAAACTGGAAAAATTACAAAGCTAAAAGATAAAAGCATTAGATTTAAACAAAAGACAGACAAACGACAAAATACAACGAAGAGGGTGTTTACGGATGAAGAAAAGAAAGCAAGATCTGAACGGATGAAGAAATACTGGGCAGCTCGAAAGAGTAAAATAACACGCTTTTCTCAGAAAAGATCCAACTAAATTTGACTTAAGTGGTCCCATGTTGGCCGTAAAAGCATAATAATAATAATAATAAATAAATACATAAGGAAAAAAAAATTTAATTGAATGGTATTTTCTTTCTCCAAATCTCAAACTAAAGAAAATTCATTCTGTCCCCCTTCCACAATCCGACCGAAAGTAATACCGTAGTTTTCTTAGTAAAGTCATAAAATTTACAAAAAACTTTTCAGAAAAGAGTTCTAATTTAATTTAAAAAACTGAATTAGATAAAAATAATAAACATTAGACGCCTTCTGAATTTATCGTATCAAAGAAAAAACGTGTTAAATTAACAACTTATTTCTTTCCTAAAACAAGTTGTATTTTTATGAACATTATAATGCGTGTAATGAAAAGTTTTTCTGCAATTCACTCGATAATTGAAATATTCTGTTCTGATACACTATTTAAAAGCTAACATAGACAACAGAAAGAAAATATTAAAATCTTATTTAACTTAAACACATCGTATTAACGTATTAAATGAATGTTTAAACATTCATTTTTAAACATACTGTAGCGTTATTCAATTAACATTTATACTCATTTTGCTAGAAGATTACAAGAAATTGATATTAATCTGAGTGTAGCTCAGTAGTTTAGAGTGTATTATGAAAAGCGATACTGTTGAAAATATACTTTGCTGAAATTTTAAAACGTGACTGAAATATTAAAAAAAAATAAGAAAAACATTATAGGAGTGATTTAGAAAAAGTTTTAATTTCAGAACAAATTATTATTTAATATCAAATTATTATTTTCAACAACAGCTGAAAAACCCGTCCCCTATTTTATCTTTCGGAAAAAATAAAGAGACTAGAATATTTTTTCCTATGAAAATCATTGAATACTTTAAAACGAATTATGAACAATTTTGTTTTTTTTTATTATGAATTGAATACGTCACTTTTCTGCTAATTACATCAAGATCTAAAAAAATCTCACCTAAAAATACTTAAAATAAATTCAAACTTTAACAACGAAATTTTTTTAAAACGTGATCATAGAGAATTTGAAAATAAATTCAAAATTTAGTTAAGATAAATTTTTGTTATGCAATCGCAACAAAATTAAATTTAAATTAATTTATTTGCTTTTCCTTTAAATAATTGTTAAGATTATTCACATAAAAACTACATATGTTAATATTTGTGTCGTAATAGAGCAAAAAAAAATTAACGATTGCATTAGTAAATTTTTCGATACCGGAACGTTTGATTTTGTATTATAGCAGACAGCAAGAATATAGTTCACAGCCACAGGTGGCTGGCTGCATGATAATGTTATGAAAAATGCGCATTCATTTCGATGTTTAAATTGATACAAAGGAAAACTTATCTTTTACATGTTCAATTTTTATCTTTTTGAACTAGATTTTTGATAACTAATTTTGTCGTCGTTTTCCTACGGGTTTCAAAAGAAAAGACAATTTTCGAACGGTCTGATTTTTATAATTTAGATTATACTTATATGTTAAAATAAAACGTAGGCAACACTTTAAGTTAAAACAGATTTTATGTGAAAGGACAATTTATTTTCCAAAAAGTAGTACCGGAACGGTGTTCCAGCAGCAGTGCATCCTTGAACGCTTGCCTTTTCATTCGAAAGGTATAAGTTTGAGGTCGGACCGAACCAGTTATATTTTAATATTATCAGAATATTGGTAATGTTTCTTAGCATTCTGTTATTAGGTAGTAATTAACAACATATGATGACAATCCGGGATTTAACTAGCTACTGGTGTATCACTGAACTAATAAGGGAGCAGCCAGCAATTAGCGAAAAAAATTACTGATAATGATGATGATGAGGGCGAAGATTCGGCAAGCGAAGATGAAGGTGAACAAGAAGAAGAAGAAGAAACAGTAGAAGAAGAAATAAAGGAAATTCCGAGGGAAAAAACAGCGTCTTTAATACATTTAATTTTTCAAAATTTTCCTTTTTTTGTAATAAAATAAAACAAACTTTTTAACCAGTTGCAACGGTATTTTCATTTAATATTGCTTCCAGTGTCGACATTCTGTAAAATCATTCTTTTCTTATTACATATAAAAATTACATTATTAGTAACACTGGATTACACTGCTATAAACAGGAAGTGCAAACTGGCGAAAGAAGAGTGGATTAAAGAAAAGTGTTCAGAAGTGGAAAGAAAAATGCACATTGGTAAAATAGACGGAGCATACAGGAAAGTTAAGGAAAATTTTGGGGTACATAAATTAAAATCTAATAATGTGTTAAACAAAGATGGTACACCTATATATAATACGAAAGGTAAAGTCGATAGATGGGTGGAATATATTGAAGAGTTATACGGAGGAAATGAATTAGAAAATGGTTTTATAGAGGAAGTTGAGGAGGATGAAATGGGAGAAACAATACTGAGATCTGAATTTAAGAGAGCATTAAAAGATTTAAATGGCAGAAAGGCTCCTGGAATAGACGGAATACCTGTAGAATTACTGCGCAGTGCAGGGGAGGAGGCGATCGATAGATTATACAAACTGGTGTGTAATATTTATGAAAAAGGGGAATTTCCGTCAGACTTCAAAAAAAGTGTTAGAGTAATGATACCAAAGAAATCAGGGACAGGTAAATGTGAAGAATACAGAACAATTAGTTTAACTAGTCACGCATCAAAAATCTTAACTAGAATTCTATACAGAAGAATTGAGAGGAGAGTGGAGGAAGTGTTAGGAGAAGACCAATTTGGTTTCAGGAAAAGTATAGGGACAAGGGAAGCAATTTTAGGCCTCAGATTAATAGTAGAAGGAAGATTAAAGAAAAACAAACCGACATACTTGGCGTTTATAGACCTAGAAAAGGCATTCGATAACGTAGACTGGAATAAAATGTTCAGCATTTTAAAACAATTAGGGTTCAAATACAGAGATAGAAGAACAATTGCTAACATGTACAGGAACCAAACAGCAACAGTAGCAATTGAAGAACATAAGAAAGAAGCCATAATAAGAAAGGGAGTCCGACAAGGATGTTCTCTATCTCCGTTACTTTTTAATCTTTACATGGAACTAGCAGTTAATGATGTTAAAGAACAATTTAGATTCGGAGTAACAGTACAAGGTGAAAAGATAAAGATGCTACGATTTGCTGATGATATAGTAATTCTAGCCGAGAATAAAAAGGATTTAGAAGAAACAATGAACGGCATAGATGAAGTCCTACGCAAGAACTATCGCATGAAAATAAACAAGAACAAAACAAAAGTAATGAAATGTAGTAGAAATAACAAAGATGGACCACTGAATGTGAAAATAGGAGGAGAAAAGATTATGGAGGTAGAAGAATTTTGTTATTTGGGAAGTAGAATTACGAAAGATGGACGAAGCAGGAGCGATATAAAATGCCGAATAGCACAAGCTAAACGAGCCTTCAGTAAGAAATATAAGTTGTTTACATCAAAAATTAATTTAAATGTCAGGAAAAGATTTTTGAAAGTGTATGTTTGGAGTGTCGCTTTATATGGAAGTGAAACTTGGACGATCGGAGTATCTGAGAAGAAAAGGTTAGAAGCTTTTGAAATGCGGTGCTATAGGAGAATGTTAAAAATCAGATGGGTGGATAAAGTGACAAATGAGGAGGTATTGCGGCAAATAGATGAAGAAAGAAGCATTTGGAAAAATATAGTTAAAAGAAGAGACAGACTTATAGGCCACATACTAAGGCATCCTGGAATAGTCGCTTTAATTTTGGAAGGACAGGTAGAAGGGAAAAATTGTGTAGGCAGGCCACGTTTGGAATATGTAAAACAAATTGTTAGGGATGTAGGATGTAGAGGGTATACTGAAATGAAACGACTAGCACTAGATAGGGAATCTTGGAGAGCTGCATCAAACCAGTCAAATGACTGAAGACAAAAAAAAAAGAAAAAAAAAAGGATTACACTGTACAAGACAGAGTACGAGCAATTCAATTGTAATATTCATTAACGGATATTTCATTGCTTTATAAACCATAATACATGTTCAAATATACCTATTAATCGGTCGACATGTTAAAAGTATAAGAGATAACACACACTTATAATTTGCAGCCAGTGTATAACGCGATGACTACGAATATAAAGAGTACACACCACAAAATGGCTTATTTCATGAAGAAAATGTTTTAATTTACGTGTTTTTTCCTGTTTATCTCAACACGCTGCCTCAGTTTAGTAAAAAAGTCATCAATTTTCAATGACTAGAACCAGAAATATTAATCACCGCGAAGGTTTGAAGCCTCGTGGTCACTTATTCGCAAGCGCTTGAGAGACGTGATTTCTTAATCACTCCTCAAAAATTTCATCCGTTAATATTAATAGCCTTCGTAGATATGAATTTTGCAATAAGAAACACACTATTGCAAATATCTCAGGAATTACAGAATCAATTAAAGTCTTTTGAAACCTAAATTAAAGGAAGAAAAATTAAATTTCAGTAGCATTTAATTTCATTAAAATATATATATATTTTTCGCCGAAATATTTTGCAAAATTTTGTAAACGTTAATAAAAAACGGAAAAGGGAGCTGAAAAATAATGATCTTGCTTAGAAAAGTCATATATTGCGTTTTCTTTCAATTTAGTCCAAGTAGACCCAGAAATCTCTATGCTCAGTATTTTGCAAAATGCTTATTTTTCAATAACAAATTGACTTACAGCATCCAGCTCGCGAGATTCTTTTTGGACAACATTAGAGCAATTTTTTCCAAAATCTGAAGGGTTTTGAGAAAAAAATAGAAAATCTACCAAGTCTCAAACGTGAGGTTCATTTTTTCTCTTTTTTGTACTTTTTTGAATATTGCAGGTGACCTAAATATGGAATCGTTACCAACAACGTCTCAATTTATAGGTTAAGCGATTACCTAAAACTATTTCCTCTGACTTTTTTTAAAAGTGATTTACGGTAAAGAGCTAAATCCGATTTTCACCGGTAAAATTTTCGGAAGGCGAAAATGTTTTCAATTTTTCCCCTTCCGAAACTTGGCTCGGGTTACTTTTTTGTTAAAAACAATAATTTTCAACGGTTACATCATCATGTCAAGTTATAGAGTGGTACGAATTTTTCCAAAAACAATATCTTCTGATCTATAAGTGTAATGTACCGGTAAACATGAAATTTGGCACAGACTCAGGTCGACCACTCCTGAGATGTGGTAGAGAATTTCAAACCATCAAAGAATACCGGTATTCACAATTTTGCATTCAAATTCTTATAAAAACATTATAATCTAGCATTACAATCCATATAAAGGGTCTTTACGCGGAGTCGAACCTTATAATTCTTGAGTTCGAAAATCAGCTGTTATAATAAAATTCGCTGGTATTAAATAGTAATAAAAAAAGTAAATAAATAAATAAAAATAATAGAATTATCTGGGTAATGAAAATAAGAGTGTAATAATGAGCTAAGTAATAGTAAAACAAATTGATGAATAATGAATGACATTTTAATAAATTATATAAATTTATTAATTATGAACAGCTAACAGCAACAATATGAATAACCATAAAATTAAATTACTCTTGTTACATTCAGATGTTTTTTTTTAATATGAATTAACGAATATGAATTTTATTCTATTTTTTAAATTACGAACTTAAATGATAGATTTATGCCAGAAATTATTAAAAAAATTTATATTTTACCATTAAGGCAACAGAATGATTGAATTAAATAATTCTATTCTGATGTAATGAAAATTTTTTTAAATTACAATCCAAATAGAAATACTCGTATATGTCATCATACTTGAATAAATTTGTGAAATATTAGGATTTACAAAAACTTAAAAAAGAAATATTGTAATGTTAGAATAATAGTTTAAAAAGAAACTCGTGTCGACTAAATAAAGGTATGACTCGAGAAAGGCGGGATCATAAGTAACAAATAAATGATGGGGGAATTATTGGTATGGAAACTCCTACCGCATGCCAATTGATAAGCTAGGGACAGTAATTTTCATAGGGACAGTAATTATCATCACTATCTTTAGTTCATTCATCTAGCCAGGTGTTTTGGTAAAATAAAACAAAAATAACTTAAATTAAAATAATATTCATGAATTGGTATAAATTATACTATCCTACATTTTAAACATAAATGTTATATACGTAATATATTATACTTACAAATCCTGATACGGTGACGTCACCAGTCGTCGCAAGAGGTAATAAATCGGTAAGAAAACAGCCATCGAGGGCAGCAGTAAGTTCCTGCGGCTCACACGAAGCAGGCTCAGCCCACCACGTCTCGCCGTATGTGCCCATTATTAACCACTGATATTTCCTACCAACCATGCCAACTCTGAAACAGAAAAAATGCATTTTTTTTTTATAAAAATGAATAAAATATCACAATTTTTTCAAAAACCAATATATTTTGATTTAAAATCTATTCAACTGAGGTATCACAAAACGTTATTTATCATTTATATATCCTTGTTAAATCAGATTTGGCAAATCAAATGGCAGAAAGGCTCCTGGAATAGACGGAATACCTGTAGAATTACTGCGCAGTGCAGGTGAGGAAGCGATTGATAGATTATACAAACTGGTGTGTAATATTTATGAAAAAGGGGAATTTCCGTCAGACTTCAAAAAAAGTGTTATAGTTATGATACCAAAGAAAGCAGGGGCAGATAAATGTGAGGAATACAGAACAATTAGTTTAACTAGTCATGCATAAAAAATCTTAACTAGAATTCTATACAGAAGAATTGAGAGGAGAGTGGAAGAAGTGTTAGGAGAAGACCAATTTAGTTTCAGGAAAAGTATAGGGACAAGGGAAGCAATTTTAGGCCTCAGATTAATAGTAGAAGAAAAACTAAAGAAAAACAAACCAACAAACTTGGAGTTTATAGACCTAGAAAAGGCATTCGATAACGTAGACTGGAATAAAATGTTCAGCATTTTAAAAAAATTAGGGTTCAAATACAGCGATAGAAGAACAATTGCTAGCATGTACAGGAACCAAACAGCAACAGTAACAACTGAAGAACATAAGAAAGAAGTCGTAATAAGAAAGAGAGTCCGACAAGGATGTTCCCTGTCTCCGTTACTTTTTAATCTTTACATGGAACTAGCAGTTAATGATGTTAAAGAACAATTTGGATTCGGAGTAACAGTACAAGGTGAAAAGATAAAGAAGCTACGATTTGCTGATGATATAGTAATTCTAGCCGAGAGTAAAAAGGATTTAGAAGAAACAATGAACGGCATAGATGAAGTCCTACGCAAGAACTATCGCGTGAAAATAAACAAGAACAAAACAAAAGTAATGAAATGTAGTAGAAATAACAAAGATGGACCGCTGGATGTGAAAATAGGAGGAGAAAAGATTATGGAGGTAGAAGAATTTTGTTATTTGGTAAGTAGAATAAAGCGATATAAAATGCCGAATAGCACAAGCTAAACGAGCCTTCAGTAAGAAATATAAGTTGTTTACATCAAAAATTTAAATGTCAGGAAAAGATTTTTGAAAGTGTATGTTTGAAGTGTCGCTTTATATGGAAGTGAAACTTGTTCAAAAAGTATCTGAGAAGAAAAGATTAGAAGCTTTTGAAATGCGGTGCTATAGGAGAATGTTAAAAACCAGATGGGTGGATAAAGTGACAAATGAAGAGGTATTGCGGCAAATAGATGAAGAAAGAAGCATTTGGAAAAATATAGTTAAAAGAAGAGACAGACTTATAGGCCACATACTAAGGCATCCTGGAATAGTCGCTTTAATATTGGAAGGACAGGTAGAAGGAAAAAATTGTGTAGGCAGGCCACGTTTGGAATATGTAAAACAAATTGTTAGGGATGTAGGATGTAGATGGTATACTGAAATGGAACGACTAGCACTAGATAGGGAATGTTGGAGAGCTGCATCAAACCAGTCAAATGACTGAAGACAAAAAAAAAATCAGATTGCTTGTGTAATACAGTATATCCTTACGTACAGAAAAACTGTATCTTCGTTATTTATTGAGAGCCAAAGCTAATTCATGTCTAAGTAAGACAAAACCTACTATCTTCGTACTAGTATTAAAATACAGCTATGTATATGAGAAAAAAGGTTGGCAAGCATCTTCTATCCTTAGGAATAGACTTAGAAATTTAGTAACGTGATTTTTATCGTCGATTTTAATGGAATTTTCTTTAATGTAAAACTTAGATTGATAAGTTACACATGAAACGAAAGAGAAACTCAAATAGGTATTCCTGTTAGTTTTCAATGTGAGCACCAAGTCATACGGCACACAGCTGATGGGAAAATTCATTCTACATTTTAATCAGCAAGTCTGGAGTAATTGATGCAACAGCCGCTTCAATCCTGTGTCTCAAATCGGGAAGATCAACTGGTAACAGTGGCACATACATTTGAACTTTTATAAACCCCCAAAGAAAAAAATCATATCCCGGCGACCGATCCAACGGTCGGGGAGAATTTCATTCAACCGATCACGTACAGCTTTATGCTAATGAGGAGGCGCACCGTCTTGTCGTCAATTAAAGTTCTGTGATTTATATTGCAGTCAAGGAAAGAGCAATAGTTGTAGCATATCAAGATAGTTCATTCTAGATACACCTGCTTCCGCGAAGAACGGCCCGTAAACTTGCGTCCGATAGGGCACAAAAAGGATTCAGTTTTGGGAAGTTTTTCACACTGCAATATTTCGTGACGATTTCTGATCCCAAGATATGCACATTATGAGTGTTTTATGAATACCTTTTTTTTTTTTTTGTCTTCAGTCATTTGACTGGTTTCATGCAGCTCTCCAAGGTTCCCTATCTAGTGCTAGTCGTTTCATTTCAGTATACCCTCTACATTCTACATCCCCAACAATTTGTTTTACATACTCCAAACGTGGCCTGCCTACACAATTTTTCCCTTCTACCTGTCCATCCAATATTAAAGCGACTATTCCAGGATGCCTTAGTATGTGGCCTATAAGTCTGTCTCTTCTTTTAACTATATTTTTCCAAATGCTTCTTTCTTCATCTATTTGCCGCAATACCTCTTCATTTGTCACTTTATCCACCCATCTGATTTTTTAAATTCTCCTATAGCAACGCATTTCAAAAGCTTCTAATCTTTTCTTCTCAGATACTCCGATCGTCCAAGTTTCACTTCCATATAAAGCGACACTCCAAACATACACTTTCAAAAATCTTTTCCTGATATTTAAATTAATTTTTGATGTAAACAAATTATATTTCTTACTGAAGGCTCGTTTAGCTTGTGCTATTCGGCATTTTATATCGCTCCTGCTTCGTCCATCTTTAGTAATTTTACTTCCCAAATAACAAAATTATTCTACCTCCATAATCTTTTCTCCTCCTAATTTCACATTCAGTGGTCCATCTTTGTTATTTCTACTACATTTCATTACTTTTGTTTTCTTCTTGTTTATTTTCATGCGGTAGTTCTTGCGTAGGACTTCATCTATGCCGTTCATTGTTTCTTCTAAATCCTTTTTACTCTCGGCTAGAATTACTATATCATCAGCAAATCGTAGCATCTTTATCTTTTCACCTTGTACTGTTACTCCGAATCTAAATTGTTCTTTAACATCATTAACTGCTAGTTCCATGTAAAGATTAAAGGTATTATATTTTATAATTATATATTCTAATTCTTTTTTATGATATATTTTGTACAAGGGAATTAAAGGTAAATTCATTCAATTTGTTGACTAGAGATAAAGGAGATCTCTTGCCCAGCAGCCAGTATATTCCCGTAAAAATAAGAGTTGCTTAAATCAGTTATGCTGGCCAAAAAAGGGGAAAACATTATTCTTGCTTAGAGAATAACAGGACCACGAAATGGGAGAATTTAAAAATTTACGTTTATATATTTTTACCTTTAAACTCAAGAAAAAGATACGATCTTTCGTAGAATTAAAGTAAATTAATTCTAAATGATATTTTCTATTTGTAATTTTTAAAATTTCATTTGAAAGCCGACAGTTTCTATACAAAAATTCTGTAAACAGGACATTGTAACTACATATATTTTGTAGTGTACAGTTTTATTTTTTTAGATAAAAAAAAAATAATTATATTCATAGGGGTTACTACATGGAGTTTAAGAGGAAAGGAACAGATTTTGACAACATAATTCTTGGTTAGTAGATTTTTAGTATTGCGTAGGTTTTGCGTAGCGCTTGATAGTGGCTTTAAAGGAACTAAATTAGCCTTTAAGTCTAAAATGATACATAAATAGGTTAAAATATTTACAGCGATAAGTAAATGAAATTAGATTGAATAAAATTATAGAGCCAAAAAAGGAAACATATAAGCTTTAATTAATAAAATAAACTGCATTTATAACAATTCTAATAATACCTTATGCTAATAGTAACTTATATTACAGCTGACATAAAAGAAACAAACTTTAACGTACTGTTGAACGGTAGAAAAAGTTTTTTAGCCCGGTAGTTTCACGCTAGTTCACGAGTTTAAAGCAAGACTGACCTCCTTTCATCTTTAAACTTCAACTGCAGCAATTGCTACTTCTGATGTACTTCAAAATGTTTCACGTGAAGAGCATATTCAATCGTTTTTTAATATTGAACGCTTTGTTCGATATAACTGCCATTAAAGTCTGAATACGGTATACTGTATTCTATATTTGATCCACTGAATTCTCCAGTTACGCTTTTGTGCAGAACAATGATATTTTATTTCTGATAAGCAGTAATAAAATTATAATTTTTTTGTTCTGGAAATATTTTACCATAACCTCGTTACGTACGGTCAGATTAAATTAGTTATTTCCCGTTCTTCTTTATTATAGTAAGTGTAATGCGCACTTAGGCTTATATAATTTGTTTATCCTGTTGTTTATTTTTTTCATTTTTTGTGATTGTCAACCATCTTTCTTAGATAATTATTTTTCAATAAAGTGTTCTTTGTGTTATTAATATACATAGGTTTATATTTTGGTAGTTCGGTTTTTGGAATGCTGAAAACTGATTATTTTATGAGCCACTATTTCGGCAGAAAAAAATTTTAGATACCTACATGGTACCGAATTATTTGCAACCAATTATTATAATTTGTGAGCTGATATCCAAAACATGTGTGCTATTTTTATTTATTTTTAGATTTATTGTAATAACTGAATTTACTATTTTAAAATATATATATATACACAAAGTGTCCCACGAAGCACGGAGAAACTTTCAGGATATATTCTGCTGGTGAAAATAATGAAAAAAAGTTTTCGAGTTACGGCTAGCGAAAAATTTTGCCCAGATTTCAGTTCTAATAAAAAAAAGCCCAACTGTAATTTTTAGGACCAAAATTAAGAAGTGAAGTTGGTAGTTTCTCATTTGATTTGAGCTGGGAAACTTGATAAAACAGGTCCCAGAATTGTAACTCCAGCCTTTTTTAGGTATCTGACGTAAATTCGGTGTCGAAAATTTTTTTTTTTTGGTTTATAGTACAATAGCTTTGTTAAATGATTAATAAATGCGGAAGATTTAGTTAGTAAACTTGTTGAGAATTTAATTCTGATAATATATAAATGCAGCCAATAAAAAGTAAATAAAAACTTATAAAAACTGGGTTTTTACCGAAGCAAAACAGACGAAAATAGAGAGAAAACCATATTATTCTTTCTATACCTAATAAACGTTATTCTTATTATAGAAAAATAAAATAAATGAAATGATAACAGAATAACTATCCTCAATTACAGTAATTGTTTAAATATACTAGCCGGTTAAGACTCGTTTCGCTCGCCCTTCCCATCGATCCAGTACTTGGACACCCACTGTGTTCATTATCCTGATGTTTGTGAATAATCAGACTACAGGGAAATTGGCTGTTCTATTCGATAATTTAATTAAAATCTGTCTGACAATAATTTTCAAAAACCATTTATAAGTAATTCTAAATCGATTACGGAATTTTTATTTCAACATTCATCTCTTGATTCATGAGAGAATTACTAATGTTTATTATATGAAGTGTAAATAAAAACGTAAAATGTTAATTCATACTCTTCAGTTATCTTTATGTATGTGTTAACTTATAAAAATAATATTACACTATTTGTAAACCATCAGTTTTTAATTAAAAAATTATTTCTTCTTCTTTAGTTAAAAATCCTCAGATTGGTTTGTGGTTGTGCTCAATTCTGTTCTACTCTGCACTCTTCGTTTCATCTCCTCGTGGGATATGGGATGTAAGGAGTTACAAACCACATCATTAGCAATTTGTTTCATATGCTGAAGTCTTGGTATTCGTCTTACCCCTTCAATTTAACCTTCTCTCGTAACTCTCGTGACTCACAAGGTGATCAATAATTTCGTCCTTTCTCTTCCCAAAATTTTACCAAAAACTTCTTTTTTCTCCAATTCTTTCCAAGATCTCTTCACTACTGTCCTTATCTATCTATCTTACTTTCAATAACCTCTCATAATACCACATTTCCAGAGCTCCCAGTTTTTTCTCTCTGCTCTCATCGACCACGCATCACACCCATATAGACCTACACTCCATATTTAACACTTCAGAAATCTCTTTCTTGTTTCCGATGTTAAATTGTACGATTTTAAAAATATTTTATTTCCGAATATTTTAATAATAAAAAAAAATTAACCCAATTTACGTGTAGGCTACGCTTAAAGATTTTTATTTGCTGAAATGTTAACATTTTCTCTAGCTACACTTTTGGGAGACATTTCATAAAAGAAAGTTGTAAAAACAAAATAATTAAATATATTTTGGCCTGTAATTCCCAAGTAAAAAGCACATAGAATGAGCATGTTGGAAGTTTCCTCTGTTTTTAGCCTTATTATAAAGGGAGATTGAACTAGACAGGGGAATAGTCAAGAAAGGCGATGTATTAGGTTTGCTAATAGCCTTAAATAAAAGCTGCATATATTAAGTAAACGCTAGGTATATTACGAGTACAATATCGTACAAAAGCTCACAATACACAAGACCAGTATATTGCAAAAAAGTGTACTAGTATACTATTTTAATTATATACTAGTTATATTGTCATACAGATAATGCATGCAGAATGGTTTCATCGTACAATAACCAAATAATTTCTTGTTACAAAAAACAAATTTATTTCAAATTTCATCAGAATATTTTAACGGAAGACCGGATTTTTTTATTAAATAAATGTAGCCTTATATTTTAATATTCTGTAAAGTTTATATGTATACTGTTTTTATCATAAATATATATTTTCAAACAAATATTAACACTTTAAATTTGTAAGGAAGTTAAAGAAGCGACAAGAAATTATCATTTCGTAAATCGATTATACAATGCTTTTCATATTTATTAAATAAATCATAACAGGCAAGATTAAGAAACGACGGACGATATAAAAAGGAAGTAAAACTGTGGAAAGTGTTGAGTGAACAGCGATAGAAAACAAAAGACGAAACAAAATGCGCTGTTCATTCAAATAATGATAAATTGCCTGTTAGACGCAGGCTTTATACAATCAATGAATTGTTCATTTACAATAGAGGAAGTTTTCTTTCTTTAATACAATCTTTTCATAAAATTTTATTACCATTTTACATCATCATTATAAGATTATGATTTTACAATAAATTCTTTCAGTAATTTAACTGTTATTAATTAAAAACTACTTTAAAAATTAATGCAACCTACATAAAACTATAAGTATTATTCAATTAAAAAAAAAAACTATTAAATAAAAAATATATAATTCGGGAAATTCGTGTTCTTCAGATTTATTCTAGCGCAACTATCGCTTAGTAGTTTGAAAGAAAATGTGAGTAATGGGAGATAGTAATTTGTTTACGGGCATGATTACACTTAGAGTCGTAATTTTATACTCTGATCATTCTCATTTCTGCGTACCTTTATCGGAAATAGAATTCTGTATAACCATTCTCTACTTTAAAATAACATTCAGATATTTTATTATTTGATGCAAATATTAGAGAATTACAACAGTACTAATAGTAGTTAATCAAAATATTAGCAAATAATAAAATCCTTCTAATGTTATCGGTATTAGTTGAGAAAAGTAGAAAAAGGGAAAAGTGGAATTTTTCCCTTTTTCTCACCACTGTCGACTGTTGTTTGAACAGAAGGTTTAATGCCAATTAAATCCTTATTTTAAGTCATGAATTATTATTAATAAAGTTCAATTTCTAATTACGAATATTATGAAACATTTACGCTAACAATTATGCACGCGTATGAATACATACACACTCATATGTATGTTTATAAAATGGGTAAAGGGGTGTTATATCACACACACACACACACACACACACACACACACACACACACACACACACACACACACACACACACACACACACACATATATATATATATATATATATATATATATATATATACACGCACACACACCCACACAGATTTAATTTAAATATAACAAAAGGACATTGACAATAATGTCCTTTAATACAGATTAAAATCCTTTTATTATGTATTACGAAATAAATCTAAGTAACAAATATTTAACGATATCAAAATGCAACCATCACTTTACACATAAAACTACTCCTAACGGTAATTTCTTGTATAATAAAATCATCACCACCGCACATCTAATATCTACAACACACGCGCACGCGCTCATATACAAACATATAGCTTACCCGTAATTTTTTTTCAACTCATTTAACCAGTGATGCCAACATGTTTTATAAATATAACTTTAAAAAAAAAATTAAAATCGTTTTTTTTAACTTATATTACAGACTTTATTTACGTTTATTTTTTCAGAATTAAATTCTATATAAATTTTAATTTATTTTTTTAAGTAATTATAGTAATAAAATTAATTTATAATAAATTAAAAAAAAATGTTTTTCAATTTAAAATGTTTTAGGTATACTACAATTCTCTTGTAAACTGTTACAGCTACAATTCTGAGACATTTTTTACTCCATTTTTCCTGTTATAGAAAAATTAAATTTGCCCCTAAGTTGTGGGATAAAGAATTTCAGGATAGCTTCATTTTACTCTTAAAGAAATTATGTGAAAAATTAGCAATAACTTGGGAGTATTCTCATCTCCAGGCCTGTTAATACGATCTTTTTTCTTATTTTTAACTCTAAAATCAATTCTTCTGAGTGACGACTCAGAATTTGAACTCTGTACAGCCATTGCCCGGCGAGGCAAGATAAAGAAGATGGTGAAAGTAAAAAAGAGTCTACCAAACCTTAATTCACCAAATTTAGGCTATTGTCAGCACATGCGACTCCCTCCGGGGAGGGGACTGCATTGCATTCTCCAGTAACTAGGCTTCCATAAGGCGCATTACTGTTAGGCTAAAAGGCGCTAGCAGCGACAGTCTTTCACCGGACAATCAGAACGGGAATCGTGCCGGGAAAAATTCGCAAATAATAAATAGGTTGTCTAAAAAGTATTGAGCCTTTTGCGCACTAGAGAGCGTTAGCGTATTCTGGCAAACGGCAAGGAAGACCGGCATGTAAATAGTCATGACATCGTCAATGTCATAAATATCCATCACCATACATTGTTAAACCGTTTGGAGAAAGTTGGTTACAAAAAGAAGGTCGACGTTTGGGTGCTCGATCGAATTTCTATCTGCGAATCTCTAGTAAAACGTAAGAAATCAAGCCGGTTCTGAACCGTTTGATCACAAGTGATGAAAAGTAGATAGCCTACGACAACAATGCAAAAATTATCGTGGTCGAAGCAAGGAGAAGCTCCACAGTTTGTGGCAAAGCCCACACCGACGCCGAAGAAGGTTGCGCTGTGCTTTTGGAAGGGTATTTTGCATCATGAGCTGCTGCCGTAAGGCGGAATAACAATAAACTAATTGTTCTGTATTCTTCACATTTATCTGCCCCTGCTTTCTTTGGTATCATGACTATAACACTTATTTTGAAGTCTGACGGAAATTCCCCTTTTTCATAAATATTACACACCAGTTTGAATAATCTTTATTTATAATTTCCCTTGTTATTTATATAACAAGGGAAATTAAAATTACTTTATATTCTTAAATTGTTTCATTTCATTCTATTTATTGATTAAAAAGAAGATCATAAAGAATAAAACCGCATTATTAAACTTATGAAAATACAACATAGTAATATTTGGAAAATAACATAAAATTAAACAATATAGACATCTTTCTAAAATACACGAATTCAAGGCATTGTTTAGCACATTACGTTTAATGGGTAACCGTACGTTCCATTATACTTCATTATTACTAAACGGATGATCAAGTAAACTTGCTATGTAGGTCAGCCATAACGAAGTTATGATTAGTTTTTGGCTGGCGACCAACGTGATCTAGGGTGGTAAAAGAGGTAATAGTTCACTAAAGGGTTTTTTGGTACGACGGTCAACTTTAACGCATTAGACAAGAATTTAAGTTTTATAACTTCAGTAATTACATTTAGTTATTAATAATTTATTGCAAAGAAAATTTTGTTTCTTAAATAATAATCACAAAACATACGTAATTTTAAACTTTATTCGATAAACTTATCTGATATGATTACATCAAAGTAATTATTTATTAATTTTAACATAATAATTCTGATGAAAATCCGTTGGTAACAAATTTCTATTAGAAAAAAAAGTGGAGATTTTATTATTTAAAATTAAAATTAACTTTTTTTAAAACATTTCATAGAATGTAAAATGGCATCGCATTTAGGACGTAACTGTAGTTGAAATTTATATTTGAATAAGAAAAAAAATCAGCCAAAATTAAAGATTACAAATGTATAGTATTTAAAATGAATGAAAGAAAAAGCATATATGATTTTTATAGACCTAGAGAAACCGTTTGACAAAGTGAATTGGACATGGCTTTTTGGGATTCTGAGGGTTGCGGGTGTGACATATAAGGATTAAAGAGCGCGGTACAAAGTTTGTATATTGGTGAAACGGTAGTTATGAGGTGTGAAGAACATCAGAATGAGGCCAGCAATGGACAAGGTATTCGACAAAGCTGCACGTTATCACCCTATTTGTTCACAGGTTACATAGAAAAAGGGCTGAATGAGGTAATAGAGAAGTTGGAGGAAGCGGGAGAAGTAAGGTTTACAAGAAGAAAAATTAGATATGGTGAGGTTTGCTGATGGTATAGTAATATTGTCAGAGAGTGTTTAGGATCTAATGTTGGAAGAAATTCAATTCGTGTTTTGTACAAGGTATAATATCTACAACAGTAAAACTAATATTATGATGCTTAAGGCACGTCGGAATCAAACGAAAGCACAACAATGCGGGCTGGGAAGAAAGTGTTTAAAAAATGTGGACTGTTTACATCTTTGGGCAGTAAGATAACGTCAAACGGCCAATCAAAAATTAAAATACTATCAACCGGGCTAAGAATGAAATTTAAAAAAATGTATTCATTTTAAAGAAACATAATGATGACCTCAAGAAGAGACTGTTAGAAATGTTTGTGTGAGGTTTGTTTCTGTACGGAAGCGAAACGTGGACTCTTGGTGTGGAGGAAAAAAGGAGAATTAAAGCTTCTGAGATATGATGCTACCACGGAATGGAAGAACATCCGGTGGATAATGAGAAGTGACTAATGAGAAGGCATTAAAGGATGGTTGGTAAAGAAGGACCAACTGGGTTTCCATTATTCTTTAAGATCTGTTGAGCTGACTAAAAACTATATTAAAAGATGTAGTTGAAGGAAAGAATGCTAGCGGAAGACCAAGGCTCAAGCATATCGACCAGATTATGAAAGATATGGGATGTGGGAAGTTAAAGAGATTTGCTGAAAATCGGGAAGGCTGGAAATCAACTGCAAATCAATCCTAGAATTGTAAATTAATGAAAAAGATTAAGTATTTAAAACATAATTAATTAAAATCTATAAATGTAAAATTTTAATTGTTTTTCATGAGTATTCCAAAATAGTTTATACCTGAACAGATTAATAATCGGCAGAAAATAAATTTATAAACTACTTTTATTATTTTTTTCCCTATTTTTTCTCCGGGAATCAACGTCAAGTATTACTTCAGAGAATGAATGAGGATGATATGTATGAATGCAACTGAAGTGTAGTCTTGTACAGCCTTAGGTCGATCATTTCTGAGATGTGTGGTTAATTGAAACCCAACCATCAAAGAACACCGGTATCCACGATCTAGCATTCAAATCCGTGTAAAAGTAACTGCCTTTACTAGAATTTGAACGTTAGAACTCTCGACTACGAAATCCAGCTGATTTGAGAAGACGCGTTCACCAGTGGACCATCCCGGTGGGTAAACTACTTTTATTTAAGAAGACTATAATTTTATAAATAAATAAATGAATTTTTTTTATTAAAAACGTTTAAAAAATCTATTTACTTATTTAAAAAAAAAAAAAAAATGATTAAAAACCTTTCTGAAACAGTCTGAGTTAATCTGTTTATTAATTGTGAAAAATATACAGAGGTTAAAAATATTTTTAAAAAATTGTTGTCGTAAATATCAATTATATATACATAACTCTTTTTAACGAAAAGCGTTAATATAAAATATAAGGCTTATATAATAATATAACGCTAAACCAGAACATTTAATGTAGAAAAAAATACCCATCAAGAAGTGCAAAAAAAAAATATGGGAATTGACAAATCTACCTATTTTTTTTCGAGAGAGATAGGGAAAATTGCAATAATATGCTCTGTGATTTATGCGAAATTTTTTGTTATATTTAAACCAAATCTATTCTTACTGGTATGGATGAACGAATACAAAAGTACTATTTTTGTTGATATCTGTCCTTAATTGCTGATAACGAGATACAAACGCTGAAAGGTGTTAGTATTTAAATTAAAGAGAAGGATTTAAATCACGATACGGACTTTTGTATAACGAATTAAACAGGGTAATAAATAGGGTAAATACTAGACAGAATATAAAACATGGAATTTCTAGTCATATTGTTTAAAATAAATGATATGGAAAAACTAGAGATAAATGAAATAATACGGAAAAAATAAAATATTTTAACGATGCAATTATTTATGCTAATTAAAATTGTTAAAATTTCTAATTAAACGAGATTAATTAATTTGTAAACAACCTACGAGTAGAATTTCATTTCGACGTTACTTCTTGGCTAAATTTAATAAAAAAATTCTTTTTTAAAAATTCTGTAAAAAATATTGGATTCATTTTTAAGTTTTAAATAATTGATTTGTGATAAATAAAAGAGTAAAATAAGAAATAGATAGAAAAGAATATAAATACCGTACCCAGACCGGTATAGCGGGCCTGAGTAACGGATTCCCACTAATTATTATGAAAGTAATATAAAGCATAATAATTGCAGGAATCCAAAAGGGGACAAAAAGGAGAACTCTTTTTATAAAGTACAAAAAGGAGAACTCTTTTTGTAAAGTATAAGTCCGTTTAATAATTATTTTTTGTTATACTACCCGTTAGCACACAATGAACACTTGTACGGTGAAAAGAGAAGGAAGGATGGAAGGTACGGTGTACCAGGTTTGGAATTCATGGAATGAAAAGCCTCAGTCGACTGTTCTCAGGCTACGAGTTGGGTCCGGTAAAGAGGCTAGCAGTATAAATAACCCAGTAAGACCAGATAAAACAAAGAGTTCTATTAGTAGTCTGCGAAGCGTTACGGCGTCGATACCGCAAGGGAAGTTCTGCGAGGAGAGGCTGCGAGTTGTGTGGAATCGTGTGGGTTCGGCGGAGTTCTGCGAACCAGTCTAGCGTGAGGTACAACGACTGTCCGAATTGGAGAGTCACAGGTGTGAAACTGCGAGATGAGTGCGAAAAGTGATTCCAGCGAGGAGAGTATCCAGTTTGTTACCATTAACGTGACGGCACGAGTAAGTCCCGTAAACAAGGACTACTATCGGTGAGTTACAGTAAAACTATAAGTGTAAAAGTGAAATAAATAATGCAATAGACTTCACTCATAAACTGTTAGGGTAGACAACAAAAGGGACTAGCACGTGAATTTTATAAGATTGTTAATATAACACTAGTGGTTATAAAGGGTAAAACACCAGCGGTTTCTTTTGTTAATTGATCTGAATACTAGTTTTCTGTTTATATACTTGGAATACCTGAAGAAAAGGTGTCAGATGAATCGGTGGAATTTAGAGAAGCTTGAAGAAGAGGAGGTAAAGAAGATTTTTGAGGAGGACATCGCAAGAGGTCTGAGTAAAAAAGATAAGGTAGAAAATGTAGAAGAAGAATGGGAGAATGTTAAAAAGGAAATTCTTAAATCAGCAGAAGCAAACTTAGGCGGAATAAAGAGAACCGGTAGAAAACCTTGGGTTTCAGACGATATATTGCAGCTGATGGATGAACGTAGAAAATATAAGAATGCTAGTGATGAAGAAAGTAAAAGGAACTATCGGAAATTAAGAAATGCTATAAACAGGAAGTGCAAACTGGTGAAAGAAGAGTGGATTAAAGAAAAGTGTTCAGAAGTGGAAAGAGAAATGAACATTGGTAAAATAGACGGAGCATACAGGAAAGTTAAGGAAAATTTTGGGGTACATAAATTAAAATCTAATAATGTGTTAAACAAAGATGGTACACCAATATATAATACGAAAGGTAAAGTCGATAGATGGGTGGAATATATTGAAGAGTTATACGGAGGAAATGAATTAGAAAATGGTGTTATAGAGGAAGAAGAGGAAGTTGAGGAGGATGAAATGGGAGAAACAATACTGAGATCTGAATTTAAGAGAGCATTAAAAGATTTAAATGGCAGAAAGGCTCCTGGAATAGACGGAATACCTGTAGAATTACTGCGCAGTGCAGGTGAGGAAGTGATTGATAGATTATACAAACTGATGTGTAATATTTATGAAAATGAGGAATTTCCATCAGACTTCAAAAAAAGTGTTATAGTTATGATACCAAAGAAAGCAGGGGCAGATAAATGTGAAGAATACAGAACAATTAGTTTAACTAGTCATGCATCAAAAATCTTAACTAGAATTTTATACAGAAGAATTGAGAGGAGAGTGGAAGAAGTGTTAGGAGAAGACCAATTTGGTTTCAGGAAAAGTATAGGGACAAGGGAAGCAATTTTAGGCCTCAGATTAATAGCAGAAGGAAGATTAAAGAAAAACAAACCAACATACTTGGCGTTTATAGACCTAGAAAAGGCTTTCGATAACGTAGACTGGAATAAAATGTTCAGCATTTTAAAAAAATTAGGGTTCAAATACAGAGATAGAAGAACAATTGCTAACATGTACAGGAACCAAACAGCAACAATAACAATTGAAGAACATAAGAAAGAAGCCCTAATAAGAAAGGGAGTCCGACAAGGATGTTCCCTATCTCCGTTACTTTTTAATCTTTACATGGAACTAGCAGTTAATGATGTTAAAGAACAATTTCGATTCGGAGTAACAGTACAAGGTGAAAAGATAAAGATGCTACGATTTGCTGATAATATAGTAATTCTAGCCGAGAGTAAAAAGGATTTAAAAGAAACAATTAACGGCATAGATGAAGTCCTACGCAAGAACTATCGCATGAAAATAAACAAGAACAAAACAAAAGTAATGAAATGTAGTAGAAATAACAAAGATGGACCGCTGAATGTGAAAATAGTAGGAGAAAAGATTATGGAGGTAGAAGAATTTCGTTATTTGGGAAGTAAAATCAGATGGGTGGATAAAGTGACAAATGAAGAGGTATTGCGGCAAATAGATGAAGAAAGAAGCATTTGGAAAAATATAGTTAAAAGAAGAGACAGACTTATAGGCCACATACTAAGGCATCCTGGAATAGTCGCTTTAATATTGGAAGGACAGGTAGAAGGGAAAAATTGTGTAGGCAGGCCACGTTTGGAGTATGTAAAACAAATTGTTGGGGATGTAGGATGTAGGGGGTATACTGAAATGAAACGACTAGCACTAGATAGGGAATCTTGGAGAGCTGCATCAAACCAGTCAAATGACTGAAGACAAAAAAAAAAAATACTTGGAATAAATTCCGAACGATTATTTATTTTGAACTGTCTTATGTGTAATCTGTATTTATTATTGACATTACTATTCTATTTGATTGTTATCCTTTGTTGATTACGTTATATATTTTTCTCTGTTTTTATGTCGCGCTTACTTTTTTGATTATGTTATGCTTTATGTCATGTAATTATCGTTTACTACTATTATCCTGACTATTATTGGAGTTCTAATTACAACTATATTAAAATTTGTGTTCACTAATTCTTTTATTATTGTCACTTATTAGGATTATTATTAATTTGCCTGATTGTGAACATTTTGAACCAATAAATTGTAATTATATAAACACTCTAAATTGTCAACAACCTCTCAATATTCTGATCGAGCTGCGGAACAGGCGACTATATATATTATAACTAGCATCCCCGTCGCGGCTTCGTCCGCTTTATATGGCTACTTACGTACTTTCCTGTCGCAGTCAATTTTTTTTTTAAATTTTATGCGTTTTAGTCAAGTAACTATTGCAGACAGTCGCATCGCACATACAGTAACAGTGGCTGTATTGGCTGGCCCCGCACCCCTTAAAAAAATAAATTAAAAAAACCTCAACAATGGTTTTGGATAGTTATCTGTAGAGTATCTGCAAATCCAAATCGAACAATGTCTCGTTTAGTGTAGTCGAAAATGGGAAAAATTTGTAATCATTGTTCAAAATGTTTTACCTTTCTTCACCCCTTTCAAGGTCGAATTTCGAGAAAATGTAGAAATCAGTTTTTAAATATTTATATGAAGATTGTCACACTCAATTGATATCTTCATTTGTTACAGAGAAATTAAAAAAAAACATAATAAAAAATAATAACAAAAGCGAATATAACCCCATTTTAACCCTCTATACTCGGAATTTCAAAAAAAAAATTCTTCCTTAGTGTGAACTTACACTGTAAGAAAACGTGTTTAAAAATTTTAATCCATTTATCTTAGTTTATTTTGCTGGGCGCTGATTATCAGTCAGGTAATGCTAGTTTATATACAGAATTTATCACTTAAAGTTCTTCCGAGGCTTTCATAACTTATCTACTCGTGAAAATAATGGCAAAATTCAATATAAACAAATGTCCTAAAACACTTCGTGTGCGTGTTACGGCTAGTGGAAGTTTCGCTCGAATTTTAGCTATCCCGGTGAAATGAGGTCGTACTGAGATAATTAAGAAGTTAATTAAGTAGCAGAATTAGTGATTTCTTATGGGTTTTAACCTAAAAAATCAAATAAAATAGATCCCAAAACCATATTTTTTAAGAAATCTAGGATGAAAACCAATAAAATGGGGTAAAAACTACAGTTTTTTTATGTATGACATACAATAACTTCGTTAAATCGGTAAAAGACACAAAAAAACCATTAAATAAAACTTGTAGAGAATTTAATTCTGAACAAAATGGGTAGACAAATTGCAATGAGATAATTCTTAATTAATTTCGCTATTTTTGTGCTTAAATAGTGAAGTTATCGACGTACAACAGTTAGATTTGAATTTAAGTTAACAAAATTCGTATTAGTATAATTCTAATACCATACTTATATTTTCAATTAAATTTGAAGGCCTACACTGGCACAATTGTTTAATAATTAATTAATTCATTAAATTCTGTAAAAAAATATACAAATCAACGATATCTTCTTTCTTTTTTTGTTGGTTAGTTTTATCACTAATATTTATCTAACAAAAAAAAGATCATACGGTGGTTCAATGCGTCTTCCCAAGTAAGCATAACATATTTAAGATTATATTAAAGTGAAAAAATAACCCCCCTAAGTTATGATTTTTTTAATAATAAGATAAAATAGTATTGTATTTTCAATAATTAAGTGCGTTTTTCATCGGCTAAGTGGCTAGCCGATAAGGATTATCTTTGTTTCCCCTTCCCGTCTAGTCAGGGGGCTCCGCCCCTATTCATAATCCCCCATTATGAGGATAATATTGAAAATTAATTTATAAAAACCTATCAGTGTATTGCAATTTCTTCAAAGCAAAAGGTTTGGTTTCCGCAAAACTCGAAACTTTGAATATGCCGGATTCAGAATATTTAGCCCCCAACTTAAAGATAATAGTTATAGCAGGTTACCCGTCTTTCATACAAGTAAAAAAGTGTTTTGGATGGCTCTTGACAAACACCAAAAGGAGGTGACTGAACTTTGTTTCTCATTTTAGAAGTTATACTTCTTTTGGCGCGTTAGGAGAAACTGTTCAGAGTGTATTTTCAACAAGTTACGGAAGTTGCGTGCGCCGATGTAACAAATCATGATGATTTGTGAAGTCCCAGTGGGTCAGTTTGCACGTACATGCGTATAGTGTCTAATTCAGTCAGTCGTTCAATGCAATTAAGTGATTAGCACGTGAACGCGTCTTTGCAAATCAGCTGATTTCGAAGTCGAGAATTCCAGCGTTCAAGTCCTAATAAAGTCAGTTATTTTTATTTTACACGGATTTGAATAGTAGATCGTGGATATCGGTGTTCTTTGGTGGTTATTAACCACATATCTTAGGAATGGTCGAACTGAGACTGCACAAGACTACACTTCATTTACACTCATAAATATCATCCTCATTCATCCTCTGAAGTATTATCTGAAAGGTAATTACCGGAGGCTAAACAGGAAAAAGAAAGGGTTCGTTACAAGAGCAAGATATCGGACTTATTACCGCATATAAAGCTGTAAGTAAGGAATAAAGGTTTTCTCCTAAAATGTGATGTGTGTTCAAGAACTAAAACCTACAGATCATGCCATAATAATAAATTATTGTCAATGGTTTAAACGTTTTATCGACCAAAATTCCGTAGTTTTCTTTGACATTTCGTCTTTTACAGATGAAGAGTGGTTTCATACCGGATGGTATATTAAGTTATAAAACACACAACTGTAGTCAACAAACCTCCATGAATTACAAGAATAATCTTTACACGAAGCGAAAATTGGAGTTTGGGTAGGTGAGAGTAGAACACGCATTGTGGGTCCAATCTTTTTTTAAAAATACAGTTAATAGTCACCGTTATTATGCTGTTTTATCATTAGTCAGTTAACAGAAGAGGAAATCAACCACGGTCTGTTCCAACAAGATGACGCCACAGTACATCCTAACAAGTCAATGACTTTTTTACGAAATATCGTTGGTGAATGAATCATTTTGAGGGGTTGTGGCCTGGCAATCTCCCAGATTACTTTCTGTGGGGGGGGGGGGCAGCGGAACAAGCAGTGTATCATAATAGATCACGCATTATTGACGTACTAAATACTGCAATAACGGCATACGTACGAGACATTCCAGAACATCAGCTAGTTAAAATTGAAACGCGGGCAGTGTTGTATTGATATCGAAGGATGTCGTTTCAAACAACTTTTAAAAACTATTCCAGTTTTTGTAATATCCGTTTTTATAATGAAGTAAAAATACTAAGTAATAATTATAAAAGTATCATTACATTACATAATTTCGGTACAAAGCAAATTTACGAAGGAACTGTGTAATCTTGTGATTTGATAATTTTGTATTCACTATTAAAAACCAAAATTCTGGTTCAAAATTACAGAAAAGGGTATATTAATAATAAAAAAAGAAATTTACATCATAAATGACCTAAATAAGTTGGTATTTATATCCCAATTATAGAATACGGCGCTAAAAGTAATATATTTCATACTTTACTGTTACCAATGCTTGCACCTAGTGATAATTGTAAACTATTTATAAAGTGAATTTTATTAAAAGTAATTTTACTTAAAAAGCGTTTAGTGTAACTGTAGTTTAATAGTAATTTAACAGTTTAATATTTGAATTATTATACTAGTTAATTGAGTTAAGTAAACGTAGAATTGTTTGTTTGATGCAGGTAAACTGCAATGCTGCAATATATTACTCCTTTAAAATAGTTTTATATGCATTGTTGGCTGAATATCAGCGGCTCATATTATACTGTTAGGGATATAAGTCGTCGATGCAGAAATATTTTGAATTAAGTAAATATAAAATGAATAGCAACGTATCGACCGGTTTCCATTACTGCAGTTAAACTTTTAATCCCTTTTGATTCGTTGTTCTGAGAATCGCGGACTGAAATACTCTATATTAAAGGTCAATAACTGGCGTTACTCGTTATTTAAATAATCTCTTTTCATCTTATAATTTATGCATCGATAAATTTGTAAAAAAATTAAACTCTTCCATTCAGTGTATTCCGAACCTGAAATCTATAAGGGCAATATTTGCGATTTAAATTTAATTAAAATTATACGATTTTAATGGATTTAATTTTAAGTAAGTAATAATTCCTTTACAATAATATTTTTTAGTTACTACCTAAATTTAAATGATAAATACCAAAGATTAAGTTACTTCAAGTATTAGCGTATTATAGGAACATATTCAATTAGCGATTTAGAGATTTCTGGAGATTCTATTTACGTGTACACAATCACAATGTGAGTAATTGATGTATAAACGAGGAGACTCAGTGTCAACTGTGGTATAATTTGTACTCGTATATTACCCTGTGTGGTGACAGAAATTATGATACAAATTGAGATCACTCGACCATTACCTTTTACATTTCAATGTCAGTAATAAATCTCAGAGAAGATTACTTAATACCAGGTTCAATTTTTATTAATGTGGTTCAGGTTTATACGTTCTTAAGTCTTTAAAAAAATAATTTACTGGTATAAGCAATTTAAAAAAAAAAAAAAACAGTAAATAAAAAATGGTCTAATATACAATTTAGATAATAACTTATAATTTAAATGAAAAAGTGACATGGCAAAACAGGACAAATAAAATGATTAAATCCCAAAAATTAACTTGGTCAACATATAACAAAAAATGCCTTTCTGCTAAAACAAAACTTAAACATTACAAAACTGTAGTACAGCCAGAACTCACCTACGGAAGCGAGACCCTTTTCAAAATCACTCAGAAAAACCGAATTGAAAAAATTCTGAAAATAGAGAGGAGAATTGTCAGAACGTGTATCAATAAAAAACACCAAAAAGAAGGCCGATGGTGGATTGTGCCAAATGAGGTGGTGTATCGAGAAATAGAGCCTGTTACTGATACTATGCGGAAAAAAAGAATCTCTTTCTTCGGTCATCTCATAAGGACACCAGAAACAAGACTGTCAAGAAATATCATTGAAAAGCTCTGGTTCCAAAAGCTAGAAGTAGGATGGATCGAAGAAATTAGAGAAGATATGAAAGAATTGGGAATTTCCCTGACTGACCTACAGAATAAAACTGGAAAAATTACAAAGCTAAAAGATAAAAGCATTAGATTTAAACAAAAGACAGACAAACGACAAAATACAACGAAGAGGGTGTTTACGGATGAAGAAAAGAAAGCAAGATCTGAACGGATGAAGAAATACTGGGCAGCTCGAAAGAGTAAAATAACACGCTTTTCTCAGAAAAGATCCAACTAAAATTGACTTAAGTGGTCCCATGTTGGCCGTAAAAGCATAATAATAAATAATAATACAATTTAGAATAAATCTTAACTAATATCTCTTGTACCATTACAAACCTGATTTATAAGTTAAAAAATCATTTAAAGTTAAAAAAATCAAACTGAGACGGCTATCTACAAGAAAGCTAGAAAATAAAGCTATTTTTTATATTAAAATTATATTCCTACACTACTACTAAACGACAGTTGTTAAGTGTGTATGTGTGCGTCTCTTCTAGCTTAGCACCCGTATGTACGGATCACTAGCAGAAAATCCCGATTCGTTAGTACATGTTTCGTATTGGTCAGGTGTATACTTATATTATTATATATCGATATATCGCATATATATCGACGTTTGCAGAAAATTTAGTACATTTTAGCCGGATTCGAATTTTCGGACGAAAATCTCAAATAATTAAAAAAACGGTCGGTCGTAGCGCTCTGAAAAGTTTTTCGGCTTCTTCACTAATTTTCCATCCGTTCACAGCGGTACCCCTCGGATGATGATATTTTCAAGTGCCCCCGGGGCACCGTTCGGAGATTGGGAAGGGGGTGCGATGGGGTGCCACCGAAATATCTCGGCAACCGCTCGTCCGATTTTCACGATTCAAACGGTGAAAGTATCAGCAGATCAAGCGCTAAATTTTTAACTCATCGGGTACATTCTTGATCGAGAGGATCTTAGTTATTTGGAAATTAAATCTTTAGTTCTATGTTTTGATTGCACTCATCCACCGTAAAATGTACCGATCCGGTCTTTCGCTGAATACCCTAAAACCTGTGCCCTAACGCAGCTGTAAAGTATAAAATTATGAAGACTAAAAAGTAGAAAATAAAAAAAAATATATAAAAAAACGTTTTAAAAACCAACCTTTTATTAAATGCACTAAAAAGTAGAAGATAATATATATGAAGAAAAGAATTTTCAGAACACCACTATTGAATTAAACCCACTAAAATGTAAAAACTAATTTTTAGACGGTATCTCAGAATAGATTTGATAACAAGCTTTTATGGTGATATGTATGATTATGTGAAAGGTCAAGGCTTCAAATTAAAAATTTGATGTTTTTGCGTAAAGAGTGATGTGATGAATGGCTTAAAGAGTGGGGTGCCGCTACATAATTTTACATATCACCATCAAAGCTTGTTGCCAAATACATTTTTAGATACCGTCGTAAAATTATTTTTTACATTTTATTGCGTTAATTTTAAAAGGGCTGTTTTAAAATTTTTTATTCAATTATGTGATTGTTCTTCTTCATAAAATAATGAAATATAACCAAAACGTAGGCAACTGAACGTACGGATCACTAGCGCAAAATCCCGATTAGTAAGTATCAATTTCTAATTTAACTTTCGTTATTAAAAAAAAAATATTTTTACACAAGAGTTAATCAATTTTGGACACGTAATAATCTCATTTCAAAACGCTGGTCGCCAGGGCAACCCGCCCGCAGGGCCTAGTTTCGGAGGCGTGCCGTAGGCACCCCCTGCGGCTAATAATAAATAATAAAAACAACAAAACATTAAAGGCTATATAAGTAAATAAATAGTAAAGCTAATCTTTAACGTCTCAACATCTCAGTCGTATTTTGTAACAAATAGATACGAAATTCTGTAGAACATGTTAAATATTGATACCGTGTGAAATATTAATAATTTTCCCTGTTTAATAGGGTAGTAAATTTTTAAAAAGTTTTTTACTTTAATTTTAATTTAAAATTTTTTTTTTTTTTTGTCTTCAGTCATTTGACTGGTTTGATGCAGCTCTCCAAGATTCCCTATCTAGTGCTAGTCATTTCATTTCAGTATACCCTCTACATCCTACATCCCTAACAATTTGTTTTACATATTCCAAACGTGGCCTGCCTACACAATTTTTCCCTTCTACCTGTCCTTCCAAAATTAAAGCGACTATTCCAGGATGCCTTAGTATGTGGCCTATAAGTCTGTCTCTTCTTTTAACTATATTTTTCCAAATGCTTCTTTCTTCATCTATTTGCCGCAATACCTCTTCATTTGTCACTTTATCCACCCGTCTGATTTTTAACATTCTCCTATAGCAGCGCATTTCAAAAGCTTCTAACCTTTTCTTCTCAGATACTCCGATCGTCCAAGTTTCACTTCCATATAAAGCGACACTCCAAACATACACTTTCAAAAATCTTTTCCTGACATTTAAATTAATTTTTGATGTAAACAAATTATATTTCTTACTGAAGGCTCGTTTAGCTTGTGCTATTCGGCATTTTATATCGCTCCTGCTTCGTCCATCTTTAGTAATTCTACTTCCCAAATAACAAAATTCTTCTACCTCCATAATCTTTTCTCCTCCTATTTTCACATTCAGTGGTCCATCTTTGTTATTTCTACTACATTTCATTTAAAATAAGGTAATTTAAAAAAGTAATTCCAAAATTTCATTGCCAAAATGGTATTTTCTTTTTTTAAGTTTTCAATTCGTAAAGTCTATGAATAAAAAATGTACTAACAATTAGAATTTACATCTGAATGGATATTCTCAGTATAGGTCTACCTAAATGGTTTATAGTTTGGTTGAATAAATTCATACATTTAAAAATTTTAGATAATGTGAGTTTGTTCCTTCAGATACTCATGACATTTATTAAATCACTCCTAAATGGGATCTTTAGGAAACAATTTAATTTATTCTCAGTTGGCTTTATATTTTATTGAAAAAAAGGAAGTTTTGTTGAAGCATACATATATAATAAGTTAATAAACGGAAAACTGTTGCATGTACACATTCTCCCACGAAGAAATAGATAAACCTTTCAGGACATGTTCTACTTAATAATAAAAACAAGTTCGTATAAATTTAGGTCTAGATACGCTTTGTTTTACAGTTACGACTAGCGAAAAATTTTGACCGGATTTCAGCTCTTCTAATAAAAAGAAGTCCTACTGTAAATTTTGGAACCCAAATTAAAGTGTAAAGTTGGTTGGTTTCTTATGTAGTTTAAGCTGAGAAATAGGATAAAACAGGTCTCAGAAGTTAAATTTACTGAACTATAGTAGTTTTTAAGATAACCAACTTAAAACGCAAAATTTCGTGTAAAAACAAGTTTTTTTTTTTTAGGTTGTAGTGGAAAAGTTTTGTTAAATGACAAAAAATGAGGAAGATTTAGTAACAAAGCTAGTAGAGAAATTAATTCTGAGAAAGCAGATGTAAAATCAGCCAATAAAAAATAAATAAAAACTTTTAAAATTCTGTTCTTTCTTGTAGCAAAACAGACGAAAAATAAACAAAAAATCGTATTATTCTTTCTGTACCTAATAAAAATTCTTTTTAATAAGCAAAAAGAAAAAAGAAAATACATGAAATGATAAATGAATAACAACAAATTTCAATTACATAACTGTTCGAAATTCCTCCCTTCACACAATCTACGCAGCACTCTGTCCGATATAAAATATTCTCGGTGGCTTTCCGTATCATTTCAGGATCGTTTCGTATAAATTCAATAGCATATCGTATTTTAATGAGAAATTCTTCTTTAGTATTAATTTTTTGGTGGTATACTATCGTTTTCATATGACACCAATAGAAGTAATCTACTGGTGTTAAATCAGGTAATCGTGGGGGACACGACTGGTCCACCACGTCCAATCCAGTTTAAGAAATTAACATTCCAATCATTTTTACCTACTAAAGAAAAATGAGGCTTTGCAATATCATTTCGGAAAATCATTTGCAATCTAGTTTGTAAAGGTACATTCTCTAAAAGTGTCGGAAAAATATTTTTCAACAATTAAACGTATGCATATCGTGTAGGGTTTTCATTGAGAAAAAATGGTCCCAGAATTTTGTCATAAATAATATCACGTCAAATATTAATGTGATATCTATGTTGGAAACTAGTTGCCACAATTTCACGTGGATCGTCTTCACTCCATAAATAAATATTTTTAGAACTGAAGACTTCTTTTCTCGTAAAAGTAGCTTCATCAGTAAATAAAGTTGAATTTACGTTATCAACGTTATCTAGAAGCCAATTACAGAAGTTTAACTGCTGGTGGTAATCTGATAGCCGCAAATTTTGAACCTTCTGCAAGCAGAAAGATTAAAAATTTTCTTTCCGTAGGATGCGCTGCACTTGACGATTCGACATGAAAATCGCCTTATACTAGTGCCTGGGCTACGCTAAATATGCCGAATCACATGATGTTAAAGATTAACACGGTGATTTACTTGTTGTCCTGTTCTACAAAAATCGAACACGTTGGAAACGATTACGAGGTGTGTGAGAAAAGTAATGAGATTGGTAACACTGGGAGCGAACTGGCAACACTGTGTCTACCGGTCTGTGCTAGGCCGGTTTGTTCATCCTTTCTACATGCCCAATCCGAGTTTCAACTCCGTTCAGCCAACACATTATTTTTGACAGTGCCATCAGTGAAGTTGTGTTTTTGTTACGTTACGAAAATGGAGTATCGGAATTTAGAGCACCGTTGTGCAATCAAATTTTGCGTTAATCTTGGGGAATTCGCGAGTGTGACCTTTGAAAAGTTGAATCGAGCCTATGGGGAACATTGCTTATCAATAGCACACGTTTTCCGCCGGCAAAAAACATTTTTGGAAGGCCAAGAACACTTTGAAGATCAACCTCGATCAGGTACACCTTTAACTTCAAAATCTGACGAAAACGTTGAGTGTGTGAGCGTTCTTGTGAGATCAAACCGTTGTTTAATAATAAGGATGATGAGTGAACAGTTAGTTAAATTTAAAAACTTTAATCGTACATCAAATTTTGACAGACAAATTGGACATGCGAAAGGTTTGTGCGAAATCGGTGCCGAAAAACCTCACAACGGAACAGGACAATCGAAGAAACGTTGATCTTCATGAGAGGATTGACAGTGACCAAGAATTCTTCAATCGTGTGATCATAGGTGATGAATCCTGGATATTTGAGTACGATCCTGAAACAAAGCGGCAAAGTGGAGAGTGCCACACTACGTCATCTCCTCGACCGAAAAAATGTCGAATGAGCAAATAAAAGATCAAACCCGTGCTAATTTGCTTTTTTGACAGTAGGGGTATCGTGAATAAGGAATTTGTTCCTCCAGGACAAACTGTCAATCAAGTGTTTTATAAAGGTGTTCTTAAAAGGCTCAGGAAAAGAGTGATTCGCGTGAGACCAGACACTGCAGACAAGCGGATGCTTTATCATGACAATGCCCCGTGTCACACGGTCATTTCCATCAGGGAATTTTTAACCTCAAAACGCATTCCTACGGTTCCTCAACCTCCCTAACTAACCTGATTTCACCTGAGCCCTTGTGACTTTTCCTTTTCCCGAAATTGAAACATGTCTTAAAAGGACGTCATTTTGGAACTCTAGGGAACATTCAAACGACTGTCACCAACCAGTTAGAAGCCCTACCAGTTAAAGCCTTCCAGCTACCAAGAGTGGGAACAACGACTCCGCCGGTGTATATTTGCCCAAGTGAACTACTTTGAAGGGGATAATATTGTTGTTTGAAAAAAATTATAACTTTGGTAAGTAAAAAGTCAGTCTCATTACTTTTTTCACATACCTCGTATTTCGTTCGTAAATGCTTATACACTGAGGAAAGGATTTCCGTATTTGGAATCCGCCTTCTAGGAAATCTCTCCTGATATTCACGCTGAGCATGTTCAAAATTTTCGTTAAAAAATTCATAAAAAAGAATTTATCGGCATAACACTACACTTCCTTTATCTGTATGATAATTTTTGACAACAGATTGAAACAAAGTACACAATATTCGTTGTTGATCAGCTGTTAGTATTGCCAAATTATACACGAAAATTTTTTATTATTCAATTTAGTCTTTTACGTAATTATGCCTTTTTTTTATGTAACATATTGAATATACGCAGATATTGAAACAATCAATGTATAGCAACAGACCACGCACGAATGACAAATTAAAAACCGTAATATCGACATACGTACGAGACATTCCAGTAATCGACCGGTTAAAGTGTTTGAAAACAAACTGAAATGTGTGCAGCGTTGTATTGATCCAAAATCAAGCGAATAATTTTTCACTCGCATAATGATACGTTCCAAATACTCAAATTCTCTTTTAGTAGTTTTTAGAACTTTCCAAATTATTTCCAAAATTTGAATATTAATAATTTTAATTCTTTGATCACTCAACACTTAATGATTTCTAGATATTCATAATTGTAGAATAATTCTAGATGTTTTTATCGTTCACCGATAGAACAAAATTTTAATTTTCCGCTACAAAATATTTTTGAACTGATTTTAAGATCTACCCTTCAAAACCGGGATAAAAAATAAATAACATTTAATATGCACAGATTAACGAAGTGTTCTTGTTTTTTTTATTTTTTTGTTTAACCTCTGGGACCACCTTTAGGTATTGCTTCCAAGGATAAAATGAATGATTTGTAGGGTGTTTTAAAATGCCATTCTTGACCGGGATTCGAACCGAGGACTACTGGATGAAAGGCCGAGACGCTACCACTCGCGCCACGGAGGCCGACGTGGTTAAGAAATTTTGTTTAATTTAATTTTATTTTAACACTATATTAGTCATTAATGAATCACAACAGTCATTCAAACAAGTTTTTAAATAACTATAATCTACGTTTTTGTATTTAAAAATTTTATTAAGATTACAAATTATTTCATAAATATTACACTGGTGTGTAATATTTATGAAAATGGGGAATTTCCATCAGACTTCAAAAAAAGTGTTATAGTTATGATACCAAAGAAAGCAGGGGCAGATAAATGTGAAGAATACAGAACAATTAGTTTAACTAGTCATGCATCAAAAATCTTAACTAGAATTTTATACAGAAGAACTGAGAGGAGAGTGGAAGAAGTGTTAGGAGAAGACCAATTTGGTTTCAGGAAATGTATAGGGACAAGGGAAGCAATTTTAGGCCTCAGATTAATAGTAGAAGGAAGATTAAAGAAAAACAAACCAACATACTTGGCGTTTATAGACCTAGAAAAGGCTTTCGATAACGTAGACTGGAATAAAATGTTCAGCATTTAAAAAAATTAGGGTTCAAATACAGAGATAGAAGAACAATTGCTAACATGTACAGGAACCAAATAGCAACAATAACAATTGAAGAACATAAGAAAGAAGCCATAATAAGAAAGGGAGTCCGACAAGGATGTTCTCTATCTCCGTTACTTTTTAATCTTTACATGGAACTAGCAGTTAATGATGTTAAAGAACAATTTCGATTCGGAGTAACAGTACAAGGTGAAAAGATAAAGATGCTACGATTTGCTGATAATATAGTAATTCTAGCCGAGAGTAAAAAGGATTTAGAAGAAACAATGAACGGCATAGATGAAGTCCTACGCAAGAACTATCGCATGAAAATAAACAAGAACAAAACAAAAGTTATGAAATGTAGTAGAAATAACAAAGATGGACCGCTGAATGTGAAAATAGGAGGAGAAAAGATTATGGAGGTAGAAGAATTTCGTTATTTGGGAAGTAAAATTACTAAAGATGGACGAAGCAGGAGCGATATAAAATGCCGAATAGCACAAGCTAAACGAGCCTTCAGTAAGAAATATAATTTGTTTACATCAAAAATTAATTTAAATGTCAGGAAAAGATTTTTGAAAGTGTATGTTTGGAGTGTCGCTTTATATGGAAGTGAAACTTGGACAATCGGAGTATCTGAGAAGAAAAGATTAGAAGCTTTTGAAATGCGGTGCTACAGGAGAATGTTAAAAATCAGATGGGTGGATAAAGTGACAAATGAAGAGGTATTGCGGCAAATAGATGAAGAAAGAAGCATTTGGAAAAATATAGTTAAAAGAAGAGACAGACTTATAGGCCACATACTAAGGCATCCTGGAATAGTCGCTTTAATATTGGAAGGACAGGTAGAAGGGAAAAATTGTGTAGGCAGGCCACGTTTGGAGTATGTAAAACAAATTGTTGGGGATGTAGGATGTAGAAGGTATACTGAAATGAAACGATTAGCACTAGATAGGGAATCTTGGAGAGCTGCATCAAACCAGTCAAATGACTGAAGACAAAAAAAAAAAACAAATTATTTTTAATAACGATGATAAATATACACGGTGAGAAGAGGTTTTGTAGCAATAATACGCCTTGTGAATATCAACTTGTAATTCTTTATACGTTTTTTAAAGTAAGTTATAATTGTTTATTACAATTATAGAAAACTACGATAAATATGAATGTACTATTTTAATGTTTAATAATCGCTTTGTACTTAGTATAAATTACGCTAAAAATAGTACGTTACGTGAAGCATAAACTTGAGTTGAAAAACTGTTTTTTTTCCGTTTGGAGTACATTGTTTGTATATATTATTATAATTTATTTTAGACGCCTTGTTGTGCAACATAACGATTATAAAAATACGTATTATTCATAACAAAAGTTTCACAAGAAATATTTGCTCTTAGATTGAGTTTTTACGATTAACTGTTAGTTATTATTAAATTATTACATTTAATCTATCCTTTACTTGGGTAAATATAGCATATTACTTGTAATATAACTCACGCGATGTTGTTAAATTTATATTCTTTAGTTTTTAAAAATATATTTCTGTGTTAGTTGTTATGAGTTACTTTTAAATACGGTAAAAGGGTACTAGAACTATATGATTTTGCACGAACGTCTGTAATATATTTAAAAAAACAAGTACACAAAGTTATATTTTTATTATATTCTTCCAACAGTCACGTTATTAAAAGTTATTCCTTCTTTTTACATACATTTTGATCAAGTAATGATAAGCAGTTATTGACTACTTAATTATACAACTTTACTACCCTTTAAAGGTTGTATCTTCTAGCGTTATTTTTTAAAATAATTTATATATGCACAATTTTCATCAAATTTGTTAAAATATTTTTCACGATTATTTAATTATTATTTATTAAGTGTTAATATCGTAATTACACAGTTGTAGTCCTACAACTGTGGGTTGTTTCTAATACACGGCTTACACAATCAACTTAATTAAAAATATTAAGTTACAAATATTAATTTATAAATAATATTTTTTTCGTTTATTTAATTCGATGATTCTAACTAAAGCTCGCGCGCATACCGTATTTAACGCGCGGGTGTGGCGGTCCTAGCGGCGACGGTCGGTACTAACTAAATTATTGTAATTTCACAACTTAAATTTGAACAAATTTCGTTTGTACGGTCTTGCTCTACAGCCTCACCACCTTCACCTTTTAAATTGAAAATTTAACGCCATCACTGCCCCATATAGAGGAGTAATCTGAACAAGTACGGTCAAAATCGGTCCTGCAGTTGTGGAGATATAAAGTGATTTAGAGACCGACATGAAACACACGTACATATGAACACTAATATCCGGAAAATTTCAAACCGGTTTTTTGGGTTCCTTAGGGGTGAAAACCGCATATCCCCAAATCGGACCGATTGCAGTACTTTCCCGTCAAGAGTTATAACTCTGCTGTAGGGCTACTTAGACGGGAAAGTAAGATCATTCGCTCTACTCATGATTATGGATGCATTTAATTAGGTAATATTTTTCCTCTAATTACTGTAATTTTCTATTTTATTTTGTTGGTACAATTCAGATAAAATGTTGAGAATAATACTGTTAACTTAAAATTTAACTTCGTAATTGTCGATTAGACTATGAATACGCGCTGTATATAGTATATACAGTATATATAGTATATAGTATACTATGAATACGCTCTGACATACAGAAGTAAAGAAAAATAAAACTTTTATATTAATTTATAATTAAAATAATCATAATTTTATATAAATAAATTAAAAAAAAAAATATTTTTAAATACATCCGTTTTATAAAATATTTAATAGCTATTCCCAGTATAAACTTTAACTAAAAAAAAAAAAAAAAAAAAAAAAAAAAAGATTTAACATATTTTTCATCTTTGATGTATATATTTTGATGAAAAAAAAATTACATGATCACATGTATTATTAAACCGATGTTTTTAAAAGGAAATGAAATTTTATTTATAAATGTACATAAAATTAAAATCTGTTTTTATTTTAACAAAAAACTGATTTGATTATACAAAGAAAATGAAAAAGGTTACACCGGAAAGAAATTTCCGGAATAACGTTTCACTGTTTCAAAAGCACATCTAATAATGTTTACTAAAAAAAAAAAAAAAAAAAAAATGAGGAAATTCAATTAAAAAGAGAAAAGAGTAATATGGACATTACTGAAAGTAATTAAATATAACATTTTATTAAAGTTTTTATTTGAAGCCATACTACTAGTTTTTTTTAAGTTCATTATTTAAAATTATAAAGTTTATTGTAAATAAAACCGATCTCCATGGCGTAGTGGTAGTGTTTAGACCTTCCATCCGCAGGTTCTGGGTTCGAATACCGGTTACAAAATTATTTTTCCCATATTCCCGCGAACAAGCTTTTCTGTGCTTCTGGGGGAGAATTTAATTCATCAAGAAAAATAAATTTCCCAACGATGCTTAATTTATCAATAATTCAATATTCGTAGATAGAAGAATTATTTTTTCTTTTATCAATTTGATTGTAAATTAAACAACGTCTGTCAAGTACAATATTATTTTAAGATTAAGAAAAATATAAAAAGAAAAAATATGTTAAGGTAAATTTTTAATTAAGAAAGGATAAATTTCTCGTTATATTTTATAAATATTTTCCAAGAGAATTATTTAGTTATTAACAAAGTTAAAAAAAAGATATCTTCTAAAAATGTAATTTTTTTAAATATTAAAAAAATTAATCTTTTTAACCCATCCTGAGATAGAAATTTCTGAAAACCTACATTTGGCTTAAATTGTGATTGAATCCACGGGGAAATAAAAGTAAAAAAAAAACTGCTGGTTCAATTTTTTAGACCCTTAATTTTTTTTAATCCCGGTCAGGCATTTTCACGCGCTACAAAATTGTCAACGGTGGGTCCTGGAAGTAATTTACAATGTTATAGTTACTATATTTATGCTGTTTTATGGTTTCAGTACAAAAAATTCAAAAGTTATTGTTCAAAGCAACCCAAAAAATATTTCATAATTAAAACGAAAATACAAAAAAATAATCTGAAAAAAATTATAGATCACACTGAATCCGATCGAAACGATGTACAGTCTTACAAAATGTAAATTTTTTTAAATGTAAATTATGTTAATAATGTGTTCTTTGTTGCAGGCGATATCTTTTCTTGTGAATTATATATTCTATGAAACAGTTATTAAAACAATAAAATATTTTTTTTGTTTGTTTTTTTTTTTATATTCGTATCAACGATGAAAGTAAGCGATTTAGAACAAAATTCAGTGTTCACAAAAAACGAGTATTCGAGATCAACATTATAGCATAGTTTAGGTGTCAAAAATTAATACAAATGCATGATGAATATCATCAAACAGTAAAAATTAGACATTAAAAATAGAACAGATTTTTTTTTTTTTTCTTCAATAAATTAAACATTTTATTATATTTTTATAATAGTAAACGTGAACGAAGCAAACCTGGAATTTTTTAATAGCTTTCAATTATTTTAAAGTGATAAAATGGCCTCGCTTCAGAGCAGTGCCGCGATCAAAATCATCGCGGCATGCAGAACGGTGTCAGGGGAGGCTGCGGGAGTCCTGGCGGATGTCCTGTCAGTTCGAAGGGCTCTACAATTGAAGCGAGTCTGTGAGGGAATGCCGCAACCTGATTCCGAGACCGTTCTACTTCAGGAGTGGCAGGAGAGGTGGGATGTCGCAAATACGGGAGCTTGGACCGGTCGGATGATTCCAAGGCTGAAGGAGTGGTTCGGGAGGAAGCACGGGGACGTTGAGTACTACGTCTGTCAGCTCCTCTCTGGTCAGGGACGATTTGGATCCTACCACTATAGGTTTCGGAGAAGGGAATTCCCTAATTTTATCTATTTTGGACTAGTGGATACTATGGAGCATACGTTTTATGAGTGCCCCAGATGGGACGATATCAAGGCACGAGAGGGCCTAGGACGGATCACGGCGGAGGACACAATAGCGTACATGCAAATGATACGAGGTGCAGAACAATGGAAGAGGGATGTGGGAGTGGTTGCTGTGATCCTGCGGAAGAAGGAATCAGAGTACAGCGTGTGGGGTGCAGGCTGACTGTTGTGTAGCTTTGTGGTGAGGGGATCTACTGCTTTCATGCGGGGATCTACTAAAATGATGAAGCACGGGAGGAAGCGTGGCGACATCTATGGGTAGGGAGGTAGTCCCCACGCCTAGGGTGTTCTGGTTCACGCAACTGCAAGAATGGGGGGTCGGAGCTACTCGATGATGGTATGGGGGACCCTCAAGGTCTGAGAGGACGGGTCGCGTGGGATAAACACCACATGTGCGAAACGTACCCCTGGTGATTCGTAGGTTATGAACGGGAAGGGTACCTCTTCAGTCGAGGGGATGGGCTGGTTGTCCAGAAGAGGAAGTCGGCGTATCCTGATGACGCTAGGGAGACTCCGGTGGGATACCTGTACAGGTGGTTAGTTAGGGACAGCAGGCTTCTACCACAACAGTCTGAGGTGACCGAGTGATGCTTAACTGCCGGACTGGTTGTTTTAGGAGTGCTTAAATCAGAGAAAAAAATGGCCGGCCTCCGTGGCGCGAGTGGTAGCGTCTCGGACTTTCATCTGGAGGTCCCGGATTCGAATCCCGGTCAGACACGGCATTTTCACACACGCTACAAATCATTCGCCTAACGGTGGATCCGGAGAGAAAAAAGTAATAAGATATATTCTTTAAAAAAATTGATTGGAAATTAGCAAAATTTGCAGTTAATTTTTTTATACATTTAAGAATTTAAATGATGTAAAATTTAATAGTTTAATTAAAAATTTTATGTTTGAGTTCTTAAAATTTTAATTAATACCTTTCCAAAAAATAGGAGGCTATTTTATGGAAAACTTTTTCAAAAATAGATTAATTTTATAAAAACAAATAGTACTAATATTTTTACAGAACTGCCCTATTTAGGGTGTATATATATGTAAATATGTTTGTTCCACCTAGCAGTTCATCGGTTGAACAGATTTAGATGTACGACCCCGCGTTGGAATCCTTACGTTTTTTTTTTTTTTTTTTTTTTTTTTTGTGGAGGGAAAACGCTTTGACGTGACCATCGCCCGGAATAAAATTTTATAATATAAAACATTAGGTCTAACTTAAAAACTAAAAAATTAAACAAAAATTTACAACTAATATCATAGTTAAAATTTATCTTAAAACATATTTAAAACTAAAATAACAGCTGCAAAGTTTGAATTAAAAATAAGCGTAAAATTAAAATAAAGTAAAAAAATAAAACTAGAAATAAAATAGAAATTTCTACAGTCCAAGAGGGATGTAAAGGGCCCGTTCTCGGATAACGTAAAAAAAACTAAAATCTATAACTAACATAAAAACTAAAACTAGATTAAAATTAAGATACTAAAAAAAAAAAAAAAAAAAAAAAAAAAAAAAAATAAAAAAAAAAAAAAAAACACAGATAAAATATCACTGAACGCTTAAAACTGATATCACTAAAAAATGTATTACAGTGGGAAACTTAAAAAGATAAAATTTTAAACTTAATAAAAAAAAAATATAAATAAATTTAAATAAAACATCAATAAAGTCCGAAAGCGGGGTAAAAGGTTTCTTCTCGGATACAGAAAAAAAATCATAATTAATTGAAAAAAAAAAAAATACGAGTAAATAAACATTAAAATAATTCTTCAACACTAGAACAAAAAAAAAAAAATACCACAATTTTTAATTTTGTGTAAAATATTAATACTTCGTAAAAATAGCAACACCCGGTCTAAGATTTCCTTATTTATTCCCAGATTTTGTCGAATGTTTTTCTGTAATTTAAATTTACGACTCATGACCGTATAGCATATGCTTACGTTACTGGAATGCCTACGTTACTGGGGTGACAACGGCTATATAAATATGTATATTTTAAATAAATATAAAAAAAAAAAAATTGTACCATATATGAGGACCTCAGAAAGAGGTTCCGTCTTACAAATAATATTAGTGCTGATCTGGATAATGGAAATGAAGAAAATATAGTTGCATTTTTACACGCCAGTGGACTTCTTAAAAGTCTATAAAATGGAAGTTTAAAGCTGTGGTAAGAGATACTCTAAGCGGTAGTTTTATATATACATATAAAGGAGTCTCGAAGCGTAGCACGTATAGTGACGGGAGGTAGCCCTCTTGCCTAGGCCATTTTGGCTCACCTGCATTCAAGAGCAGTGAGTCGGGGTGTGTCCGATGATGGCATGGGGGACCCTCAAGGGTGGATTGAGGGCGCGAGGCTATGGGTGTACGCCGTGCATGCCTATGGCCTGATATAAGAAGGATTCAACTGCCACGGCACCCTGGCACGACTGATATACCCCGAGGGTGCTTAAACAAACTATAAATGAGACTTCGTAGAAGAAAGAAAGAAAGATATGGTATTGATAAGTTTAATTTTAATTTTAATTTCATGGTCTTTTGAGAACCTATCTCAAATTTTAATATCGAGGCCCTTTACACCCCGTAAGTGTTTGTGATTGTCCTTGTCTTTTATGTTTTAATGTTTATTGTGAAGTTTGTGTTTTTAAATAAAATGTGAGGGCCCTTTACACCCTTACATATGACGATCCTGATGGAGATAATAATTTCTTTTAAAGAATCTGACGAGGGCTAATGACCTTAGCAGTCGATGCCCGTAAAAATTCAGTTAAAAAAAATATCAAAATATATATATATATATATATACACAGCAAAATCAATACGTCGAACGAAATGAACAATGTCATTTCCAAATACAGGCAACGGGAATTTTATAGTACGTGGCCATTTTATCCAAGTTAAATGTTTTAACAGAGTCATAGTGGCATAAAGCCTTAATGGATCTAATGGCAATGGTCAGAAATTTAGGAGCTACGCACTTCAATATTATACTGTCTTGTAATGATCTGCATGGGCTGAAGATCCATTTTTTTTTAGTTTTTTTACAGTCGTGTTTTGTTATTTTTTAACAGATTTAAAATTTGTTACTCCATAAATGCTAAATAAAATAACACAGATATAAAAACGTAACTTTTTTCAACTTTATAACTATATCTCATATATATTTTTAAGATTTTAAATACTCAAAAAATATTTTACTAATAATAATTTTAAGTCACAAAACAAACTAGCAAGAATGAACTGTAAAATAACAAAAAAAAAAAAAACATTTTAAGCAATGTTATAAAATAAATCAAAAATCTGTAACTAGATCTTACACTACTCAATGTTTAAAAACAAACACTCATAAGAAGTAATAAACACACACACACACACACACACACACACACACAACAAATAAATCAATAAAACTGTAAAATCAATATATTGAATAGGCATAAAATCGACACTTACGAAGGACTACAGCAATTTCTACCTGGAATTTTGAAAATAAAACTAAAACCTGAATTGAAACTAGAAAAAGAAATATAACATTGCTGTGAAAAGCCTAACGTGAAAGCTTAATTACCTTACAGTATAACAGCAACTAAGATTCTCTATTTGAACTGATCCATTCTCGTATTTAGCTAAAAACATTTACTTTTTTGTGAACGGTACTTGTGAATGATTTCTATTTGATTATTTTCAGTAATGGTTTATTTAAGAACTCACTCTTGGTATAGCTAAATCTACACTTGAGAGACGCATCTTTCAGTACATTTATAGTGCATTTCTCAAACTTTTCATATAAATATGTTTTAGTATCTATTAATAATGTCCATTTCCTTCTAATTCTGAGTTAAATACCGCAAAATAGTTGATGATTATCCTTTTCTTTTATTTATTTAACCGTAACATTTATAAAAGAATTAAATAATTACAAGTATGTAATCACTAACAAGAGAAAGATATTCAAAATTAAAAAACACGATTACCAAAAACAAAACATTGCTCTTTAATATGGGTTAATTAAAGAGAGTACGGTTATCAATATCTATACTAGATCGTGGATACCGGTGTTCTTTGGTGGTTGGGTTTCAATTAACCACACATCTCAGGAATGGTCGAACTGAGAATGTACAAGACTACCCTTCATTTACACTCATACATGTCATCCTCATTCATCCTCTGAAGAATTATCTAAACGGTAGTTACCAGAGGCTAAACAAGAAAAAGAAAAGGTTATCAATATCTATATAGTATAATTTTTTTAAATTAATTTAAACATATATAGGATGCCCCATATAAAACGCAACCCATCAATCACTCATCCATGAAATTTCAAAAGTCAAGCTTACTCCTCTACTCGTTATTGAAATGGACCCGTCCAACATCTGAACATCGCGGCGACGCAGTAGAACACTACCGATAGTAACAACAATGCAATCATAACGTTCATTGTATTGCTAGAGACAAGATGGTGTTTTCGCTAGATGAACGTGTTTTCATTGTCGAGTCGTACTTCAGTACGAAATCAGCGGTCGCAGTGCAAGATTTGTTTCGCCATAAGTACCTAGATAAACCGGCTCCTAACAAAATCATCAGCATTAAGGTTAGTCGCAAAATTTAGAGAGACCGGTTCTGTTAATAACAAGGAACACAAAAGATCTGCGTCGGTGTTGAATACAGATACAGTCATTGAAATCAAAGACCGATTACTCGCCTCGCCAAATAAATCGATCAGACGTTTGTCTGTTGAAATTAATTTGTCTAAATCAACCGTTCATCGGGCGACCAAACGATTACAATTATGACCTTATCGCATTCAAACGGTTCATCGACTTCTTGAGCCCGACAAAGAAAAACGGCTACAATATTGTCAACGGTACCGTCGATTTCTGCGTGAAGGAATTAACGTTATGGATTCGTTATTTTTCACAGATGAAGCACGGGTCATTTGGACGGCTACGTAAACAGCTAAAACAGTAGAATTTGGAGCGCCGAAAATCCCCACGTTTATCAGGAAAAACAATTACACCCGCAGTTAAATGATTAAAAATACAATTTGTGTTATAAAATTTTACACTTAAGTAAATAACAGCTGAAATGTTAATAGAATGAAAAGCACGGCTTGTTTGCTCCATTTATTTTTAAAAACTAAACCCAGAAATGCAAATGTAGTTAAGAGATCTATGAGTTATGTAATTTCATAAAAAAATGTAAATTGTATCATCAATAGTTTTAATACATATTCCAACAAAGAGGTTTTTATATTTGAATAAACCAGTTTCTAATTTATAGGTAATAGGTCATTGTTCAAAGAGATATGCTATAATACAATAATAACATTATAAGCTACAATATTATTATAATGGTCATTTGCCTTTAAAATAAAATGAAGCAGATCATCAAAACATTGATGATCTGCTGACACGACCGACTTAAACAGCAGATCATCAAAACATTGATGATCTGCTGTTTAAGTCGGTCGTGTGGTGCGCGATATCGCGGAAGAAAATAATCGGTCCTATTTTTTTTCGAGTACACCATTAATACAGAACGATACTAGGATATTTTATTTCGGTTCATCGCACTCTTGGAAGAGGAAGACAGACACTGCCGGCTACAACTTGACGGTGCGACATCGCACTACGCAGGTTCAACTTCTGATTTCGTCGAGGAATTCTTTGGTAATCGTGTTATCGGTCGACGCTTGTGGCCACCAAGATCTCCAGATTTGACTGCGGCGGATTTTTTTCTACGGGGTTACCTCAAAGAAAAATCCTACAGCAACAAACCACGAACACTTGAACAATTGAAAGTCAATAACAAGCTGTATGAACAAGCTGTATTAAATATCCAGCCACAAACTTTGAAAAAAGTTTCAAGAAACGCTGTACAAAGATGGCGACCACTTCCAACATTTACGCTAAATGTAAGGTAATGGATGGTAATAATAAAAATTACATTTACACATGCCTTTTTATTATTTCAATACCTACCGATATAAGATTGGGTTGCGTTTTATATGGGACACCCTATATATATGCATACATAGCTTATGACACTCCCGATAAAGTAAGGATTCTAAGGCGGCGTCAAACATCTAAATCGGTTCAGCCACTGAGCTGCTATAGTGAAACAAACATACATACACCCTAAATACATTACACTCCTTTTGGGCAGTCGTGTAATTATTAATAATTTTATTACTTTAATAATAAGTAAATAAAATAATTATAACTTTTACTTGAAAAGTTTTTATAATTGAACGAATATTTTACCCCCAAAAAAAATGCCTATATTTTTCTCAAAAATATGTTTTATGAAAACTGATTATACTGAATTTAATGATGCAAAATCCAAATATTAAAAAAATAAATATTTTTTTTAAGATATAAAATACTGATAAACTAGCATTCCTGGAATTTTTATTCTAAAAATTGTAATATCTTTATACCGATGAATTATTTTAAATTTGCTTAACATTAACATACTTAAGAGTCGAGGATAGTTTTTAGATTGTTTGGCTTTTTTTGGTGTCGGAATATTTCCGGAAATAGCTCGGACGTTCTAACGAAAGTAAATTTAATAATTAGTGTCCCCAAAAAAAAAAAAACGGAGAAACTTTTAGGACAAGTTCTACTGGTGAAGATAATGAAAAATGTTTATTGAAACAGGTCTGAAAACGTTCTGTTTTCGAGTTACAGCAAGCCAAATATTTCACCCGGATTTCAGATCTTCTAATAAAAAGAAGCTCTAGTGTAATTTTTGAGACCAAAATTAACGATCGAAGTTGGTAATCTGTTACATGATTTGAGCAGAGAAATAGGATAAAACAGATCCCAGAATTGTAACTCTAGTAGTTTTTAAGATATCCAAAGTAATACGCAAAATTCAGTGTCGAAAAACAAGTTTTTTTTTTAGGTTTGTACTACAGTAGCTTTAATAATACAGGCGGAAGATTTAGTAAGAAAAATTGTAGAAAATTTAATTCTGAGAAAATTAATGTAAATAAAATCTTTTAAAAATTGGTTTTTTATTCAAGCAAAACAGACGTAAAATAGATAAAAAATAATATTATTTTTTCTATACCTAATAACCATCCTTTTTAAAGAATAAAAACGCTAATTACTAAAACCAATTTTAAAAGAAATACAAAATTTATAAAACAAAATGTTAGCTTTGTATTATACAATTTAAACAGGAAAAATAAATAATTACGTAAAAGTCTAAATTGAAAAGTATGTTACTTTAGAAATATTTAAAAAATTTGATGTGGACAACATGATTTCCTTTACGCTTATTAAATAACATACACAATTTTTTTTTTAAATGAAATGTACATAAAATTTTATTTCATTAATAACTTCTGATTTTTTTTATTAATTTTTTATTGTTATTATTGAATTATTATTTATCGTAAAACTTTTTTTACAATCGGAGGTTAATAATTATTAACAAATCAATATATCTAAAAAAAATTAGGGTTCAAATACAGAGATAGAAGAACAATTGCTAACATGTACAGAAACCAAACAGCAACAATAACAATTGAAGAACATAAGAAAGAAGCCCTAATAAGAAAGGGAGTCCGACAAGGATGTTCCCTATCTCCGTTACTTTTTAATCTTTACATGGAACTAGCAGTTAATGATGTTAAAGAACAATTTAGATTCGGAGTAACAGTACAAGGTGAAAAGATAAAGATGCTACGATTTGCTGATGATATAGTAATTCTAGCCGAGAGTAAAAAGGATTTAGAAGAAACAATGAACGGCATAGATGAAGTCCTACGCAAGAACTACCGCATGAAAATAAACAAGAACAAAACAAAAGTAATGAAATGTAGTAGAAATAACAAAGATGGACCGCTAAATGTGAAAATAGGAGGAGAAAAGATTATGGAGGTAGAAGAAGTTTGTTATTTGGGAAGTAAAATTACTAAAGATGGACGAAGCAGGAGCGATATAAAATGCCGAATAGCACAAGCTAAACGAGCCTTCAGTAAGAAATATAATTTGTTTACATCAAAAATTAATTTAAATGTCAGGAAAAGATTTTTGAAAGTGTATGTTTGGAGTGTCGCTTTATATGGAAGTGAAACTTGGACAATCGGAGTATCTGAGAAGAAAAGATTAGAAGCTTTTGAAATGCGGTGCTATAGGAGAATGTTAAAAATCAGATGGGTGGATAAAGTGACAAATGAAGAGGTATTGCGGCAAATAGATGAAGAAAGAAGCATTTGAAAAAATATAGTTAAAAGAAGAGACAGACTTATAGGCCACATACTAAGGCATCCTGGAATAGTCGCTTTAATATTGGAAGGACAGGTAGAAGGGAAAAATTGTGTAGGCAGGCCACGTTTGGAGTATGTAAAACAAATTGTTGGGGATGTAGGATGTAGAGGGTATACTGAAATGAAACGACTAGCACTAGATAGGGAATCTTGGAGAGCTGCATCAAACCAGTCAAATGACTGAAGACAAAAAAAAAAAAAAATATTTAAATAAAAAAAAAAAATGAGATGAAGTCTGATTCGAACCGATTTGTCTTTCCCTTATAAGATCCAAATAATTCATTAGTTAAAATTTTATTTGGCTATAACTATGAAACCGATGAAAATAAGTATAGTATATCGTGCCAAATAATTTCTTAATGAGGGCTTATTACTGCAGTTAAGAAAAAGTCCAAAATTCAGATTTTTTTTGGATATTGTGCTTTTTGGACACTTTTGGATCAGTCAATTGCAATCAAAAGGGGAGGTGCACAACTGAATGTTACAACAGTCCTAAATCCAAAATTCCAACATCCTACGGCTAATCGTTTTTGAATTATTATTTTATTTTAATTTTTTTTTTATTGGTGGCGAAAAACGCCTGAGCGTTATCATCGCCTGGATATTTATTAATAAAAGGGTAAAATAGGTCCAAAATAATAAAACTTATAAGCTGTAAAATTAATATTAATCATATAATAAAAATTTATTAAAACAAAAGTCAAAAAAGTGAAATAAAACTCAAAGCTAATATCGCAGACGAAGTCTTTAAAATATAAAAGTTAAAATAATAGAATAAAGAAACTATATAAAACTTACTTAATTCCGGTAGGTTGTGCAAAAGGCTCCTTTTACGGATAATGAAATTAAAGACATAGAACCAAAAAAATCAAAATTGAAAGTAAAGGTTAAAAATTATCAAAAACTCTTCTAGCATAAAATTATATACGATAATATTAAATTTTTTGCAGTAACCGGTAATATGCAAAAACAGAAACATCCGATCCAAAATTTCGTTATTATTGTACAAGATATCACGGATGTTTCGAGGTAGATTAAAAATTTTCTAGTAGGTTCCTAATTTTTGAGTTATGTGAGATACATACGTACGTACAGACGTCACGCCGAAACTAGTCAAAATGGATTCAGGGATGGTCAAAATGGATATTTCCATTGAAATCTGAAAACCAAATTTTTCGCGATCACAATACTTCCTTTACTTCGTACAAGGAAGTAAAAAACAGCTGGTCAACGATGAATATTGTGTATTTCGTTTGAATTTGTTGTCATAAATTATCATACGAATAAAGGAATTGCAGTATTATCATATAGTAGTTTTAAATTTCCGTTTCAATTTTCTAAGGAGGAATATACCAATATAATTTTTGTATATGAATTTTGTAATGAAAATTCTGAAGCTGCCCGACGTGAATATTAGGTTATTTTTTAATTTTTCCAGAAGTAAATTCTCTAAAAGTTTTGTTACTAAATGTTTCGCTTTTATTAGTCATTTACAAAGCTATTTTACTAGATAACTTTTATATTTTTTTTTCGTCAGCGAATTTTATTTTTATGTCGGATACCTTAAAAACTATTTGAGTTACAGTTCTTGCAATTGTTCTACCATATTTACCAGACAAGTTATATAAGAAACCACCAACTTCACTCCTTAATTTGGATCCCTAATATTACGGTAAGACTTCTTTCTATTAGAAGAGCTAAAATCCGAACGAAATATTTCGCTAGCCGTAATTCGAAAACATAGCGTTTCCAGACCTACATTTAAGTAAACTTTTTTCATTATTTTTATCAGTAAAAGATTTCCTGAAAGTTTCTCCATTTCTTCCTGAGACAATCTGTAGATGAAAAGGTAAAAAAGAAAAAAAAAATCCCTACTTTTTGTTTTTATTTCTTATTTTTATATTATGTAGACAAATTACTTTTTCAATTTGCGGTCGGGTATATTCCATGTTAAAATTACTAATTTATTTTTCAAAGTAATTGAATTTTTTTTAAAGTTTTAATAAAACTTATGTTGTAAATTTGCAAAGAAATAACTTCAATTTGTCATTAATGAAATATACATGATCTACAATATTTCTTACTTTGCATATATATATATATAAATATTTACTTAACAATATATTTTATTATTTAATTCTGCTGTTCTTAGAAGTAGAAAAAATTCTGTAAAAAAATGAATATTTTTAAAGCTCAGTTCCGGCAACAAAAACGACTTAGAACGAATCGTATCTAACTTAAAGCTTAACTGCAGGGTACTATCAAATGGGAGTACTGAAAATAAACACGTTGCCAAGAATAAGTACAGTGATAAAGGAGACGTTAACAGTAATTGCAGTGAGACACATATACTGAGCATGTGCCAAGAGAGTTCAGCATCGTCGGTAGATAGAGTGAGAGCATGAAATAAATAAACAAGACGAAGTCAAGCAGGCAGCTTGTTTCTTCTAGTTCACATCGTTTGTTCTGAATACTCACCCTATATCCTTAAAATTTAGCAACCCTACCGCCTTTCTCACAGTTAACATTCTTTACTTTCTAATTACAACTGTTGAATTTACTTTGTGCAGTAAAATATATTTTACCCGACAAAATATCTCGATTCTTACTAAGCAAGTTTCCTTACAAACAAAGCTTTTTCATCTTAATTGTCAGTCAACGTTCATGAAAATTATAACTTAACCTCTTTTGTATATTTCCTTTGAAGTGGAAAATGTTTCTTTGGTAATATAGATTTGGTAAAATTATTTAAATAACTTGGAATAAAAGATGAATTAAAATACCATAGAAAATTTAGAAACAAAATTGAGAAAACTAGATCTACATTTCGACTGCTATATAAACATTATATATGCAAATATTAAGAAATTAATTGGAAATAAAAACAAAAGGAAAAAATACAAATAAACGAATAAACACAAAACCAGTATAAATAAGAAATACTACGTAAAAGTACCAGTATTTATTTATTTATTTGTCTTCAATCGTTTGACTGGTTTGATGCAGCTCTCCAAGATTCCCTATCTAGTGCTAGTCGTTTCATTTCAGTATACCCTCTACATCCTACATCCCCAACAATTTGTTTTACATACTCCAAACGTGGCCTGCCTACACAATTTTTCCCTTCTACCTGTCCTTCCAATATTAAAGAGACTATTCCAGGATGCCTTAGTATGTGGCCTATAAGTCTGTTTCTTCTTTTAACTATATTTTTCCAAATGCTACTTTCTTCATCTATTTGCCGCAATACCTCTTCATTTGTCACTTTATCCACCCATCTGATTTTTAACATTCTCCTATAGCACCACATTTCAAAAGCTTCTAATCTTTTCTTCTCAGATACTCCGATCGTCCAAGTTTCACTTCCATATAAAGCGACACTCCAAACATACACTTTCAAAAATCTTTTCCTGACATTTAAATTCATTTTTGATGTAAACAAATTATATTTCTTACTGAAGGCTCGTTTAGCTTGTGCTATTCGGCATTTTATATCGCTCCTGCTTCGTCCATCTTTAGTAATTTTACTTCCCAAATAACAAAATTCTTCTACCTCCATAATCTTTTCTCCTCCTATTTTCACATTCAGTGGTCCATCTTTGTTATTTCTACTACATTTCATTACTTTTGTTTTGTTCTTGTTTATTTTCATGCGATAGTTTTTGCGTAGGACTTCATCTATGCCGTTCATTGTTTCTTCTAAATCCTTTTTACTCTCGGCTAGAATTACTATATCATCAGCAAATCGTAGCATCTTTATCTTTTCACCTTGTACTGTTACTCCGAATCTAAATTGTTCTTTAACATCATTAACTGCTAGTTCCATGTAAAGATTAAAAAGTAACGGAGATAGGGAACATCCTTGTCGGACTCCCTTTCTTATTAGGGCTTCTTTCTTATGTTCTTCAATTGTTATTGTTGCTGTTTGGTTCCTGTACATGTTAGCAATTGTTCTTCTATCTCTGTATTTGAACCCTAATTTTTTTAAAATGCTGAACATTTTATTCCAGTCTACGTTATCGAAAGCCTTTTCTAGGTCTATAAACGCCAAGTATGTTGGTTTGTTTTTCTTTAATCTTCCTTCTACTATTAATCTGAGGCCTAAAATTGCTTCCCTTGTCCCTATACTTTTCCTGAAACCAAATTGGTCTTCTCCTAACACTTCTTCCACTCTCCTCTCAATTCTTCTGTATAAAATTCTAGTTAAGATTTTTGATGCATGACTAGTTAAACTAATTGTTCTGTATTCTTCACATTTATCTGCCCCTGCTTTCTTTGGTATCATAACTATAACACTTTTTTTGAAGTCTGATGGAAATTCCCCATTTTCATAAATATTACACACCAGTTTGTATAATCTATCAATCGCTTCCTCACCTGCACTGCGCAGTAATTCTACAGGTATTCCGTCTATTCCAGGAGCCTTTCTGCCATTTAAATCTTTTAATGCTCTCTTAAATTCAGATCTCAGTATTGTTTCTCCCATTTCATCCTCCTCAACTTCCTCTTCTTCCTCTATAACACCATTTTCTAATTCATTTCCTCCGTATAACTCTTCAATATATTCCACCCATCTATCGACTTTACCTTTTGTATTATATATTGGTGTACCATCTTTGTTTAACACATTATTAGATTTTAATTTATGTACCCCAAAATTTTCCTTAACTTTCCTGTATGCTCCGTCTATTTTACCAATGTTCATTTCTCTTTCCACTTCTGAACACTTTTCTTTAATCCACTCTTCTTTCACCAGTTTGCACTTCCTGTTTATAGCATTTCTTAATTGCCGATAGTTCCTTTTACTTTCTTCATCACTAGCATTCTTATATTTTCTACGTTCATCCATCAGCTGCAATATATCGTCTGAAACCCAAGGTTTTCTACCGGTTCTCTTTATTCCGCCTAAGTTTGCTTCTGCTGATTTAAGAATTTCCTTTTTAACATTCTCCCATTCTTCTTCTACATTTTCTACCTTATCTTTTTTACTCAGACCTCTTGCGATGTCCTCCTCAAAAATCTTCTTTACCTCCTCTTCCTCAAGCTTCTCTAAATTCCACCGATTCATCTGACACCTTTTCTTCAGGTTTTTAAACCCCAATCTACATTTCATTATCACCAAATTATGGTCGCTATCAATGTCTGCTCCAGGGTAAGTTTTGCAGTCAACGAGTTGATTTCTAAATCTTTGCTTAACCATGATATAATCTATCTGATACCTTCCAGTATCGCCTGGCTTTTTCCAAGTGTATATTCTTCTATTATGATTTTTAAATCGGGTGTTGGCAATTACTAAATTATACTTCGTGCAAAATTCTATAAGTCGGTCCCCTCTTTCATTCCTTTTGCCCAGCCCGTATTCACCCACTATATTTCCTTCCTTGCCTTTTCCAATGCTTGCATTCCAATCTCCAACTATTATTAAATTTTCATCTCCTTTTACGTGTTTAATTGCTTCATCAATCTCTTCGTATACACACTCTACCTCATCATCATCATGGGCGCTTGTAGGCATATAAACGTTAACAATCGTTGTCGGTTTAGGTTTTGATTTTATCCTTATTACAATGATTCTATCGCTATGCGTTTTGAAATACTCCACTCTCCTCCCTATCTTCTTGTTCATCACGAAACCTACTCCTGCCTGCCCATTATTTGACGCTGAGTTAATTACTCTAAAATCACCTGACCAAAAGTCGCCTTCCTCTTCCCACCGAACCTCACTAATTCCTACTATATCCACATTCACCCTATCCATTTCCCTTTTTAAATTTTCTAGCCTACCAACCTTTTTTAAGCTTCTAACATTCCACGCTCCGACTCGTAGAATGTTATTTTTTAATTTTCTGGTGACCCCTTCCTTAGTAGTCCCCACCCGGAGATCCGAACGGGGGACTATTTTACCTCCGGAATATTTTACCAAGGAAGGCGCCTCCATTATTGTTATGTGAAAATGCAGAGCCACATTTTCTTGGAAAAAAAAAAGCAGCTGTAGTTTTCCATTGCTTTCAGCTGCGCAGTACTCAGAGGACTGAGTGATGTTGATACGGCCGTTTAAGTCGTCCTGACTCACGCCCCTAACAACTACTGAAAGAGCTGCTGCCCTCTTTCAGGAATCATTCCTTAGTCTGGCTCTCAACAGATACCTCTCCGATATGGTTGCACCTTCGGTCCAGCTACTCTGTATCCCTGAGCACTCAAGCCCCCTCACCAACGGCAAGGTCTCATGATTCATAGAGGAGGTTGTTTATAGTGTAGTTTTTAAAATTTATTTAAATATACATATATATATATATATATATATATATATGTATATAAAACCTATGAAACTCCCGGTAACGTAATGATTCTAACGCGGAGTTATTCATCTAAATCGGTTCAGCCGTTGAGCTGCTACGGTGGAAAATACATACCATACACCCTAAATACATTATTACACTCCTTTTCGGGCAGTTTTGTAAGAAGTATTATTTTTCTGCTTCTACAGAAGTTTTCTGCGGTAATTTCTTAAAAAAAGAATAAATAAATAAAGTAAAAACATATGTACATTTACTTTTATTTAGAAATCGGTTAGATCTACGGAAAATGATGGCAATAAGAAAAAAACGCCGCTCGTAACAAACATAATAGAAAGAAACCTCTGCTTCGTGAAAATAAGAAAAGGAATACAGAAAAACCATGTACGTATAAAGATTGCAATCGTGTATGTGTTAAAGCTCTCTGGAATACAGAAAAATGTATTTTTTTAAAGGAAGATAAGTGTTTCGTTTTTTTTTTTTTTTGGTAACTAATAAATATTCCTGTACAAATTGTAGCCAAATGTATATTAGCCTCACACTCTCTCGCACTTTCTGTATTTTTCCAAGATACGCTTGAAAAAATTTTCTTAAGATTTTTTTGACATTATTTATTTAAAATGAACAGTAATCTCCTTTTATTCTAATTGGACTTATTTCTTTATTTTTTATCATCCTATTTCGTATTATTTTTCTATTTAATAAACAATTTAGGAGATCAAAAAACGTAAATAATTAACTCCACGTAAAATCTTTTGTGTAATTTATTAACGCTTTAAAATTTTCTAAAATATATTCATAAGACTGAGATGTTTCTTCTAATTTAACCAAATTAGGACTATTTTTATTTTTTATAATCCTCATTAAATATAATATTAAAAAATAAAAAAGGAGAAAATGTAATTTAAAAATATATTTTATTTAAATATGTATATAACTAAAAATGAACATCATTTATTAGTTAAAAAGTTAATAATAATAATTATTATTATTATTATTAAAAAATATTATATTTTTTAAATTAATTAATTGTGATATTAACAAACGTAGAATGTAATATGGAATTTGTTGTAGAGGAGCAGCCTTATCGTTGTGGCCAAAAGTAATTTGTAAAAGGAAGAATACGAGACTGTTTAAACGGAATTCCATTTATAATTCAACTCGCTATTGAGTTTATATTAATAATTGGTTAAGTTTCAAACAGATTGGGGAGGGGGTAGAAGCAGATGAAACTATGTACAAGAAGAGGAAACAACTCTTGTTTTCAAATAATTGCCTTCGATGCCCTACTAAACTCTTCATCTTTTGTGGCCCCAATTTGGCAGATAGCCCATCCAGTAAGAAATAATACAATGGTTCTTGTAGTATTGTTCTTATAATCAATATTTTGTGGTTTCTTGAGACAGCTGAAATCTAAGTCCGAATTTTTTATCCCTCCTACTCTTTTTTGTCTATCTTTCTCCTTTTTCAATCAGCTATCTCTTTTTTATTTCGATGCAGTTTTAACGGGAATTCGAAAAACACAACTAATAAAATTCCGTTTTCTTCCTCTTTAAATTTTAGAGAGATTTATTCGTTAATGAAATTCCAGATGATATATTGATATTCGTCTTTCAACCTGAATTACTTCTTCATTCCAATTCTGTATTTAAATCAATTCTTTTCTGTTAAAATATTTATTAACTTACGTATGAACTTAGAAAGTGATACTGTTTTCTGAAGTTTAATTGCTTTAAACAGACATAACTTCGCACGCGCGCGCGCCCACACACACACAAAACAGAGAGAGAGAGAGAGAGAGAGAAAGAGTGTCTATAAAGTAAGACAATTTAACACAGAAAAACGAAATTTATCGTATCCTTCTCTATCTCAAAACTGTTTATTTTTCGATATGAGATCACCAAGCTCCCCTAGCCACGGGGTGGTCCCATGCGGTAGCTAGTCAAATATTTTAAATGGCAAGAGTAGAGATGTGACACATAATTTTAATGGAGACTGGAACAAAAGTTGGCTACTACTACAATCCTAATCAAAATAGCACCCATTTAATATGTTTAACAGCTACTTCCTAGATATGTCGAAATTTTCCGGAAGTCGAATCATGGTATCCATTAAGATACGTAGTTTTCTTATGAAATCTACCTAAAATATTAAATTGTCTAAGAATATAATGAAATAAACTATTTTGTAATTTGGGGGTTTTATCCATTTACGACCCCTTAAAATTGGATAATTTATTCGGTTTGAAAAATAATATTTTACGTAAAAATAAAAACAATAATTTAATTTTAATTATTAAAGATCTTTTACTGATTTTGAATGTAGGTCATTTAAAAGTATGACCTCGTTTATATTAAACACCGGACCTTTAATTATTAAATATCACCTCATTATTTTCAAGAGATTTAAATATAAAGTGATGCGTTGATATTAAAGTGTATGCTGCCCTATCCTATTTGTATTGTATTATAATATAATATTAAATTTAAACTTGTGTTTGTTAGTATTATTATTTATTAAAAGCGTGTCATTCATTATACATATATTATTCGTATTTTTTATAAATTTTGTTTTTATAAGATAGGCATTTTTAATATTGTTATGTTCTATTAAATGAAATGTTTTATCTCTTTAATTTTTAAATAGATAATTTGATTTGTAAATAGCAAATCCGAAGTAATGGTCTCATACTGGGTAAAAGAGTATAGATCGTTATTGAGATCAAAGAATTACTATTTTTTTTTCTTTAATTTTTCAGTGTTAACAGGTTCTGTAGATCATTTCTGAAACTAATTGCGAAAAAATGAAATGAACCGTTATTTAGGTTAGATCTGCAGTAGACCGAAATTTATATCAAAAATTATTTATCAATGCCGTTAAATTGATGTATCACAACCATATTCTTTACCACTAACGTTTATTGGATTGTCCATTCACTGGGTGGTTTGTTCAGAGAAATGGAATATTTTGAGGTAGGAGCATTTGCTAGCCGGCCGCCTTGGCGTGAGTGGTAGAGTCTCGGTCTATCATCCGGAGGTCCCGGGTTCGAATCACGGTCAGGCATGACATTTTCAAACGCCAAAAAATTGTAATTTTATCTGAGCCTCCAAAGCAATACCTAACAGTGATTTTGGAGGCTAAAAAAAGAGTTTTTTATAAATTTTCAATTTCTAACTTCGATTTTAATAGCCGCTCCATTCCTTTTTAATAGCTGTTGAAAATAATTTAGTGTTTGCCATTCTTTTGGGCGCGCGCGTGTGTGCTTGTACTATTATGATAATAGATAATAGCCGCAAACATCTTACAAACATGACGTTACTGTGTTATTGACGTACGAATTAATTCTATTCTTGACGACCGACTATTATGAACATAACAGTTAAATTTAAAAACGATTACCGATTTAAATTTAAATTAACATCTTTTAGAAAATCTCTGAAGATGAAGTAACAGCTCCGAAAGTACTAGGATTTACACTTTTTAAATTGTTGGTAAGTGGAAATTTAATTTATACGACTGTATTAATGCCAACGGTGCCAAATGCTTAGTAAATTAAATCTAAACGTGCATATACAGATATTTATATAGCCTATAACACTCCCGGTAAGCTAAGAATTCCGATGCGCGGTTATACATATAAATCGGTACAGCCGTTGAACTGCTACAGTGGAACAAACATAACATACATACACGCAAAATATATTACACTCCTTTTTGGGGCAGTCGTGTAAAACGAAAATTTACTAATATAAATTAATATTAAAATTTCTCAATTAAACATGAATTCTCAAATATGAATCTTCTCAATTGACATGAACAGACAGTCAGCTGATAGACGTTAGAAAAACTAAATGATTAAAAATGATGTAAAACTAATTTGCAGCCCATCTGGCTTCTTATACGATGTTCAAAAAGTGACGCAACCTTATGAGAAAATGTGTAAGTTACAATAGTAGTTGAAATCGTATTCATTATGCGATTGACAAAATTGAATACAACGTTGCATGCTATTAAACACATGTTGTAACGTTTGTTAAGAAATTGCAGCAACACAATTTCGCTCGAAATTCGAGAATCGTGTGAGGATAAGTTTTTTTAAGCAGCATCCTTGGGGCCTCAGCCCGTACCTGCGTAGGCAAATTGAATGTTACTTGTCCAACAGAGGATGTCTGGTGGAAGCACATGAAGAAACACTACATTTTCAAATGCACGGTGGAGTTCCGCAGGGCTCTGTTCTGGGGCCGTTGTTGTGGCTGGTGATTATAGATGAACTCCTTCAGAAGAAGTTTCCTGTCGGCGTTCAGGTGCTGGCTTATGCAGATGACCTTGCAGTCCTCGTAGAGGGAAGGACGGTCTTGGAGGTGCGGGAGAGGGTGTATGCGGCCATCGACACTATACAGGAGTGGTTGAGGTCCAGGGGTCTGCATCTGTCTACGGAAAAATGCCGGTGTATTGCCTTTACGGGTAGAAGAGTGCTAGAACCGTTCAATATTTCCATCAACGGTCATGCTATAGAAGAAGCGAATAACATCAAGTACTTAGGAGTTATCCTCCAGAAAAACGGTAGATACACCGAGCACATAGTCAATGTATGCAACAAGGCAGAAAGGATGATAAAAAGTCTAAACATCATTACGTCATCGCAGAATGCCCCTCGGGCCTCAAAGCGCCGTTTACTGGCGACCACCGTCGTGTCTTCGCTTATGTATGCCGTTCCGGCCTGGTGGCGCTCTATCGCCATCAGGCGCAACAAAGAGAGACTGGCGAGGACGCACAGGTGTGTGCTCCTAGGTGTTATGTCCGCATACAGGACAGTGTCCTATGCCGCCCTGTGCGTGTTATCGGGTACACCTCCTATTGACCTAATCGCAAAAAAGAGGGTGGAGAGGGCACAAGGCAAGCCAGAACAAGAGGTTAGGGATGCCGTTTATAATATCTGGCAGGAAAGATGGTCGCAGGAAGCTGTGGGTCGATGGACGAGAACCCTCATCCCCAACATCAAGCCGTGGTTGTCGAGAAGATTTGGCGAGGTTGATCATCACCTATCACAGTTTTTTACAGGACATGGTTCCTTCAATAACTACCTGCACAAAATAGGCAAGAGAGAAGAGCCGATTTGCAACTACTGCAACGAGATAGATGATGCTGAGCACACCTTTTTTGAGTGCAATAGGTGGGACACACTTAGACATAGTAAGGCACTCACAGGTATAACTCCAGAGACAACAATAGACTACATGCTAAGAAGCGAGTCAAACTGGAATAATTTTGCTAGTTTTGTTAGACAAGTTGTTCTACAGAAATACTCCGATGAGAGAAGACAAGGTGTTGGCTAGAATAGGACTGGGTGGACAGCCTTGCTGGTGAGGTCCAGCATGCTGCGGTGTGTTGGCACTGATGAGCCACCAAGGACTCCACGGGTAACAGTCAGGCAAGAGCACACTGAATACTGAAGGGACCCGGTACCGCGTCGCGGCGAACTGGGTCTGGCGTAGTGTATTAGTATTGCCCTTTTGGGTCCCCAAGGGGCCAATATTGATAAAGAACTCTCAAAAAGAGCTAACCGGTAGGCCGACCTGCCTTGCCGGTATATAGCCGGTAGGTGGGGAGGCCTATTTGAGTTTAAAGACACTCCCCTGGGCGGTGTAATACCAACAAGTCAGTCCGGCCCAGGGGAGCTGAGAGAAAAAAAAAAAAGCAGCATCCTTAAGGTTTCCCCACAAGAAAAAGTAAGGAGGGGATAAATCAGGAAACCGAGGGGCCACAACCACTTTGAAATCACTTGTCCATGATAACAGTGATCCAAGGAAGTCATAGTGCTGTTAGCATGAGCCGTAGCATTGTCATGCTGAAACTATAAGTACGTTAGCCGGTCTGATGGTTTAGTTTTTACAAATTGTTGCATCATCTGTATGTAGCGCTCACTGTTCACTGTGCCATGAAAGAATGTCATGAAGATTCGCCTACGTGACATTGCACACCAAACACCCACTTTTTGTCCGTGCAGCTGATGTAGATTTTCCGTACACCAGTTACTTGAATTCTATGCATTCACGTATACATCAAGGTGGAACCGCCCCTCGTCAGATAATCAAAACCAGACATCCAGTTCTTCCCCATCTGGCGTTACAGATGACATGAATCGCTGACAGAAACTTATACATTTTCCAGTGTTTGCAGGTAACAATTCGTGACTTACTCGAATTCTGTACGGACGCATCTTCAAACACTTGCGCGATGTCATGTGGGTACTACCGGCGGAGAGACCAGATTGGTTAGGTAGGCGTTGCACAGACTCGTAGGATTACCCAACGGGTTGGTCTAGTGGTGAACGCGTCTTCCCAAATCAGCTGATTTGGAAGTCGAGAGTTCCAGCGTTCAAGTCCTAGTAAAGCCACTTAGTTTTACACGGATTTGAATAATAGATCGTGGATACCGGTGTTCTTTGGTGGTCGGGTTTCAATTAACCACACATCTCAGGTACGATCGAACTGAGAATGTACAAGACTACACTTCATTCAGACTCATACATATCATCCTCATTCATCCTCTGAAGTATTATCTAAACGGTAGTTACCGGAGGCTAAACAGGAAAAAGAAAGAAAGACTCGTAGGATTAACAGGATATGCAGCTTTCACGTCGATAAACTTTTCTGGTGTTGGCACTTTCGGTCGACCACTTTTGACTGCATCTACTACATTTCCAGTCTCTTGGAACTTGTCGTACAGCCGCTTGATGGAGGACTTGTTTGGTGCATCCATAACATTCTTTTCTGCAAAGGCATTCTGGGTCTGGGTATAACTGGAACATCTAATGTATTGGGAAACAATGAATATTTTCTGCTGCATTGTGTAACCCATTTTTCCTCAATTAAACATGCAATAAAAGACGGAAAAATTCTTCTACAAGGTAGAGTCACTTTTTTAACGCTGTGTAAGTTTCTCATAATTTTCCCCTGTTTTGTTTAAGTTAAATATTGCTCTGTAATTTATTAATCGGCCTAAATGATCAATCAAAATGCTTTTGATCTCTTTTAAGTATAATTATCAACGATACAATAAGGTTTTACGTATAATAATTTTCTTCTCGAAAATAAGTTTAAAATTATAATATGATGAGAAACGACAGAATTACAGAAAGAAACATCTACGCAATTAAAAACTCTTGATGGTTTTCTTTTTCAAAATGAAATTAAGGGTGTGTAAGAGACGCTTAAAATTAAAATAAGGGACAAAATAAAGGTAACGTAATTAAGGGATTAAATAAGAAATGTTAAAGAATTAATGATAATCAAATGAGATTTCTGATGATCACTGCAGAATTTCTCGAATTATATAAGTGAGGGAGAAATACAGCGAGAAAGAGAGAGAGAGAGTGAGAGTGATAGAGAGAGGATTCAATATCAATTTCCGTCTCCTTCCTTTATATCTTGATCTCTAATGAAGAACTCGTGATCAATTTAGTCCCTTTCAGTTTGTTACTTGCGTACATAAAGAAGATTTGATAACAGCTTTTCAATTCCAGAAAAAGAAATAAATGGAATTGATGTTCAATTAAGTAAAGTGAAATACTGATAAATAAAATTAAATCGTAAAACAATACACTGATCTAGCAATTAATAAATATTAAAATAATATTTTTTTTTTTTAAATAGAATAATTAGTAGGCATACCACTTACAGTTACAGAAATGGTTTACTTAAACCGTAGTAAAAAGCTGACAAAAGAGGCTGGTAATACTTATCTGGTATTGGTTATTTAATATTATATAGTGGAGAAATAATTATTCATGAAAAATATACCTAAGATTTCTTCTTTTTTTTGCAGGGGGGGGGGGAATCTGTAATAAAATAAAGTTTTATTGAAAAATTATCATGATATGTTTATATGTGTTTAAACGAAAAAAATCTGAAAATCACACCACATGACTTCCTTGTACGACTATTAAATTACATATACACCTTTTTTAAAAAAATTAAAAGTACATAAAATTTTATTTCATTAATTCTAATTTATCGTAAAAGTTTTTATACGAGGGTCTATTTTTCAGTCACTATGTAGTTATATAAAATTAAGCAGATTATTTTACAAATTTATTGTAAATATAATTAAACAGAAATTCCAGAAATATTAAATAAAATTAAACTAGAAAATCGAAAAATAATACGATTCTAAATTATAATTTTCAATTAATATTAAATAATCAGATGTTTTACCAACTCTATTACATATACACATATGTAATAATGGCTATTAAATTACATATACACATTTTTAAAAGTATATAAAATTTTATTTCACTAATAACATCTGAATTTTTCATATTATATTATTTTTTTTTTTTTATTGATGTTGAATAATTGTTTATTGTTATTTTTTTTTTAAATCGTGGGTTAATAATTATCGATAAATCAATATATTTAATTTTAAAAAAAATGTTAAAAAAAAAGAAAAAGAAAAGAAGAATTCTAATTCGAACCGATAAGCATCCCGTTTTAGATACAAGTATTTCATAATTAAAATTTCATTTGGTTATAACTTTGGAACCAATGAAACTTAGTACCACTTATGACATATCGTTGAAAAGCTCTCAATGAGATCTTATTAGTGCAGTTAAGAAAAAGTCAAAATTAAAATTTTTTTTTGGATTTTGGACTTTTTTGGACACTTTCGGATCAGTATATTGCAATCAAAAGGGGAGGGCTTAACTAGATGTTACAACAGTCCTACATACAAATTTTCAACATTCTACGGCTAATAGTTTTTGAGTTATGCGCGATACATACATACATAAGTGTAGACGTCACGCCGAAACTAGTCAAAATGGATTCAGGGTAGGTCAAAAAGGATATTTCCGTTGAAATCTGAAAACTGAAATTTTTCGCGATTACAATTCTACAAGGAAGTAAAAAACATTAAAAACTTTAAAAAATGGTATTTTTTAATTTTTTTTTCTGCTTTCCCACCCCAAAATCTCCTCCCAAGAAGTTTTTGTTTTTTCTATATTTAAACGGAAGAAATAAAAAAAAAAATATTCCACTAACAAGTGATAAATATAAAAAATTAAAAAAAACACGACTGCCAAAAAAACATTCCTCTTTAATATAGGATAATTAAAGAGTGTGCGGTGACAGTTTTGTGTATAGTATAATTTTTTTTCAATTTAAAAAAATAAATTATATTTATATAGCCTATGACTCTCCTGGTAACGTATAGCCTGGACTCTCCGGTATTCCAACACCGGATCATACATCTAAATCGGTTCAGCCGTTGAACTGCTGCGATTGAACAAACGAACATACATGCACCCTAAATATATTATACTCCTTTTTGGGCAGTCATATAAGAATGTACAACCAATAAAAGTTACGTAATATTTCTGTTTTAGGGAGGAGGTGAATTTTTAAGAAATTTTATTGTAATAATATTAAGTTTATTATTTAAACTTTTAATATTATTAAGTTAAAAAAAGCCAAAAAGAAATTCTAAAAAATTCATCTTTTATACTTTAATCGGCTCTGCCAACTCTATATTACCCCAAAGTATTTTTTCCTGAGTCATTTGCACTACTATTATGCCTAGGAAGATATAAAAAAAATCGAAAAATATACAAACATGATAAGATTAACTTGTAGGTATGAACTGAGCACAATATAATGTGCGATTATGTTTCCAAACGTTTGAGAAAATTCCTCAAAATTTTACAAACAAACTTCCGTTAATACGAGTCTCTTGTATAAATTATGCTAAAAATCAGTTTATCAAGTCAAAAGCTATTAAAATTAAAACACGCCAAAACAAGCACACTACATAGGCACGTACGAACATTACCCCCTTTTTTGTTTTTTTGTTTTTTTTTGGGTCTTGTTCAAGTGAAACGTCAAGAAATGCAAAAAAATCCATATCCGATCTTTTGACTGATTACCATACTTTTTCCTTGCAGCATAGTGCTATGATGTCAGGAAGGTAAAAATTATTTAAACTATGTTCTCACTGGATATTTAAACATAAATTTTGCTTGCGCCAACACACACACACACACACACACAAACATACACACACACACACACACACATATATACACACAATTCTTACACTCTCATTCACAAATACAAATTTTGTCAGTAATTATTCTGTTAACAAAGTGTAACTTAATTCTTTTTTTATCGTCATTTCAGGTAAGAAAAACGCATATATAATGGGTTATAGAAAAAGGTTGCAGCTTTGGATCTTCTTTCCGTTGTTTCCAGTACTTTTTCATTCTTCCGAGAGTGCTTGTTTTTTCTGTTCTATAAATTTTTTCGAGCTGTTCTTTGATTTTACTTTTCATCTACGTTGATATCCTAGATTGTTTTTCGAAACTCTATTATTTTTATCCAATTTTTATTTATTTTTTCTAGATTTTTGTTTACTTGCAAGTGTTATACTAGTTTTGCTTTTTATATCTTCGTAAAAGTTAAATAATTGTTTTGTAAATCTATTGTCACTCATTCTATAAATATGACCAAAAAACCTCATGCTTCTTTTCCGCATTTCGGTTTCTAAATCTTCTATTTCTTGGTAAATCTATTTTTTTAGGTTTCAGCATACCTTCCTCTGTTCTTTTGGGTCCAACAATCTTCCTTAACATTCTGTTTTCTTTTTTTAAACCATTTCTTACGTTAAACATTCTAAACACACCCGCATGCATATAATACTTCTGGGCAAATTACCGTTTTACATTAGCTTAAGTTCTTATTGTAAACATTCGGTGTCAGTCTAATAAGCCAATAAGTTTCCATTTATAGAAAATTAATAAAAACATTTCAAGTCAGTTTATCTACATTTCAAGAAAATTTATAGAAAAATTTTAAAAACTCACACACATATATATATGCATATATATTTTTTTTAAATTAAATAAAGGTAAACTAAAAAAAATAACTTTAACAACAATGTTTTTTTGTAAAAGTGTATAAAGGGAGGGAGAGATATTTTACACAAAAGAATAATATATTTATATTAAAAACGAATTGTTATTATTGTTATTTTTTTTTTTGTAAACTAATATAAACCTATAAACGAGTAAAATTTTCAAGAAGTTGAAGCTGCTTTGAGATAAAGACCACCAGCATTTCTTTACCTCTTCATCTGATTTTTTTTTCTCAAAACTTTAATAGAATGTGTCCAAGTTATACAAGCTACCGTACCAAAATTCATGACAGGAGATTAAACAACCTAAAAATAACATAAAAGTGAACAAAATCGTATATATATATATATATATATATATATATATATATATATATATATATATATATACTTGTGTAATCATACTACTATTAAATACGATAACAATCTGAAAAATATGAAGTGCAGAATATCGATAAGGGATTGTTTTTATGAAGAACAAAAAGGAAAAAAAATAATGGGAAGTAGTAAATCCTCCCTAATCGCACTCCTTTATCTAAATATTTTAATATTTGAAGAATCTAGGTAAAAAGGATATTTCCAATGTCGTGTCGAGGGGGTAAAGAGAAAAATATCGTTACTCGAGGGAGATACTGTGATAAATAGGGTACACTAAAACTATGAATCATCGAATATTATGACTCAGCACTTTAAAGATAAGATGGCTTGACGGTTCATTTATCAAAGTCTTCAGAGATAAAATAAGTACTTGGAAAAAAAAAAAAAATTAATATTACAGGCTATTTAATTTGACTCTTAACATAATTTTTCGAGCCGGTTTTTTAATGTAATATTTATGTAACTAATATCCTCTTTACAGTTTATAATTTTTTTTTAAAGACAGTTATTCTTTTTCTTTTTAGGAATAATTTTTCACGAAAAATGAATTTAAATTTCAAACTAATACAATTTTATAAAAAATATCTCCATTATATTACAAAAGTATGCATGTACATACTTTTATTGATAGGAAAGCCCAAGATTTACACATCCCATCTCAATATATCATCAAATTATAGTCCCCTTTTTTTTTACAATTTTTTTGGATAAATTATATCCGACCAAATATTTAAAAAAATAATACTTCTTAATAAATGTAACGTTTCTGATTAATAAAATAAATTAATATCATAAATTTAATTTAGTGATAAATTATATAAATAACATTTATTATTGTTATTTCACTACGTAATACTAAAAAAGAGCAACTTTAGATAGTAATTGAAGTAAATTCTTTAGCAAGAAAAATGGTCAAAAATGATTTATAATAAAGTTATTTAATATCTGAAACTAAATGGTCATTTCAATTTTTAAACAATCATTATCAGTAGATACTGAGGAAATGATATATATATAATATATACGAAGTCTGTAAATAAAGTATTCAGACCAGTTTTTTTGGTAGCCACAGTGGCAACACTGTAAAGTTACTACTAGTAAACATATGGTTATATGAACAGCTAATTTATATTAGGTATTAATAATTTTAGTCTATTGTTACCACGTGAGACGTAAACAAAATTTTCGTGAAACGAGTTTTTGTTGTGCGTTACAAAAATGAGTGATACTAATTATGAGCAACGTTGTGCAATAAACCTTTGTGTTAAATTCGGTGAGATGCTACTGAATCTTTTTCAAAATTGAAAAGGGCGTATGGAGATGACGCTCTGTCAAGAGCCTATGTTTTTAGGTGGTTTAAAACATTTTCAGATGGCCGGGAATCAGTTGTGGACGATCCACGCTCTAGAAGACTATTAAGTCAAAAAGTGATGTCAATGTTGAGCAAATAGAGACTAGATACGGTACGACCGGCGTTTAATTGTCAGAATGATTGCAGAACAATTGAATTTGAACCGTACCACAGTCCATCAAATTGTTACTAAGAATTGTGTTTGAAAAAGGTTTGAGCAAAATTGGTCCCAAAAAACTTCACTGTTGAACAGAAAAACAACATGGTGGAAGTGTGCCGCGATCTTTTAGGGCAAATTGAAACTGATCTTGATTTTCTAAAAAATGTTATTACTGGTGATAATTTTGGGTATTTGAGTACAACCCAGAAACAAAACATCTGAGCAAGGAGTGGCAAACTTCAAACTCACCACATCCCAAAAAAGCAATTTTAATTGGAAAGCATTTTAATATGAGTATGAAGTAGACTGGAGAAAATTAAAATCTAGTCCAATTTCAATATCAATGTTCGTGACCTTAAATGCCCCATTCGTAGACTAAGTAACGAGTCAATAGAATGCTAAACTCATACCATTGAAAATGTGTTATACAAAATTACGAAATTTAGACCTACACTCTGTAACTCACTGCAAATATCATAACCGAAGACCGCTCTTGGCAAGACAATGCCACACCTCAGTCCTGTAAATAAGGTCCATTTCCGAGTGCATCAGTTAATCTTTGTTCTGGTTTAGCTCCATTGTGAGTTTTTATTATCATACTAGCAAATACCCTGTTTGAATTTTGAATATCGGAAGATTGGTTTTGAAAATAACATTTCCGAATAACCGTGGTCTGTTGGATCGATAGTGTACTTGATGCATGTAAAAGTTAGCCTTAACCTATTAACAAACACACCGTTTGAATTTTGAAAATCGGATGACTACTTGCAGAGATATGATAAGAGCACTCTCAAAACATTGCACCTCTCAAAACAGAGCCCAGGCACAACCCGTTTTTTTACCGGTTGACGGTAATGATTAATCATCCTCACACGAGCTGCTAGCATTGCTTCACCACTCTAGCCTCACACGCAGTACCAATAGGAAGCCCATTATTATTAGATATAAATTTTTTAAATTTATTTAATATTATTTTATTTAACGTAAATTTACTTCTATTATTTTTGTAATATTATTCATTCGATTGATTGAATCATTCAGTTCAAACCTAGCTCACATAGTAATAGAGACTCACAATTCACAGTTCATTAAAGTTTTCTGCTTCAACAAGCAAATCTCCCCACTACTATGTATATATTTATATAGAATATGACACTCCTTGTAATGTAAGGGTTCCATCGCGGAGTCATAAATCTAAATCGGTTCAGCTGTTGAGCTGCTACAGTGGAACAAACACACATATATAAACAGTAAATACATTACACTCCTTTTGGGGGTGTCGTGTTGAAAATCGGATGACTGCTTTCAGAGATATTATAAGAGCACTCTCAAAACATTGCACCTCAAAAGAAATAACGTAAATGTTAAAAAACTAATAAAATTAATAATGCATAAAAAAAAAGTTAAGATTTTATAATTATTATATACTTAAGAAATAATGAATAAAGCTATTCAATAAATTAAATTTACACATAAATGTTAAGAAATATTTGTTTTCTAGGCAACTTGTAATTATTCACACTCAAACTGTTGATGAAATTCTTGTTTCATACATTCTAATCTTTGCAAATTGAAAGATTACATTCAAATTGCTTATCTCTATGCTAATCTATGTGTAAGTAAACGTTTATTAAGTTGTTAAATCTTTAGTAAATTCTAAGTTGTAGATGACGAATCATTAAAACATACATTCACATTTAACATTGTTAGGAAGTAACTGGTTATAATATTTAGCATAAATTTAGCTCACTAGGTCTGTTAATCAGAACTTTGTACATGTGTATAATAAATTTAATTTACCAATTATCTTGTAATATATACTTCTGAAGATAGCCACCATCCTCATAAATCGTAGATTAAAATATTTTCTAATGCATCATTTTTATAATGTTATAAAAAAGCTAGGTCTTCTTGGCGAGCGGCGAGTCGGAATGTGGTTATTAGGTGTCCAAACGTGATTACCTGTTGGGTAAAAATATATTTTTTTTGAATGATGAAGATTGATATGACGAAATTTAGGCTCTCCCAATCGATTTAGTGGTGAAAGTTCGAGCGGTCATGTGGTAATTGCGAAGAGGCAGGGAGGCCGAGGTATTTCTGATAGGGTTTTAAGCCTGTACCGAAGCGGACCTGTGAAAACGATACACCGGTTCTAAATTTCGAACAGTTACTCATCTCCCGCCTCCGCGATGGAAGCATGGCAGCAAGAATTACACGCCAAGACTAAGGGAAGGTCCTTGTACACATTTATACAGGATCGGGGGGCTGTCCTTCGTTTTAAAGGGCAACGGGGGCCCGAGTGCTCTCCAACCACGTAAATGTCTGCGGGGAGGTCCAGTTGAACGAACACATGATGTTCGACTGCCCAGCTCTTGGGGGGTGCGGGGGGGCAGAACTCAGGCCACCCTGGAACTTAGAGGTCAAAGGGAAAATTGACCACTCACAAGCGGCGAGTCAATGTGGCGAGAGCCGCATTGTTGGACCATGTGAGAGTTCTTTGATGCGGTTGCGTTGTTCAACCGACATCAGTAGTTTGGCTAAGGAAAAAGACTCCTACTGCGCTACTGTAGGAAGCTAGTCGAGAGATATGGCTGGCTACCAGCCAGATTAAGGCTCCAAGGGCTTTAATGGTGGACAGGTAAATGCTGGAATTCAGCGGCCTAGGCGTGGCAGCGAATTGCTCTCTTTGAAGAAATAAATTTAATTATTGATAGTCATATATGTTTTAGTAGTTGACGCGGTGATATATGACAAGTGGCGGTGGGACATGCATGCGAATGGTAGATGGTACTTATTCCGCTCACGCTTTTAGGTTAGCTCTAGGGGCTAGTTAGGAGAGTGGTGCTAAACTGTTTCGAGGTTCAGTAGCCGTTTGTGGCACAGACACTCGGTCTTATGCTTTAGGGCGACCGAATGGGGTGGTGGCGGGAGAAATGACAAGCAAACCAAAGACGAAAGTTAAATTAGAAATTTAACTCTAGAAACTGATACTAACGAATCGGGATTTTCCACTAGTGATCGGTACATTCCGGTGTCTTCTTTTTGGTTATAGTTCATTATTTTATGAAGAACAAAATATTAATATATATTTGTCATATATGCGACATATATTTGAGTACGATCCTGAAACAAAGCGACAAAGCGAAGAGTGACCGAAAAAATGTCGAATGAGCAAATCAAAGATTAAAACCATGCTGATTTGCTTTTTTGACAGTGGGTGTATCGTGAATAAGGAATTTGTTCCTCCAGGACAAACTGTCAACCAAGTGTTTTACAAAGGTGTCCTTGAAAGGCTCAGGAAAGAGTGATTCGCGTGAGACCAGACATTACAGACAAGCGGATGCTTTATCATGACAATGCCCCGTGTCACACGGCCATTTCCATCAGGGAATATTTGATCTCAAAACGCATTCCTACGGTTCCTCAACCCCCCTAATTCACCTGATTTCACCTGAGTTCTTGTGACTTTTTCCTTTTCCCGAAATTGAAACATGTCTTAAAAGGACGTCATTTTGGAACTCTGGAGAACATTCAGTCACCGACCAGTTGAAGCCTTCCAGCGCTGCTAACAGAAGTGAGAACAACGACTCCACCGGTGTATAGCTGTCCAAGGGAATTACTTTGAAGGGGATAATATTGTTGTTTGAAAAAAATAAAAACTTTGGTGAGTAAAAAGTCAGTCTCATTACTTTACTCACACACCTCGTATATATATATATATAACACATTCCTTCAAGTATTTTTCATGATTTATTTAATATTTATATCGAACATTGTTCACGCTTTTTAAAAACAGAAACTTGTCTTCGAATTTTTTTTCAAAACTAGCGATCATTTTTTTTACAAAAAATGATTATTTATGAGAAAGTATGACTTTATAGTCTGCACTACTTTATGTCCGGTCAAGTATGGTGAAATTCCCGTATATATTTGATTAAAAATAAATTGAGAAGGTTGGTTGATTCCATTTTTTTTTACGGATTCCATTTTAATACGAGATATTGTGTTTATTCTACAACGAATTCTACAGGATGAATTCAGTATGGTACGAAACACTATTAAGAACTTTCTTTTTTTTTTTTTTTTTTTTTTTTTTATTCCCACCTACTCCTCTGGAACGGATCTACAATCAAGTTTGACTCGCGCCAGAGGAGTGTCCTTTACTCTAGCTCGCCTCTCCGCCCGCCGGCTGTATGTCCGGCACGGCAGGTCAGTTCACCGGTTAGCTCTTTTATTATTAGACAAGCCGTCATCAGCGAGCGGTTTCTTCTTGACGAGCTTCCTCATCTTTCTTCTTTATAACTGCGGTTATAAACGACGAGATCACATTAAAGTTATCCTCGTTAAGTAGCATTTTATCCACCACATTCTCCGTAGATAATGGCCCTATACGTCTTACACAGGATTGCCTGCTTTCAGTCCAACGGTTACATTCAAATACTACATGTTCAGGGGAATCATAAGCCCCACAGTAAGGACAGTTGTTGTTATCTACCCTTAGTCTCGCACATAAATAGGACCTGAACGACCCATGCCCTGTAAAAAATTGCGTTATCCAGTAATTTATGTACCCGAACTTCCTTTCTATCCACGGTCGGATCAAAGGTATCAAACGATGTGTCCATCGTCCCGTGTTGGCTACATCCCAACGATGTTGCCAATTACGCAGCATCTCTTCATATGCTTCTTTAGAAGGTTGTCCACGTGCTATATTCACTCGCATCTTCGCCAGTTGTTTAAGCGGAGGAACTCCTGCAATTACGAGTACTGCCTCGGTGGAGACTGAAGAATATGCGCATATCACTCTTAAGCCCATGCGCCGTTGAATTCCTTCGCATAAATCTTTCGCCTTTTACTATTAAGAACTTAAAAATAATGTGCGACACGTTTTGTTCGTTACACCTCTTTCGTTGAAATCTAGTATGTAAATGGTTTAAAAAAAAAAAAACATTAGCTTAACATAAATATGTTTAGGTGTAGAGCTGTTTGTTTGTTAGATAAAAAAGATGATTTAGGAGAAAAAAGAGATGAACATTAATTTTGAAAATAAATCGGAGACAGAAAAAACTACTCTTTTAAAAATGCGTGGTTGTATGCGTGAACAATGAATGATGAATATCGATCAATATCGATATTAAATAAATCGTGAAAAATGCTTGACGGAACGTGTTTTCATTTATCAACCTGAAAATTTAACAGATAGGTAAATTTGTATTTCATATTTCAAGAATAAAGTTTTTTTGATTGATATAAAATAATTCGCTATAAAAACTAAAAATTCTCTAGTTTTATGAATATATAACGTCAGAGCAAAACAATCTTTCCATTTTGTGAACAATGATAAAACAAAATTTTAAACTTCATAAAATCAATAGTTTAAGTAACAAGTAAAACCTTCTTAGTATAATACACCAATTCCTTCTCAATTATTAGATAATTGAAACTTTACGTAAAAACGATACGTTGTAAAACAAAAATATATGAGAAAATTTTTATCTGTAGAATAGTAATTCTGGAATATCAACTATTCTTTTATATAAGGGTTGAAAATGTCATAACTTTATAGTTTTATATAAAATCAATACTTGAATAATACTATCGGAAAAATACATATTTTAGTAGTGAGAAATACAACTGATTTTAGTTAAACCATTTTTACTTCTACTCTTTTGAGGGATAATTTATCCGTACAAAAACTATTAAATCTTCTTTAAAATATCACAACGCAAATAAATTAAAAAAAGTCTGACAACAAAGTTGTAATATTTCCTGGCATTGGTTATTTATTCTTATATAGTGGAAAATAATGATTTATGAAAAAGGTTACATAAGAATTCATTTTTGGGATGGGGTAATTTATGATAAAGTTTTATTATAAAACTATTATTGTATGTTTAAATAAACCAAAATAAAATTAAAAACATAAAATAATCGTTGTTTTACTTTCCCTCATAGATAGCGCTACAACTTTACCGAAGAGAAAGTATTGTAATCGGTGCAATTTTGGCATATGGTATTCACCGGATCTTGACTTTTTGATTCCTTTCTTTTTCTGTTTCAACCGTAAGGTATTACTTCAGAGGATGAATGAGGATAATATGTATGAATTTAAATAAAGTGTAGTCTTGTACAGTCTCAGGTCGACAATTCCTGAGATGTATGGTTAATTGAAATTCAACCACCAAAGAACACCGGTATCCACGATCGAGTATTTAAATCCGTATAAAAGTAACTGCCTTTACTAGAATTTGAACCTTAGAACTCTCGATTTCGAAATCAGGTGATTTGCAATGACGAGTTAACCACTAGACCAGCCCGGTGGGCTTACGTTTTAACAACTAAGGAACCCAAAAAACCAGATGGAAATTTTCCGGATGTTAGTATTCCTATGTACTTGTGTATGCTCGGTGTTGACCTTATGTCCCCAGAAGTACTAGACCGATTTTGACAACTTATATATATGGGCCACTGATGCTATTAAATTTTCAATTTAAAGGAATGAGGTTGTAGAGGAAGGGTCACTTTCAGTACCTCGAGATTTCGCCTAATTAAAGTCATATTTTTCTTAGGCACGTTAACAAATAAAAAATATTTGCAAAAAACTTTTGAAAAATCGCACCCCCACTCCAAAAAATACTCTTAAATTACTGCAACGTTGCGACGTCACAGGTGAGCGATAGAATTAAATAAATGAGGTAGAATTAAATAAACGAATAGTATTTAAAGTGTAAAAAAGTAAATCGATCTGGCTGGGTCTCGATTTCTATTGCCCGATCTTATCGGTAACTGATGCGTTAAGCCTCGCGGCTACACGAATCTGCCGACCGTACAAGCGAAACTTGTTCTATGTAAGTTGTAGAATTACATTAGTTTAGTTAGTGCCGACCATCACCGCTAGTAACGCCACAGTCGCGGGAATTAAATACGGTATGCGTGCGTGGTTCAGTTAGGATCATTAAATTAAACGAAAATATATTATATTTAAATAAAACGATAAATGTTTTAAATTAAGTTGTGATTATAAGCCGTGCATCAGAAACGACCCACAGTCAGCTGTTTTTTCTACTTCCCTTTCTCCAAAATCACCTTTCAAGAAAATCGTTTGATTTTTCTCTTTTACTATGTTACACATGTGCAAGAAACTAAAAATAAAATTCTACTGAAAAATTTACAAGTAATAAAAAGTTATCAAAGATTTTTTTGGGAGTGTTGGGAGGATAGATGAGATTTTATTGTATATTATTACTAAAAGTTTATTTTTTAAACTTTTAATAACATTTTATGTAATTATATTAAACTTTTAATAATATTATTTTCACTTTCACTACCCTACGCTTACGAACAACACATAAAACCAATTCGGTTAAAAAAATATGCACCAAACAAAGAATTCCGTTTAGCTTTTTTCGATTTTTGAAAAAGGTGAAATTATAAAATAAAACTTTCTTATGATATTTATTATAGCAAATAAGTTCTACGCATTTTACTGTTGACAGACCAACTGGAATTCCTTAGTTAAAACTACTGCTTAACTTTTCATTCCTGAAATCTGGGTGGCACCCGTAATAGTTGATTTTTCTTAGAGTAATGATGCTAATTATAAACTAATTTCTGGTGAAGAGAATCATTGCTTCATTTAAATGATAATATCCTACGAATATCAACGGTTTTCGCATATTCAGCAAAGAAGATAAAGGGAAAAGATTATATTCCACATTTTATCAAGAAAGAGTAGTTATTCTTAGACTGGATATATCGATTTCCAGAGGGGCAAATCAATACAACTGTTCACGTATGATACCAATCAGAAAATAACAGGGGTGTAATTAAATGTTTGTTTTATACAGTTGTTAGAAGAAATAAAATCATATTGCTTAAATCTTTTTAGTTTTTGTTTTGTAATAAATAAAATAGATTGCTGACAAACGATAGTATCATTAAACCATTCTTCTCATTTTTTACTTTATATTTTTATTTATGATACCGTAAGAATATAAATAATTGGTTTATTATTTGTACCGTTTACCATATTATAATTAAGTATAGTAATTTAATATCGTATAGTGAATTATAATTCGAGTGTGAATTTCTCTTATGAAGTAATCCCATTTCGTCTTCGACTCTGTTTCTGTTTTCAACTGATATGAATTTCTACTCGTTCAAAATGAGTTGCAAGTATTAACATAAGAAACGCATAAATAATAATTATCTTTTGTCAGTTCATATGAAATTTACCATTTAATTTCTTATTCTTCGATTTAAAAATTCTATTTGCAAAATAATAGATGAAATATTTATTTTTAATTAAATTAATTAAAAATGTAGAAAAACTATAAGAAATTTAGTTTTTAACAACCACATTTTTTTATTTCTACTCACGATTTCCGATTTCATCTAACAATTTAATTTCGCTCAATATTTTAAATAAATATTTCATACTACGATGAAATAATATATTTATCAATAAATGCTACTTATAAATAAATAAAGTTTTCAGTAAAGTAATTTTTCTAAAATAAAATTGTTATTAATTAAACCTGGGGATATTTGGAAAGTAATCTCGTTTATAAAGTTATGAAAGTAAGTTGAGAAGTGTATTTTATTATTCCTACTTATATTCAGTTGAAAAAACATAGTTTTCGTCGTTTAATTTTTTTTTTTTACAGATGCAATATATATTTTTGGTAATGAACAGCCGAATTTTATTTAACATTTTTTATAACCTACATTATTATATAAAGAGAAAGAGGGTTTTTGTGTGTTCCCGTTAAACAAAAAAACTACTCCATAAATCGCAACCAAATTTTTACCCGTGTTTCTTGGCATAACTGAGAAGGTTTTTAGATATACTTCATCTCGAAAACATACATAAATATATTTATATATATATATACTAGAAGACCCGGCAATTCTTCGCTATTGCTAGATTTGAGTATATATATATATATATATATATATATATATATATATATATATATATAGAGAGAGAGAGAGAGAGAGAGTGAGAGAGATTAAATGAACACAACTGAAAGTTTGATAAAATATTAACAAAATGAACATTACGGAACTTCACAAAATTTAACCTTTCTACCCTTTCTCTCTTCCCCCTTTTCCCCTCCCCTTCACCTTTACACTCTCCCATTTTCCTTTTCCAATTTTCCATGTCCTTTCCCCAATTAAATTGCCTCATTTACCCTTTTCCTTTCCTTCCCCATTTCTCTTTCCCTTTCCTCTTTCAATCTTTCCTTTTCCCAGTTTTCGCTTTTTTCTTTTTTCCATTTCCCCTTCTTCTCTTTTACCTTTTTTGATTTTTTCATTTCTTCATTTTTTCTCCCGCCTGTAAAACGGTCCAATAGTTTTTTAGTCTATAGCGGATACATATCGGAAACATTGAAATGGAATCGTAAAATATTTAGTATAGCGTGTGCTGCTTTTACATCTAACAGATAGCGCTGTTTTTTAAAAAAGCGTGATTTTACCTGTCACAAGTGTGACATCTTAGGCATATAAATAGTATGTAAATAAAAACACGCGCATATTTGAATATAACATTATGACAAAATTTCAAAGCAATCGGTGAGGAACTTTCGTAGATTTAGGATTTTGAACTAACATTTACATTTTTATTTATGTAGATATGTAGTACGTAGTACGTATGCATATGTATGTAGTAGTGGAGATTAAATTTCCCAGTCTCGGCCTTTCACCCGGAGGTCCCGGGTTCGAATCCCGGTCAGGCATGGCATTTTTCACACACGCTACAAATCATTCATCTCATCCTCTGTACAGTAATGCTTAACTGCGGCCCCCGAGGTTAAACAAAAAAAAAAGTTGAAGCACAAACTTTTAATGAATTGAATTTATGAACTATGTCATCGCTGTAAGCTGGATTTGAAATGAATGATTCCAATCAGTGGGTGAATAATATTACAAAAATAATAAAATTAAATTTACGTTAAATAAAATAAAATAATATTAAATAAATTCAAAAGATTTCTGTTTAACAATATTGAGCTTCCCGTGGAGACTGCTTGTGAGGCTAAGAGTGGTGAGGTATGCGAGCACATTGCGGGAGGCTAGACCAACCGGTAACAAACAAACTTTGGGGCGCTGTTTTGGGAGGTGAAATGGGGTGCTCTTATAATCTTTCTGCAAACAATCGTCCCATTTTCAAAATTCAAACGGGGCATTTGTTAGTAGGTTGAAGGCTAACTTTTGCATGCCTCGGGTTTCCTCTAAATCTAACAGATGACGGTTATTCGGAAATGTATGTCTATAAAGTTTGTATAGTCTGTTTATTTGTTATCGCATCACGCGAGAATCGACCGACGGATAACTTTCAAATTTTTAGGATATATTCTTATTACCCCAGGAAAGGTTTTATGCAATCGACCAAGGCCCTAGCTTCATTGAAAGTTAAGATATTAAAAATATTCATTATTTCTTCGCCACCAAGGAGGGTGAAATTGTGAATCAAAGATATGCATTAAGGAAAAAATAGATTAATCCTTTTACTTAATTATTATATTATTGCCACCACGGTAAAGAAATAAGAAATAAGAATTTTCGTCGTCAAAGGTGGGTGTACTTTAGTAACCGTAGTTACTATTATTAGAGAGAAGAGCCAATTTGCAACTACTGCAACGAGATAGATGATGCTGAGCACACCTTTTTTGAGTGCAATAGGTGGGACACACTTAGACATAGTAAGGCACTCACAGGTATAACTCCAGAGACAACAATAGACTACATGCTAAGAAGCGAGTCAAACTGGAATAATTTTGCTAGTTTTGTTAGACAAGTTGTTCTACAGAAATACTCCGATGAGAGAAGACAAGGTGTTGGCTAGAATAGGACCGGGTGGACAGCCTTGCTGGTGAGGTCCAGCATGCTGCGGTGTGTTGGCACTGATGAACCACCAAGGACTCCACGGGTAACAGTCAGGCAAGAGCACACTGAATACTGAAGGGACCCGGTACCGCGTCGCGGCGAACTGGGTCTGGCGTGGTGTATTAGTATTGCCCTTTTGGGTCCCCAAGGGGCCAATATTGATAAAGAACTCTCAAAAAGAGCTAACCGGTAGGCCGACCTGCCTTGCCGGTATATAGCCGGTAGGTGGGGAGGCCTATTTGAGTTTAAAGACACTCCCCTGGGCGGCGTAATACCAACAAGTCGGTCCGGCCCAGGGGAGCTGAGAGAAAAAAAGAGTTACTATTATTCTACCTTTTGTAATTTATTTTTTTTTCAGGTTTCTATAAAGCCTAAATACTGTAATTTTTATTTATCAGTATTATTCTCAGAACTATGAGGATAATGCATATCGCGGGGGTTCAGAAGGTGGAACCCTCTGGGTTGATGGGAATGGCGTGCGAAGCGAGCGAGCTCTGCAGCAATGGGGTAGGAGCCTTGGCTCCGGGAGATCTCTGCGAGCCCCTGAGTTGGCTCCGGGATTCGTCTAGGCTGACCTGATCCCCGAGGATCCAGGTTATCTATATATTTAAATATATATATATATATATATATATATATATATATAAAATCTGTATATTAAAAAGGTTTGGTAGAGAAACTAAAAAAAATAGTTTTTTTACAATCACTCGGTAACTAATTTAATTACAGACTTCGATGAGATCTTAAATCAATCAAGCCACAGATAACTACCATCACGCGGGACTATGCTCGCTCAATTATGAGAGTAGTTTTAAGGAAACATAGCTTTTCTTATACTCAAAGCGTTACTTCAATAACATTAAATTGGAGATATCTCGGTTATTAATCAAGATACAGAATTTGTAACGGTTATAAATATATCAAACCGTTTTAAATATATCAATATATTTTTGTAACGGTTTTCATTATATCAAGCTTCGTCAAATGAGCTCAAACAGACTTCTATCATTCAATCCAGTTGAGGGAATATACACAATAAGTTGCTCTTAAAAATAAACTCAATTTATTTCCAGTGACTAAACGAAGACAATTTCCTGTAATGTTAGAATTATGCACGAATATTTATAAGCCTCAAGGATAAACTCTGTATAAAGTAGGAGTCGACCTACCTGAACTAAATACATGCTAAATATGCATATAATATACATGCCTACTACATGCTAAAAATTGGTTTAGCATGGACTATTGCACGTTGCCCTATTAAGCACAAAATCTTTTAAAACTTTTAAAAGTGAGATGTAACCTAAGGAAGTACACAGCTAATGTTGTCTGAAAGGAAGTTTTAATGTAGTTAAAAGAAAAATAAAAGCCATAATTTTTATTTTTTAAAGTAAACGATTCATAAAAAAATCATTTGTGCTTTCATTAAAACAAAAAAAACTGATGTGGACACCACATGACTTCCTTGTACGCCTATTAAATTACATATACACATAATAATTTCTGCAATTTTTCCATTTTTTTTAAATTTTTATTGTTGTTATTGAATTATTATTTATCGTAAAAACCTTTTTACAATCAGAGGTTAATAATTATTAATAAATCACTATAAATAGAAAAAAAAAAAAATGAGAAGAAATCCGATCCGAACCGATGTGACTTCCCCTTGTAAGATCCAAATCTTTCATTAATTAAAGTATTATTTAGCTATAACTCTGGAACCAATTAAAATAAGTTCCACTTATGATATATAGTTAAAAAGCTCTAAATGAAAGCTTATTACTGCAGTTAAGAAATTCCAATATCCAAATGTTTTTGAATTTTGGGTTGTTTTGGACACTTTTGGTTCAATATATTGCAATCAAAAAGGAAGGTGCAAAGCTAGATGTTACAACAGTCCTAAATCCAAAATTTCAACAACCTTCCACTAATCAATTTGGAGTTATGCGAGATACATACGTACGTACAGATATCACGCTGAAATTAGTCAAAATGGATTCATGGATGGTCAAAATGGATATTTCCGTTATAACACAATGCTTCCTTTACTTCGTACAAGAAAGTAAAAAGCATTACAACGGGATTAAGTCGAATCACTTTACCGTGTTACGCTAGAAGAAGGAAGAGAATAAAAAAGAAAACGAATAATAGGGAAAAGTGCACGATTAGAATTAGTTGAAAAAAAGAAAGAAAAAGGAAAAGAAGAATCCTGAAATCATAATTTTCAGACTTAATACTTTGAAAATAACTAATTAATTTTGAGTCTTTTTCTCTCTTACAGGTGGATTACTTCATACAGAAAAAATTGTTTAGTATTCTTTAATTGTGAGATTCAGGGAATTTGGTTAAATTCGGCATTATCACAAGAATAACATACAGGTGGCCAGCTGCAAATTATGGACCATAGCTTATGGTTAAAAGGAATAAACTGCTGTCATTTTGTGTAAAAACTTGTACTTTTACCAACAAAGTAATAATTTTATTTCATTAAATAAATACAACTTCTAATATTTTCATGTTTTTTATATCTGTTTTTTTTTTCATCAAATTTAAAAAAAAAAATATAATAAAACCCATATTTTAAAAAACTAATTGCATTAAAACTACATATATTATTTAAATTTATTATTTGTTAATGGTGCAAATACTTAAAGATAGCTAAAAGAAAATTAAAAATATGAAATTCATGTACAAAATTATTTTTAATCATAATTTAAAAAAATTTATACACATTTTCTTCATATTTTTTGTGTAATATTTGAGCATATTATTATTATTATTATTATATAAATGAAAAGAAAGATTTATCATTTCGATAGGTATTTTAAGTTAAAGAAAAAATATCAAAAAAGTTGTAATTATTTTCCTGGCACTGGTTATTTATTTATTTTCTTATTTAGTGGAAAAATTATAATACATGAAAAAGTTACCTAAGATTTTTTTTTTTTTGGGTGGTTGTAATTTTTGATGAATTATTATTGTAAAATTATCATTATATGTTTAAATAAACCAAAAAGATTAAACAATTTAAAAAATCTGATGTGGACAATACATGATTTCCTTGTACACCTATTAAATTACATTTAGACATTTTTTTTTTTAATGAAAAGTACACAAAATTTATTTCTTCTGATTCTTTTAAAATTTTTTTTATTATTATTGAATTATTATTTATCCTAAGATTTTTTTCACAATGAGAGGTTAATAATTATTAAATATTATTATTTTTTTGCGGAAGTAGATGGATATGCATTTAGGCACGGAGTGTCGGGCTCCCGCTGATGGTATTATCCAATCACTATCAGCAGACTACCGACTAAAACCACCCCCTTTCTACCAGGACTCAACCCGGAACCGTTTAACACATTACTTCCGGTCTAGTCCTCCTATACTAGCCTGATTAGGTGCTACCCAATTTTCAGGACTATCCATGTCAACCTTTATGGTCCTGAGAATGTTGCCGAAGAATCGGGCTACACTTTCCCAACTGCTCAGGTCACAGAGCATCATCGCAACCACGTTGTGGGGGTTCAGTGCTCCGAAATCCGGTTCTAGTGTCCCTCGATCTGCCGCCAAAAAGGTATGCTCAGGGTCGTTCCGTACACCGGGGCAATAGAGGTAGTCAAGGGATGGCGCTTTCCCTATGACATGGAGGTAAGCGCGAAAGTATCCGTGACCCGTTAAAAATTGGGTCATGTAGGAGTAGTACATGACCACGCCGTCGTTCCGTCAACGGTCTGACCAGAGGGATAAGCCTTGCGGTCCATCGTTCTCTGGTCTCGTGGTCCCAGGTCTCTTGGCATGCGAGTGCGTTCCTCGTTGGCAATGGTCTCCCGGTCTTCGCCTGCCCGTCGCTTCCTGTAGATCACGTGGCGCTCCCTTGCCAAAATAGCATTGAGTATGACGCCGGCGACCACAAGTACTGCATGCTCGGAGACCGTCCGATACGCGGAAGCGACTTGCAAGGCTGCGATACGTTGCACCTGCGCCAGCCACTTCCGGTTTCTTGTAACTTTTAATGCCTGGGTCCACACTTCCGGCCCGTATAACAGGATGGAATGCAACGTGGACATCAGCAATAATAATAATAATAATAAATCAATATATTTAATTTAGAAAAAAAAAGTCTTGATTCGAACCGATGTGCCTTTTCCTAAGTTCCAAATATTTCATTAATTGAAATTTTATTTTGCTATAACTCTGGAACAATGAAAATAAGTACCACTTATGATATATCGTTGAAACGTTTTAAATAAGGTACTGCAGTTATGAAAAACCCCTAAACCCAAATTTTTTGAACCATTGGGCTTTTTTGGACACTTTTGGTCCAGTCGATTGCAATCAAAAGAGGAAGTGCACAACTATTTGTTACAACAGTCCTAAATCCAAAATTTCAACATTCTATGGCTAATAGTTTTTGAGTTATGCGAGATACATACGTTTGTACAGACGTCACGCCGAAACTAGTCAAAATGATTTCCGGGATGATCAAAATGGATATTTCCTTTGAAATCTGAGAACCGAAATTTTTCACGATCACAATTCTTCTTTTACTTCACACAAGAAAGTAAGAAGGATGACCAGTCAACTTTCAGACAGTTTTAATTCGATTAAATATATTTTTTATGTTGTAAAAATAGCAAGACATTTAAGGTTGTCTAATGATTAAGTTCTCACCAGGTCTTCCGTCAAGAATCTCTTTAGTGTAGGAAAATTACTATTCGGAACTCATTAATATAGACAATTATTATTCAGAGCCACCATTATTTTAACAAATCAAAATTGTCTGATGTTGACTGATCACCTATTATTTTTTTATTGTCAGTTATTCCCGGCCGCCGTAGCGTGAGTAGTAGCGTCTCGGCCTTTCATCCGGGAGTCTGGGGTTCGAATCCCGGTCAGACTAGGCATTTTCAAATGCTACAAAAAATTTATCGTACATTTCATAACGGTGGTCTCGGAGGTTTAAAAAAAAGTTCAATTTATTTTTTGGCAATCGTATTTTTATAATTGTTTTTATTATTTACATAAAACTCAACAAAATGTTTGTTAGTTATTTTAAATTTATTATTTAATTTAAACTTTTTGCTTAAATTTATACTTTAATTTCAAATTTGTTTGATGGTGTGCAGATATTTTTTTCTAAACAGAGTTTTTAAGATTGTACCTCGATTACAAATTTAATTTTTTTAAATTAAATATCTAAAAATGGGAAAAATCGTCCTATGTTGCAAACGTATGTACGTTACATACGTACGTATATTCCTTGTACGAAGTACATGGAAGTATTGTAATCTCGAAAAATTTCAGTTTCAGATTTAAACGGAAATATCCGTTTTAACCATCCCTGAATCCATTTTGACAAGTTTCGGAATGACGTCTGTATATGTACGTATGTATCTCGCATAACACAAAAACGATTAGCCGTAGAATGCTGAAATTTTGGATTTAGGACTGTTGTAACATCTAGTTGTACACCTTTCCTTTTGACTGAAATCGACAGGAGGAAAAGTGTCCAAAAAGCCCAAAATAAAAGAAAATTGGATTTTGAACTTTTTCTTAACTGCAGTAATAAGCCTTCATTTAGAGGTTTTCAACGATATATTATAAGTGGTACTTATTTCATCGGTTCTAGAGTTATAGCCAAATAAAATTTTAATTAATGAAATATTTGGATCTTACAAGGGAAAGCACATCAATTAAAATGAGACTTCATCTCCTTTTTTTATTATCTTTTTCTTTTTTTAATTTAAATATGTTGATTTATTAATAATTATTAACCTTTGTAAAAAAAATTACAATAAATAATAATTCAATAATAAAAAATCAGACGTTATTAGTGAAATACCATTTTTATAACTTTTAAAAATGTGTATACGTATAATTTAATAGGTCTACAAGGAAGTCATGTAGTGTCCACATCCGATTTATTCCACTGGAAGTAATGAGATGATTTTATAAATGCTCCGCCTTACAGTTGATTAAACATTTCCATCAATATTTAATGAAAACAATCAGGTGTTTTATTATTATAAGTTATTTTTGAATAACATTTCAACACAAATTCAGATTAGATTCGTTCAATGTACTTCAGTTTCATGCGTATTAAAGTGAGATTATCAGCCGTAAGCTTTTCTAAATTAAATTCCTCTAAAACAAAGTCCAATCTTCTTTTTAAGGGTGACATTTTCACATCAATCACTCGCTATAAACCATTTTAAAATGTTGAAAAACATACTGAATTCCATAATATGTCTAAAAAATTTCCTACAGTTCAAAATTAAAAAAATAGCTTTACATTATTATTCTCCGAGCTGAACAATGACTAGCATAAAGAAAAAATCAATGCAAAAGTGATTCAACCTTGTGTATAAGGTTGATAAATGATTGAATGGACTGGCTTTTAACGACGTATAAAAAAAAATAAAAACTCAATAACATCAAATTGCTCTTATATGGATAATGTTAGCATTATCAGATCACAATTCCTTATTCCCGGAACATGTTAAGTAAAGTAAACAGGCTGATAGAGCTCGGAAAAAGTTTAATATATAATTTACATATATATATATATATATATATATATATATATATATTAAAAATAACATTTTCATGTAATATAAAAATAATTTACCTCTAATTTTCTAATATAAAAATAAAAATAATAATTAATTTAAATTCTTAGAAGTTAAAATCATTAGTAAAACAATAAAAAACAATTCGTCTAAACCTTATTTAATCTAAAATATACCAAAGTAATTTTCATTTTTTTTTTTAAAAATCAAGTGCAAATATAGTTGATAGAATTTAACAAAATTTTAAGAAATCATTACTGAAATTTAAATTTTTGACCAAAATTTGTAATAACTCATGCAGATTTGTTTAGACAGTAAAAAGTACCAAAGAATTATAGTTAAAAGAAAATAATAATATGTTTTAGTTCTTAAAGAATTTTACCTAAATTTTGAACATACTCTTTTCTAACTTTCTAAATCAGGCTCACTCGATTCAGTTATGCATTTTACATTAAAGATTTTAAGAATGTAAAAAAGCGCGTTCGGAAAGTTGCTGTGCAATATGATTTAAAATTATGTGGTGCATTCTGTTCCCTCGGGATTAGGTCGGTTGCTCTACGGGTTTGTTGGGCGTTGCTCAGTACTAAACCAAGACCTCCGAATAAAGGGCCGAGATGCTACCACTCGCTCCACGGAGACCGGCCAAAATAATACTAACTGAACAAATAAAATAATACTAACCGGTCAAGACTAACTGAACTAATGTAATTACACAACTTGCATAGAAAAAATTTCCCTTGTATGGTCGGCAGACTGATGTAACCGCAACACTTAACGCACCAGATACCGAGTCGACCGGACGATAGACTTCTAGACCAAACCAAACCGAGTTACTTTTTTTACGCTTTAAATATTATTAATTTATTTAATTCTACCGCTCACCTGTGACGTCACAACAAAGCAGACGACAAATCAGCATTTTTTTTGGAGTAGCGGCGCGATTTCAAAATTTGTTTTGAAAATTTGCTTAAGAAAAATATGACCTTAATTAGGTGAAATATCGAGATACTGAAGGTGACCTTGCTCTACAGCCTCACTCCCTTGACCTTTTAAGTTGAAAATTTAATGGCATCAATGCTCCATCTATAGAAGTAATGTGACCGAGTTTGGTCAAAATCAATCCAGTAGTTCTGGAGATGTATGGTGATTTAGAGGCCGACATCGAACGCACACACGTACATACGAACATTAACATCCGGGAAATTTCTATCCGGTTTTTTTGGTTTTTTAGGTTCATTAGAAGGAAGATTAAAGAAAAACAAACCGACATACTTGGCGTTTATAGACCTAGAAAAGGCATTCGATAACGTAGACTGGAATAAAATGTTCAGCATTTTAAAAAAATTAGGGTTCAAATACAGAGATAGAAGAACAATTGCTAACATGTACAGGAACCAAACAGCAACAATAACAATTGAAGAACATAAGAAAGAAGCCCTAATAAGAAAGGGAGTCCGACAAGGATGTTCCCTAACGCCGCTACTTTTTAATCTTTACATGGAACTAGCAGTTAATGATATTAAAGAACAATTTAGATTCGGAGTAACAGTACAAGGTGAAAAGATAAAGATGCTACGATTTGCTGATGATATAGTAATTCTAGCCGAGAGTAAAAAAGATTTAGAAGAAACAATGAACGGCATAGATGAAGTCCTACGCAAGAACTATCGCATGAAAATAAACAAGAACAAAACAAAAGTAATGAAATGTAGTAGAAATAACAAAGATGGACCGCTGAATGTGAAAATAGGAGGAGAAAAGATTATGGAGGTAGAAGAATTTTGTTATTTGGGAAGTAAAATTACTAAAGATGGACGAAGCAGGAGCGATATAAAATGCCGAATAGCACAAGCTAAACGAGCCTTCAGTAAGAAATATAATTTGTTTACTTCAAAAATTAATTTAAATCACAGGAAAAGATTTTTGAAAGTGTATGTTTGGAGTGTCGCTTTATATGGAAGTGAAACTTGGACGATCGGAGTATCTGAGAAGAAAAGATTAGAAGCTTTTGAAATGGGGTGCTATAGGAGAATGTTAAAAATCAGACGGGTGGATAAAGTGACAAATGAAGAGGTATTGCGGCAAATAGACGAAGAAAGAAGCATTTGGAAAAATATAGTTAAAAGAAGAGACAGACTTATAGGCTACATACTAAGGCATCCTGGAATAGTCGCTTTAATATTGGAAGGACAGGTAGAAGGGAAAAATTGTGTAGGCAGGCCACGTTTGGAGTATGTAAAACAAATTGTTGGGGATGTAGGATGTAGAGGGTATACTGAAATGAAACGACTAGCACTAGATAGGGAATCTTGGAGAGCTGCATCAAACCAGTCAAATGACTGAAGACAAAAAAAAAAAAAAAAAAAAAAAATTTGACTAAGAAAGACTGTGTTGACAGTTAAACAACAAATTTACGTATCTTCTTCAATATTCCGAAGTAGCACGCGGCCTTAACTCTGAAGGTGGAAACATGAAAAGGCATGAAATCGTAAAAATAACTGAAGCTATTATAAAGAAAAAGAATAATTACGAAATTTTAATACGGGAATTATATCCATTGAGTTAATATAGTAGAGATGATGTAGGATGGCCGGTGAGGAAAATTTAAATGTAATATTTGAAGACGGTTATTTTCACTAATGGTGTAAAATTGACGCTGAAAATATCCGCAAACGGTGGTGCTAAAATAACATCGACAGATAAAATTAGTGAGATATGACACTGTAACATTTCGTTCCGTCCGATGTTTACAGTTTTGATTAAAATGTGGCGTCGGAGTTATAACAGTCACGACGGGCAAGTCTATTTTATTCGGCTATTTATTGTGTATTTTCGTGGTTACACGCCTTATTATTATTTTACATTTGTATTATTATTATAATAGTTACTTTATAATTACTGCATCATTTGTACTACTATTTACAACTGTACTATTTAATAGTAAATAAGAATACTGAAACTATTTGTATTTGGTTTATTATTCGTTTAAAATCATAAGGATATAACATTAATTTTTTTTCAATTCCGTTAATTTTTTTTCAATTAGTAACTAATATTAAGATTCTAGAAAGCTTCCAAACAAAATAGCTAAAGAAAATTGGTGGATTAAACATTTGTTTATATACAATTCAGTTTAATAAACTAAATCAAAAAATTATATCATATACTAAAAATACGAACAATGACATAATGAGTGTCTGATTCAACTGGAATTAAATCTTTTGGACAATAACAACGCATTTACATAACCGAAAGGATTCACCGTTTTGCCTAGAAATTTTTTAACAAATCTAATTTATAAGTTAAATAAATTTAAAAATTTCATTAATTTATTGTTCAACGGATCAGCAATGTTTTAATTTTATAACGTCACTGTTAAACTAGTTACTTAATCTTCTATATATATATTTGTTTTTCTTAAGAATCGGTTGTAAGTTTGTTGTCGGCAACAATTAATTTTAATAATAACAATCATAAATTTCAAAATTAGTTCTAAATAAAGCCGTAAAAGCGTTGCATAAATCGGCTTCGCTTTTGACAGATCTTTAATTCATATATACCAGTGGGTTTTTAAATTATTTTCTCTTAAAATCAAACAAATAAATTCTGAAACGTAATTAGGAAACGTAGGGTTTTCATAAAAGAAAGGTGGGGTTTCTGTAATTGCAGTAACTCACCGGGTTGGTGTAGTGGTGAACGAATCTTCACAAATCAGCTGATTTCGAAGTTGAAAGATTCAAATTCTACTAAAGACAGTTACTTTTACACGGATTTTAATACTAGATCGTGGATGCCGATGTTCTTTGGTAGTTGGTTTCAATTAACCACACATCTCAGAAATGGTCGACCTAAGACTGTACAAGACTACACTTCATTTACACTCATACATATCATCCTCTGAAGTAATACCTGACGTTGCTTCCGGAGACTAAAAAGAAAAAAAAAAGCAGTAGGGAAATTTTGAGAAGTTATGTTGGTAGTCCTGGTAGCCTCCAACCCAAAAGTCTGTGTAACAGCAGCTCAGATCACCACATCAGTTTTTGTATTGTTGTTGAGGTGTGTTTAGTTCGTTTTATAATCACTGTTCTAGAAAAAGCAAATTGTGTTTTTGACAGAAAAATACCACATAAAAATAATAAACATTGGTTCAGCAGTTCGAAGAAATTTGATCTGTTCTCAAGAAAGAACCGGTAGACTTCGAATATCAGACGAAACTGTTGAACGAATTAGACAATCTGCAATCAGAAGTCCTAACAAATTCATCTTTCGTCGAAGACTTGAGTTAGATATTCCGAAAACAACAATTCACAGTTATACACAAAAAATTGAAATTACACGACTATAAAATCCAGCTATTGGAGGAATTGAAACCTGTTGATGAAGAAAAACTTTTCAATTTCGTTGTTGAAATTTTCCACAAATTTTCCAAAACGATTCATTTTTAAACGATATAATTTTGCGGTGAAGCTACGCTCCATATTAATGGGTGTGTTAACAGAAAAAAATCACGAATATGTGGATCTGAAAACCACATGTAATTTTTGAGAAACGACGCGACACGTCTAAAGTTAATTTTTGGTGTGGTGTGATGAAAAATCATGTAATCTGTCCTTTTTTTCTTCGCTGAAAAGACTATTAATGGAAATGTTTATCTCGTTATTTTAAACAATTACTGCTTTTCTCAACCGGGTGAACTCAAAAACGAATTCATTTCCAACAAGATGGTGCACCCCCGCACTTTAATACATTCGTCAGCCAAGCTTTGAACGGAAAATTCTGATATCAATGGATAGGCCGAAAAGGACGTAACCCTGGCATCCAAGGAGTCCAGACCTGACAAATTTCGATTTTTTCTTGTGGGGTTATATAAAAAAACATTGTTTATTCGCTAAGAAATACTGCGATCTGCATCACTTCAAGAAATTGTAACGATATCAGAAGATATGTTAATTTGGATACGGGCAGAAACTATCGATTGGACATTTTCCGAGAGACTAATCGTTCACATATTGAAATTTATTAGTTACATAAAAAAAAATTGAAATCACAAATTCAATACATAAACAACATAAATTTTAAGTATTTTTGTTTTCACATACTTTTTTCCGTCCCCTTCCCCTTGGAAGCGGACCTAGACCGGCGAAGCACGACTCAATTCCAAAGGTGCCTTTGCCTCTAACCTCCCGAGTGACCATGCTGGGACCCGGCTCTGCCGTTCTCAGCACGGTGTACCACCCGGTCGGCCGGAACTGGGCCTTTCCAATGACATGCCTCTAAGCGGAAATCCCTATAGAGGGACCTCCACCCGGGACTCCGGTCTTTCTTTATGCCTTGCCTCTAAGTGGAGAGCCCCCTAGAGGACCCGCCACCCGGACTCTGATCTTTTCATTTCAACCGTCTAACAAATCCCCTGGAGTTCCCTTTCACTCATCGGCCGAGACACCTTCCGGTGTCTCCTTTCACGCCTCCTGAAAGGAGGCATGGGATGCCGAGGTCTCATATCCACCCAACCCCTAATCTAGAAACCTGTTTTCATATACTCCATGTTCAAAACCCCATCATTCTTTTATGAAGACCGCGCATTTTCCTTATAAAGAAACTTATCAATTAATCTCCCCGAGTTAATACTTATTTAATGGTGTTAAAAGAAAACTAATAAATATAAATCGGAAATCTTCTTATTCTTTTGTCTTTAGAGGTGCAGACTATATGTAGTCTGACAATGTTATGCCTTTTTACACGCATTATTTTTGGTACCATAAGACGATTTCAATCATATTGCAACGGTTTATGAATCAATATGAATAATGAGGTGTCATTTTACTCACAATAAACGTCTTAACAATTTATCTAATAATACGTTATTTGATAAAACTGATATTTACGGAGATATTAACGATTAGAAAAGTCGAACCCTGATTCTATGCCTCGGAAATAGTTCAAATCGGCTTTCATCTGAGAAGACAACACGCCTCCAAGCCTTCTTTAACAAGCCAAGTCGAGCCTTACATAATTTTGTGTCGCTTTTTAGTCAGATCATTTAGTAAGGGTTTGAGAAGTACATAGAAAGAGTTCATATCTACATTCTGAAGCCTTGAAAACACAATATACACACATAAATATTGACCTCTTTATCATCTTCTTTCATTACAGACGATAAATCACCACAACTTGCATTTTGGTTTTTACGACTCAAAATTAAAAGCTTTCGATCCTGACGAGGCGAAGTTTTGCGCGGTCTACCACTTCGCGGCGCTTCAATGACGTCTTCTTTAAAACGTCTCACCGTGTAGTTTATTCACATTTTAGACGCATTAAGTTTAGATGTTACTTTGCCGCTTGGTATCTTCAGTTATAGATGATCGCCCTATTTCCACAGTATTACTTTCAAAAAACAGCAATACGTGTAGCGAGGTTATAAACAATGGTTCTGGCACATGCTACGAGAGAATGCGCGCGCAATCGATCCGTCACAAACGAAACAAGGAGAAAACAGTTATGTACTCAGAACAGGTCTTTACCAATCGGAAGTTATCGTGGAACAAAAAAGCCCAATTTTGTTACAGAATATCCAGAAAAGATAAAAAAATTGTTTGAAAGGCGAAATGAGTAGGAATTTTTTCTTCCCAGTATAATTTTATTTTATGATCGTTATTCCACAACAAAAATATAGTAAAAATGTCATAGCTGTTAGACTAATCGTTTTCGAGAAAAAACGATTTTAATCGGAAAAACAACGTTTTTTAGGTTAGTGTTAAAAACGAAAATACATTCTATCTTTAATGGTATTAGAATTTACTGAAAACCCGAAATTAGATGTCTAATAACATCATGTAAAAACATTGACTCAAATGCAGTTAATTTACGGACAAAAGCGGATTCAACAAAGTGTAAGCTTGTTCTTAAACTATCTGGCAACACTGTATATTTAGCTATTGTAATCGGGCGGTAGTTGCTTTGAAAAAGGAAATAAATAATTATTACTGCTATTACAAGCTTCGAAACCGGAACGGTATTCTACAATCACTCATTCAACTTCAACAATAAATTTTTATATTAATTCGTAATTTCGCTTATTCCAATCATTACCTACGGGTATTTATATTAATATATACTCGAATAATACGGTAATAACGAACGGAAAAATTAATTAACAGTCAATCAGTGTAACTGATGATTACGTTACGATAGAATTACATTACGGTTATCGTGATTTGAGTGATGAAAAAAAGTTCTTTAACTCTCAACAAAATTCATTCCTTTTCAGTCAACAAGTTGAATAGTGTAGTTGAATGCTTTGGGAATAACTATATGTAGCCTAGCTTCATCTTTCCCTAGGGTAAACCTCGATTCACTAGAACGAGCGGAACGTGTTCGAACATCCATGAAATTGGTTCAAGAGTAAACTTTACTAGTGAGTGGACGCACTCTGTCGTTATTATGTATTAACTATTGATTTAACAGCTGACTTTAATATGGTTCAATAAATTCAATAAATATAAAATCAAATAAATTAAAAAAAATATATATATATATAAAAGTAAACCTTTGTATAAAATAAAATTTTATTATTAAATTAAATTAAGTCACAAATATTTTATGAACTGAAATAAAAATGAAATTTGACTTTTTTGTTCGATTAAATTTAAAAATTAAAAATAAAAAAAAATTAAATAAATATAGCTTGAAATACGCCAAACACGACTTAAAATCCATGAATTTAATCAAAGAAATCTAATCAAGTTAATGGATTTAATCAGCTCCTTTATATATAAACAAACAAGTACCGCGAAAACAAGATTTATTAGCTAATAATCTGCTAGTATTTATTATTAGTAATTTATTTCTATATTCATTATCTCCCGTCTCCAGTGACTCGCCGTTTATTCACTGCATTTTAAGATACCAGAGTGGTCACAAAAAATCCTTTTATACATACCTAAAATTTTACTTTGGTTAATATATTTATCTATGTTGTTTAAGATCCGAGCAGTCTATCCTTTATTTCACCTTTTGCAGTTAAATCTCACTTCCCCCCACGAAAATAATTTATGCAAACAAAATCTTCTACTTTTATCGATGTTTCATTTACACTGGTTTAAACTTTTTAAAGGTTCTTTTTAAATAAAATATGATAAATTTAGCTCACCATAATTTTTTTTTTTACCAGCAATTCAAAATTCTGATGTAGATATCAACATTACTTTTATGTGGATCTTATTAATGATTTTAATAGGTTTTAAGTAGCATTAAGTGGTATGGCCATTAGTGTATTATGTTAATAATAACCAACAGTACAGTGAAACTATAACCAAGTTTTTAAATTTTATTTAGAATTCTAGCCGAGAGTAAAAAGGATTTAGAAGAAACACTGAACGGCATAGATGAAGTCCTACGCAAAAACTATCGCATGAAAATAAACAAGAACATAACGAAAGTAATGAAACGTGGTAGAAATAACAAAGATGAACCACTGAATGTGAAAATAGGAGGAGAAAAGATTATGGAGGTAGAAGAATTTTGTTATCTGGGAAGTAAAATTACTAAAGATGGACGAAGCAGGAGCGATATAAAATGCCGAATAGCACAAGCTAAACGAGCCTTCAGTAAGAAATATAATTTGTTTACATCAAAAATTAATTTAAATGTCAGGAAAAGATTTTTGAAAGTGTATGTTTGGAGTGTCGCTTTATATGGAAGTGAAACTTGGACGATCGGAGTATCCGAGAAGAAAAGATTAGAAGCTTTTGAAATGCGGTGCTATAGGAGAATGTTAAAAATCAGACGGGTGGATAAAGTGACAAATGAAGAGGTATTGCGGCAAATAGATGAAGAAAGATGCATTTGGAAAAATATAGTTAAAAGAAGAGACAGACTTATAGGCCACATACTAAGGCATCCTGGCATAGTCGCTTTAATATTGGAAGGACAGGTAGAAGGAAAAAATTGTGTAGGCAGGCCACGTTTGGAGTATGTAAAACAAATTGTTAGGGATGTAGGATGTAGAGGGTATACTGAAATGAAACGACTAGCACTAGATAGGGAATCTTGGAGAGCTGCATCAAACCAGTCAAATGACTGAAGACAAAAAAAAAAAATTTAGAATCAGTATTTTTTTTTTTTGATTTATACTAAAGTAAATTTTGGATACAAATCAACGTAAACAAGTAAAATAGTTGTCTTTATCTACCATAATCTTTTATTTTACAATCTTATAACAGAAATTTAGATTGTGATGTCCTGGCAGACTAGAGACAGTGTTCAGAAAATGCGTAATGCATTTTTCTGTCGGAAAAATGCATTACGCATTTTCTATATTAATTTGTTACCTTATCTTCCCCAATCTTTCTTGTGATTCTGATATCTTTTTTGTGCTTCAGATAGCACAATTGTCACTAGCCTGAGTTACTTTCTCTGAGAGTAATTGTACTCATTAAACAATTATCCCCTTTGGTAAACAGAGTGAAAATATATAATAGAGCAGATTTTTATAACCATGGGCTTTTTTTAACCTCCGGGATCACCGTTACGTATTACTTCAGAGAATGAGATGAATGACAGTTTTTGTAGCGTATGAAAATGCCATGCCTGATCGAGTTTTGAACCTAGGACCTCCGGATGAAAGGCTGAGACGCTACCACTCGCGCCACGGAGGCCGGCTCTCCACGCCGACCTCTATGGCTGCTCCCCATGGCTCACCATGGGCTTGGAGATCTAAAATGGCACGAAATAGTCGGTTCAGTGAAAAAGGCTGCAAGAATTTACTATTTGTGCGAAAATATTTTATTTTTTAAAAATAAGTTTGACATTAGTCTCTAAAAGTACTAAAAATGTATAAATTCCAATCAGGTCCTAAATTTCATTAAAGGAAAATACTGAAATTCACCTTCCAAAAGTAGAAATTGTATATATTAAAGTTGGTTGGTTAATACAAACAGACAACGATGAACGGACCGAACAAGTGCTAAAAGCCTTTTTGGAGGGCGGATGAACAGTAGATGTTTGGGATGCTTTATTACCCAGGGATTGAGAAATTTTTCCCAAAGGCGGACGAAACTTCTATAGGACGTCAACGGCATAAGGATTCCCAAGGAAAGAAATACCAGTGAATTACTTTCTTCTAGTCAGGCACATTGGTGATCTCTTCTTTTCTTAAATAGTCCAGAGGTAAAATGACCTTCCATTTGGATGTACAGAGGAAGCATCAGAAGAAGTCTATAAGATGATTCCAGATGCTTCCTTTCTGATGCTTATAGATTTCTTCTGATGCTTCAAGGCAAAGCAGTGAGAATAGATACATGAAATGTGAGAAGATTAATGTCATCACGTATGTTGGAAAATTTGAAGAAAGGGATAAAAATAAATAAAATGGATATAGTAGGATAAGCGAAGTTAGATGGGAGGGATGAGGTTAGTTGAAAAGTGGTGAAGTTGGAATAGCTGTAAAAAAATAATGTAGCAAGAAGAGAACAAAAGCTTAACGGCATTAAGGACTGGATTGCTGCCAAAAGATGAAGAAGAAACAGATGAATTATTTTCAATGTGCAATACAATTTAAAATGGAGTATAGCAAGAAGATTTTGTTAAAATGATAATGATATCGATATCTAAAAAGTGTGAAGAACATAAAACTACTAAAAATAATACTGAGAATTATGAATAGAAGGTTGATTACAAAAATGGAGAGGAATGCTAGACGAAGAAGAGTGTGTCTAGTTGCAGTGGTTTTTTTGGGCCTTTTGATGGCCATGATTGAGGTAAAATAAAAAAACCAAAAAAATGAAACAAATAGAATAGCTGGAAACAGGATAATAATCTAATTCTACACTTTTATCACATTTAAGAATACGGTACACGGTTTTTAAGCACATTGCTTAAAAACCCTATTCGGTTTAACCGAATAAATAATAAAATGTCAATGCAGATATTATTTTTTAGTATTATTAGATAATAATTTTATAAAATGTTCACTTAAAAATATAGTCCAATGGTTTTTAGAAAAGGCAACGAATAAGAAACACGCGGAGTAAAAAAAACTACCTACCATCAGCACCCCAGGCTCAGCACTGCGGGAGCGACAGTGCTCTCTTTCCCTTGCAGCCTCAAGTACAGCTTCCTATGTACGCATGTGAACAACAACCAAAAACCACGCTGCTGGAACTGTGAAGCGCACAGTTCCATACAAATTTTTTTTATCTTTTTCATAAACTAAATATTAAGCTTTAGGATTATATATTGTACAAGTATAAAAAAAGTATTAAAGGAGATAGGATTCATTATATTAAATGTTATCGATAATATCGAGTGGAAATAGGGGGTGCTGTAGTTCCACAGTGCCTATACGTGAGTCGCCACTGTCTAGCTGTTTAAGACTGTACTGTAAGAGTAAATGGGTGGATGGGCGGGACGGATACTTCGGATTCAGAAAACAAAAAGGAACAAGAAAACGTACAGGACTGATCAAAATGATTGGATAAATATTTTGAAAGAGGAAGAGGATTGAGGTTGTGCTTTGTAAATATGGAAACGTTACAGTGTGAAAAGTTATTTCAGATTTTGAAAGAAAAGAAAACTGATTAGGTCAAGATCAGAGAATTGCATATGAAGCAAAAGAGCAGCTGCGAAAATAAATAAGAATGACATAAATTGGTTAGAATTAAACAGAATAAGGCAAGTCTGCTGTTTATCACAAACACTGTTCACCCTATATGTCGAGGAAACGTTGAAGAAAATATTTAGGTGAAATAATATAAGGTGAAATAAAGAAGGAAGAGGCTAAATTAATAAATGACATAAAAGGTAATGAAGGTTTTCATGAGACGAAAAAAAAAACATGGGACAGAAACAGATGGAGAGAATAATGGTGAAAGGGACCTGCTAACAGGCAGAATATCACATGATGGTAAACTTTGGCATCAAATACTTGTTATGCTCGGTAATGACAGTGTCATTTTTAGGAGACCTAACTGATGTCTTGTACAATCTTTAGAGCTAGGTACGTAATAAATGTGACCCAAGCATAAAGGAATAAAAAAAAATTATTTAAGCGTTAAAAACAACCCTTCCTTATAGAATAAAACTTTCTTAAATTCATGATCTCTATTTAAATATTTTTTTCAACTTTTCAGGTTTCTATAAGATGTAAAACTATATGTTTTCTGTTTCATTTCCTAGTTATCTGGTTTTATTGATTGAAGAAATAAAAGCCGTATAAATATTATTTTCCTTTAATTATCAGTAATACACAATCCGCAACATTTCCAAGTTCGCCGTGAATGCTTTCAGCAACTATTTATTTATTCGCTTAAAAAATATAAACAAAAAAAATAAGTTTGAAACGTTTAATCCAATTATTCTTTTTATTATATGTTATAAAATCCTTTTTTGGACTTTCTATTCAACCAAGTAGTTTTTTGATGTGAATTAAAACATCATCTTGTGGCAAAATTTCAACCTTCTTCAATATCAGGATTTTTCCTTTTTAATGCGGAATGAAAAGAAGAGTGGAGGAATAAATATAATATAGAATTACAGTAAGATGAACAACTTAAAATGTAGTTTAGCTATTTTTTTCACTAAGTTTATATAATTTAAATATAATATTACGACCGTATATCGTTACATATTTGAATATAAATTTATCAATGTACTGATAATATTAACCGTTCTACTAAAAATATGTAAATAATTAGGTTATTGCTAACATGTACAGGAACCAAACAGCAACAGTAATAATTGAAGAACATAAGAAAGAAGCCGTAATAAGAAAGGGAGTCCGACAAGGATGTTCCCTATCTCCATTACTTTTTAGGCCTCAGATTAATAGTAGAAGGAAGATTAAAGAAAAACAAACCGACATACTTGGCGTTTACAGACCTAGAAAAGGCTTTCGATAACGTAGACTGGAATAAAATGTTCAGCATTTTAAAAAAATTAGGGTTCAAATACAGAGATAGAAGAACAATTGCTAACATGTACAGGAACCAAACAGCAACAATAACAATTGAAGAACATAAGAAAGAAGCCCTAATAAGAAAGGGAGTCCGACAAGGATGTTCCCTATCTCCGTTACTTTTTAATCTTTACATGGAACTAGCAGTTAATGATGTTAAAGAACAATTTAGATTCGGAGTAACAGTACAAGGTGAAAAGATAAAGATGCTACGATTTGCTGATGATATAGTAATTCTAGCCGAGAGTAAAAACGATTTAGAAGAAACAATGAACGGCATAGATGAAGTCCTACACAAGAACTATCGCGTGAAAATAAACAAGAACAAAACAAAAGTAATGATGTGTAGTAGAAATAACAAAGATGGACCCCTGAATGTGAAAATAGGAGGAGAAAAGATTATGGGGGTAGAAGAATTTTGTTATATGGGAAGTAGAATTGCTAAAGATGGACGAAGCAGGAGCGATATAAAATGCCGAATAGCACAAGCTAAACGAGTCTTCAGTAAGAAATATAATTTTTTTACATCAAAAATTAATTTAAATGTCAGGAAAAGATTTTTGAAAGTGTATGTTTGGAGTGTCGCTTTATATGGAAGTGAAACTTGGACGATCGGAGTATCTGAGAAGAAAAGATTAGAAGCTTTTGAAATGTTGTGCTATAGGAGAATGTTAAAAATCAGATGGGTGGATAAAGCGACAAATGAAGAGGTATTGCGGCAAATAGATGAAGAAAGAAGCGTTTGGAAAAATATAGTTAAAAGAAGAGACAGACTTATAGGCCACATACTAAGGCATCCTGGAATAGTCCCTTTAATATTGAAAGGACAGGTAGAAGGGAAAAATTGCGTAGGCAGGCCACGTTTGGAATACGTAAAACTAATTTTTAGGGATGTAGGATGTAGAGGGTATACTGAAATGAAACGACTAGCACTAGATAGGGAATCTTGGAGAGCTGCATCAAACCAGTCAAATGACTGAAGACAAAAAAAAAACTAATAATATTTTTAAAAAAATGCTTACTGACATAAAAGTTCAGGAATCTAATAAAATTGTAATTAGATTATAATAAATACTATTTATAACTAAATAATAAATTATAACCGATTAGGAATTAGTATCATTTTAAAAATTGCTTTTATTTTAAATTAATATTAATTATTCTATAATACCGTTATTTTATAACTACGTGTCAGTTGCAAGGAAGTTGTTTGAATAATATTGTTTACGTATGAACATACTAATATTGGGTAGTTTGGTTAAAATTTGTCAATTTAAAATAATTCAATTACTGATTAAACACTACTGCTGGTTTTGCAGGCAGTAATAAAATATGTGAAATGACATCCCACATACACAATTATATCTACATTAATGTGAAAGGTGAAAGGTTAAAGGGTCACGCACGTAGGTCAAAGGTAACATTTATATACACAGTATAATATACATTTTATATATCATACTCTATCATTCAGTCGTTCATTCGCTCTCTTTTTTTCACTTACTCTCCGTAATTTTCTCTTCCACCCTATAGCAAAAATGATAATATCTTTTTTAGTAACGAAACGGTAAACATAAAACTATACAACAAACCGAGATTCGATTCGATATAAATATATTCTGTTTTTAAATCGGTTACATAAATGTGTTACGTGTATTTGCTTTTTAAATCGTACATTTGTATCGGTAATACTAAAATTCCTAGATAATATATACAGGAATAATTATTTTAAGCGTAATTCTATCAGTAATATACAATTTAATCGTGATTTTACGGCTTATTTTATAGCTCTGTCTTATTATCCCTATATTTTACAACCGTTATAAATGCAGTAACGCAAAAAAATCACTCGTAACTAACATCTGTTATTATTAATTGCTATCGTAGTCATTAAAAAGATTAATCAATCCTTTCGATACGTAATGAATAACATAATGAAAGCCCATCACTGCTGATTGAGTTAGCGGCCATACTGAAATTTTTACAGAATCCAATTATCGCCCCTCTCTATTCTCTTGTTACCATATACCATAACGATCTAAAAATTCCTAAACTTTGTATTATTTTAAAAACGAAAATTCTTTAAGAAATGTTAATCTTTGGTTATTGAAAACAACTTTGAATTTAAAGGTCTGTTAGATTATGGTATTTCCATTAAATATATGCATTTTAAATTTTTTTTAAAAAGAACCATGGTGCGTTGGTTTGTTTTCTTTATGTGCTCACATTTTTATTTTGAAAATCAACGTAGTAAATAGAATTCAGTAAATACAATACAGTAAATAGAAGGGACATGAGACAATTTGCAGGATATTTCTTATATATGTAAAGATATATATATATATATATTTTTTTTAAAATTAATTATTGTTTTGATTAAACGAAATGATTGTGTTGAATAAATGCTTAGGAATAATCGTATTAGCTTTTTTTTTATTTTTTATTTTTTTGTCTTCAGTCATTTGACTGGTTTGATGCAGCTCTCCAAGATTCCCTATCTAGTGCTAGTCGTTTCATTTCAGTATACCCTCTACACCCTACATCCCTAACAATTTGTTTTACATACTCCAAACGTGGCCTGCCTACACAATTTTTCCCTTTTACCTGTCCCTACAACAACAAAGCGACTATTCCAGGATGCCTTAGTATGTGGCCTATAAGTCTGTCTCTTCTTTTAACTATATTTTTCCAAATGCTTCTTTCTTCATCTATTTGCCGCAATACCTCCTCATTTGTCACTTTATCCACCCATCTGATTTTTAACATTCTCCTATAGCACCGCATTTCAAAAGCTTCTAATCTTTTCTTCTCAGATACTCCGATCGTCCAAGTTTCACTTCCATATAAAGCGACACTCCAAACATACACTTTCAAAAATCTTTTCCTGACATTTAAATTCATTTTTGATGTAAACAAATTATATTTCTTACTGAAGGCTCGTTTAGCTTGTGCTATTCGGCATTTTATATCGCTCCTGCTTCGTCCATCTTTAGTAATTTTACTTCCCAAATAACAAAATTCTTCTACCTCCATAATCTTTTCTCCTCCTATTTTCACATTCAGCGGTCCATCTTTGTTATTTCTACTACATTTCATTACTTTTGTTTTGTTCTTGTTTATTTTCATGCGATAGTTTTTGCGTAGGACTTCATCTATGCCGTTCATTGTTTCTTGTAAATCCTTTTTACTCTCGGCTAGAATTACTATATCATCAGCAAATCGTAGCATCTTTATCTTTTCACCTTGTACTGTTACTCAGAATCTAAATTGTTCTTTAACATCATTAACTGCTAGTTCCATGTAAAGATTAAAAAGTAACGGCGATAGGGAACATCCTTGTCGGACTCCCTTTCTTATTAGGGCTTCTTTCTTATGTTCTTCAATTGTTATTGTTGCTGTTTGGTTCCTGTACACGTTAGCAATTGTTCTTCTATCTCTGTATTAGCTTTATTTTCTTAATATTATTATTTGTTAAATTTATTAATATATTACACAAGAGCGACAAAATACCTTTAATAAATTTATCGATCTTTGGGGGATAACAAAGGAAAACATTGGGGTTAGAGTTGTGTAAAAAAATCACAACTCAAGAAACAGCTAAAAATGTTCAAAATTTTGAAGCTTATCTTTGTAAAATTTTTTGTTGTTAGTTCGCTAAATTCATGAACGTTATACAGTTATAACTGCAAAAACATTTAAAAAAATCATGCGTAATGAAACAAAATCCATGTAACACTTTGGTGGCGGGCCATAGGCTCGACTTTTTTTTTGAATTAACAGTTTTTATAACTTATAAAAAATAACTATTAAAAATATAAGATTATTAACTATTAGAAAATATAACTTATAAAATAATTATTTAGAATTCTAATTGAGTGCTATAAAGCTTTCTTGAACATAATTAAAAATATGTTTTCGTTTACATTTTCGCGGGTAATGAAACCTTTTAAAATAACATTTATTCTTCGAATGTTCATTTATAATGTGTATTTTTAAACATACAAACATATATACATATAAACTCGTAGATTTTAAAAAGGAAAGATATAATTCTACGAAGAATTTATTTATGTATTCCATAGTAATTTTTTTATCCATAATACAGTTTCTAAATCTTTAAGATGAATTACTTCAAACGATATTATGTTTGTTTTATCTTACAACATGAAAATAAAGGTTATAAATAACTTCTTCTTTTTTTAAAATCTACAATCTAAAAATGAAGAATAATTAATTAAAAAAAAAAATGGAAGAGACATAAATAAAATTCAGTCGATTATTTTCAAAATAAAAATAGATACTATGTATTTGATTAAGTGCAAGTATATAGTACAATACACATAACAATTTTGCGCTTCGAAAATTACAGGTGGCCAGTGATGTAGGCGATTTGTAACTGCAGGGTTTCACGAATAGTTGCGAGCGGGGCCGACAGGTTTAATGTATTTACTTATAAAATTTAGCTGTGTAAACATTAGACTTCACACACTTTATAGTAAATTTAAAAATTAAAATCTACAACAAACCCGAATTAATAAATTGAAAATTTACAACAGAATTTTCGGAAAATCTTCTGTAGTCAATATAATAAATTGACTGTAGAAGATTTATCACACAACACTATCTAGATAACAGCGACGATAGATTAAGCAAAATATAAAAATAACGAGATATAGACAGCTGCACTTTGAAATTGAACGCTGCTTTTACTGCACAAGGACGATAGATACTACCAATTTTAATATAATAAATGTATATAACAAAACAAAATTATTCAAACAACCCTTACATCAATACAATTTTAAAACATATTTTTAAAATAATGTTATAGATTAATTAATATTAATTTCAGTTGTTAAAAAGTTACTAAATTCTAATCAGTTGTAATTTATAATTTATTTATAAATATTATTTATCAAATATTAATTAAAATACTAAAATTACTACTACATTTACTTTTCGCTGTAGCAAAATTTGTAACAGCTATGGAAGAGAGACCACGTGGTCTGTCAGCAGCGGTGGCTTGGCCATGGAACTACTCATTTTCATCAAACAAAAATAAGAACTGCGGTTTTTAAACGACGAATTCTATTAAAAAAAAATAATCACATCGTCTCTTCTAGTAACAATGGCTATATTGGGAAATTCCATAAAAATTGAAGTACGCAGTCACATCGTGTCACAAAAAGAAGAAATACTGAATTAAAACAAGATTTTGCTTCCTTCTGTAAATTATGTTATCTCCTTAATAAGATATGGTCATCACTTTATAGTAGTTTTGTTATAATCCAATACAAGGGTAGATTTTAGTCGACCTAATATTAAAAGAATTCGTTTATCGTGTTAAAATGTTAACTAATCTTCTCTGACGGAGAAAGTTTTAGGCGGCCGTGAATGACGCTAACGCTAAATAATTACGGAGTTTTTTGAAGAGTATAAGTTTAACTACCAAAGGTAATATAGCATTATATCTCTGTTAATAAAGCAATGAAGAAAGCTAATTTAATAATTGTCTTCAACAAATATTGGATTTAACTTAATAATATATATTGGGTCTGAAAGATTTAAGACGAAATATCTAGATTTTTTAAGATTTTGTTGACGGTGCTACGTATCTTGTACAGAAACTCACATTACCTACCGTACAAGAATAACATCATCTAACGTGACTCAAACATTTATATGTTTGAGTCAGCATTTTCACTGTCCCTATTTACACGCCGGACGGCGAAAACACATCTTTTTGTCACTTTTCAGACCGACTTTTAGTCTAAAACGTTTTTATGGAATGGAATGGAATGCAAAGTTGGCAGGAGTCTATTACTCCCTACTTTATCGCAGAACCTGGACAGAGTCCCTTGCTGCTGGATCATTCTAATCGGGCTTGTTTTTTAAAAGGTTATTTTTTAATCTCGGAACTAATTTTTCAATTTTTGTCTATTATTATTTTAGTGAATTTAAGACGGATTTAATTGCATTCCAATCCGTTGTTAAACCAGCGTTATCGAACCCATTTCATGGGCCGACCGCGGAAGGCTAGGCTTATAAAGCCTGTCCTCCCGACGTAATTCCCCTTCAGACCGTCCACTGAAGTCCTTTCGGTGCTAACTCTTTAATAGGCTAGCAGGAATACGCCACAACGGGGCACTAGCTATAAGGAGGGAGCAATGCGTACCCTTTTCCGGAGGAGTCGCAATTGCTGGGATATTTTGTCTTACTGTAAGTTTTTTTTAAATTTAGACCGCGTTTTTGTTTTATGCGCGACTTACCGTGTTTGACGTCTTCAAACTATATAACTCGCGAAAACTTTTCACTCGCGACCCCGGAAACGCGTCTATGCGATATGGAGGCCCCTAAGCCTGGTTTGTCGATTTTCGGCTACCGCACCGCACCATCACGGTGGTTCGTCCAGTACGGCGTGAGGCCGCTTCCTTACAATTGTCGGAGTTGGGTCCTCTCGGCAGATGTCCCGAAGATGACTGTGTTCGGACACAGCCGCTCTCCCGAACAGTCTGCGCGCCTGCGCCACCCCCACCTCGGACACGGATTGAAATCTCGCATCAGATCGGAGAGTGGCGTTCCTGACGAACCACGGAGCTCCAAAGATCGTCCGTAACGCGATGTTTTGGACGGCCTCGATCTTCTTTTGAAGCGAGGAGCTCAGCACTGCCCCCCATGCCGGGTAAGCATATGTTAGAATCGGCAGTACGTACAGCCGAAAAATGAGGAGCTTAGTTGCCAGTGGGTACGGGCTGGCACTGTTCAGCACTGGGTATAGCGAGGCTCTGGCGGCCTTAGCCCTCCGGGTCGCATAATTTACATGTTCGCCGAAGGTAAGCCGCCTGTCCAACACCACCCCCAGGTACTTAACTGTTTTCTCAAAAGGGATTTTCTCCCCTGAGATTTCCAGCTCTCTGGTCGGTTTTCGTGTCTTGCATGTGAACATCACGGCCACCGATTTTTCACCGTTGACCCTGATTCTCCACATGTCGAGCCACGGTTCCACTAAATCCAGCTGCCTTTGGAGCCTCCGGACCGCGTAATCCACATTTGCGGATTCGTAGAAATATGCCGTGTCGTCTGCGTAAAGGGCCGTTTTGACCCCTTCCGACAGCGGCATATCGTTCACGTACAAAGTGTACAAGAACGGGGAAAGTACTGCTCCTTGGGGAACCCCAGCGGCTATTTCTCTGGTAGAGGAAATCGTTTCCCCTACGCGCACGACAAAATGTCGGTCTAGCAGATATGACCGCATCAGGCTGACATAGCGGTACGGGATCGCCGATCGCGCTAGCTTATAAAGCAGCCCGCTATGCCAAACTTTGTCAAAGGCAAAACGTTTTTAAACATCATGGTACCACCGCGAAAAGCAGGTGAATCGATCGCAACAAGATTTATTTCAATCGGATTAATAGGAAAATTGTTATGCGTGAAAAAACAAAAAAAAAAAAAAAATTTATAAAAGAATTCGTAACCTTCCTTTTTTGAAGTCTGTTAATAAATATAACACATTAGACAATTTATTATAGTTTTAAAGTTCATCGTATTCAAAATTTCATATTATTAAGCAATTTTTTAAAGGTATATAATAAAAATGAAAATGGAGAAAAATTGACATCATTATAAAGTTTTATTTATTTTTTAACTTGCTTTAGTTATAATCAAATTTGCAACTGCTATATCTTTTTATCTATCGCATGAAAATCAATGAAATTAGGTACACGTATGTAACTTCGATGACAATACAACAATACGGTGTTAGAATTTGGATATAACCCACCCTCACCCCACCGCGTACTAACCCTACGCTAAATTCATGTATATTGCTGAAAATTTTAATTTCTCATTAACTATCGTATGAAAATGATTGAAATTTAGTACACGTTTATAACTTCGATGTGTAAAAATAAATATTTTTACATTTTAGTCTTAATAAATTTGAACAAACAATAATATTCAGACGTAAATATTATTAAGAATATTTTTTTTGAATGTAAAAAGTTTATTGTTCATTAAGACTAAGTAAAAAAATACAAAAAAATATAAAAAAAATTACAAAAATATATTTGATTACACATAAAAAATTATTTTTTAAAAAAGCTTTTATTTAACTAATATTAATATTAACATTAATAAAAAAAAGGAAATAAATTAGAAAAACCCTCTAAAAAGTAAAAAAAAGAATTAAATCAAATTGAGAAATTTAAACAAAAAATATAATATATTAACAAATATAAAAATGCACTGAAAAGTAAAAAATAAATTATATAAATATCTAATAAATAAAAAATAAATGTAATAATTATTAAATTTTTAAATTAAAAGTAACGAAAATATTTAGTTAAATAAAAGCGTGGAGCAGTTTTTATAACAATGTTTTCGAATAAGTATTTATAGACATTTGCTGAATTTTAAAATATATTTTTTAGTATATGTGTATACTTTATTTATATGTAATAAAATAACTCAAGTTTTAATTCTTTGATGGTTCAAATTTGCACCGAGATGATCTTTAAGGGTTAAAAAGATTAAAAATAAAAGTTAAATTTAGAAATCTTGCACAAAGTTATTACATTTTGACGATAATCTGAAAAATTATGAATTATTATAAATGTAATAGTAATTATGAATTCGTTAAATAAAAACTTATAATTAATTAAAATAAAACTTTTAGCGGAAAGAGTGCGTTCAATTTGGCTTAGATTACAAGCAGAATTCGAAGATGAACTTCAACTATGTGAGAACACGTACAAAGAAATCGAGTGGGTGCATTTTCCCAGATTGTTACTTGTAGCAAGTCAGTCACATCTGGAGAGGTTACAGCAGACCTTTCCGCCTCCTCGTGTCGTTATTGAAAATGAAAATGAAGATTAATTCTTGTAAAATTAATGTTGTGTTGTTTTAAATAAATCATAAAACTGCGCCACGCTTTTATTTAATTAAATATTTACATTACTTTTAATTTAAAAATTTAATAATTATTACATTTATTTTTTATTTATTGGTTATTTATTAGATATTTATATAATTTATTTTTTACTTTTTAGAGGGTTTTTCTAATTTGTTACCTTTTTTTTATTAATGTTAATATTAATATTAGTTAAATAAAAGCTTTTTTAAAAATAATTTTTTATATGTAATCAACTATATTTATGTAATTTTTTTTTATTTTTAGATTCAGCGCGCAAAAAGAATAGAATTTTTTATTGGCGTTTCTGTTCCGAAAATATTTTTCCAATTTTTAAACCAGTGTAATTTTTATCATTACAAAAATTCCTGATAATATTAATTTATTTTAATATGGTTCGGATTTACCTATGAATTTTAATTTTAATTTTATTAAATGATTAAAAGAATTTTTGAAATTTATATGGTTATAACAATTTTCTAAAATAATCATTATTATAAACTGTGTGATACCGAATCAGAAATATGTCAATCATCCTACATTAAAAAGCAATGTTATTTTTGGGTAGTGGTGATTTTTAAATTTTAATATTTATCTTTTGTTAATATGTTAATTGTGAATATGTTATCCATTAATGCGGTAATAATAGATATTAAATTAACTTTTTTATTTTCAATCTGTTTAAAAAATAAATGATCAGAATTTACATTGAATTATACATACACCTGAATTAAAAATTAACTGAATATCTATCACGTAATTTTATTTCTTTATTCTTCATATCTTAAGAAAGTATCATAGTTAAATATAATTTATCAGAAATTCAAGGCGATGTATTATATCTCTTAAGTCTTAAATATGATTATCAATTTAAGAATCTCGTATGTAAGTTTTAGTAGTAATAACGAAGTAAACTTCAGATTTCAATTTAAAACAATAAATACAAGGAAAAAAGGTTTTATAGTCGTGAAATAAGTTGAAGTAATTTAAAGTATGGTTTTTAATTTATTTCTTGTATATAACATGTAAATACGCAATATTAATAAATACATATATATATATATATATATATATATATATATATATATATATATATATAGTTCTAGTTCTGTTACTGTACTGTTCTAGTAAAATATATACTGTTCTAATATGTCAAGTTACATACGATGATTGAGCTTAAGAAGTTACAAAAAAAATCAATGTTTTCAAAAAATGAATAATGTATTTAGAAAATATAAATACTATTATGTATTCAAACAAAGAATGTCACAATGGAATTAGTAAGATATGATCTATACATAACCTAAATTATTAAGAAAAAATAACGGAAAAACTTAGATTCACAACTTTTAAATTCCTTCCAATTTAAATATTATTTATTCCTATAAAATTTTCAATATTTTAAAATAAATTAAAAAAAAAAAATTTTAAATAAACGGTAAAACGATATTAAAACACCACTCTTAATATTTAGAGTTATAGAGAAAACTAACTCGAGAAAAGTTGATTATATCAAAGCAGATGTTGCTAACGTCATACAGTTTTAAAAGTTTAACAATCTGTTACACCTACCGCACCAATACAATAAAATGAAGTGCTATAATGCGGTCATATCCTTTCGTAAAAACATACACATACATAAAAAAAACATGCAGGCACAAAAGTACACGTCGTACTTTTACATTAGCTAGATTTTAAACTTTTCTTATTTAAATTAAATGAAACTCCTGAAGTTGTAATTAAAAGTTTTGAGTTGTTCTATTTCTTTAAAATTAATAATTTTACTTTTGTTTCTTAATTTCCTATAAAGTTTTCAGTAACGATGAAATTAACTGTATAAATGTTTGATTATAACAGAATAATTAAAAACTAATGCACTCAAAACAAAAAAAAAACATACGGAAATTACTCAGTGGAGAAATATTACAAAAAAATAAAAATAATAATTAAAAAAAAAGGTAATCTGTCTTTTCGGTAATTATTAAAAAAGAGAGAACGAACAAAATATATTTATTAAATTCTTGATTTATTGTAGAATAATTTTCAACTCATAAAGAAAACATTCTTGGTTATTCTTTATATCTATCCATTTGTATCTTTTAAACTAATATCAGCATAATACAGACGCTTTAGAAAGTGACGCAATCTTATGGGAAAATGAATAAGTTACAAAAGTTGTTGAAATAGGTCTCCATTATGCTATTCACATAATTTAATACAAATTTTCACGCTCATAAATACATTTTGTAATAGTTTTTTGAGAAATTGAAGCAACTCATCGTTCAATTCGTACCGCAAATACGGGAATGGTGTGAGGATGGGTTTTGTAAGTAGCATCCTTAAGATTTCCCGACAAGAAAATGTAAAAACGAAGACCGAGGCGATCATAACTACTTCGAAATCAGTTGTCCATGAAAACACTGATCCAAGAAAGTCATAGTGTTGTTGGCTGTATGAGCCGTAGCATTGTCCTGCTGAAACCACGTCTACTCTAGCCGGTCTGCAGGTAATAGTGTTTACACACCGTTGCACCATCTATCTAGCGCTCATTACCCATTGTGCCGTTAAAGAATATCATGACGATTCGCCTACGTGACATTGCACAACACATACACACTTTTTGTCCGTTCAATTTATGTGGATTTTCCGTAAACCAAATGCGTGAATTTTGCGCGTTCACGTTTTCATCACGGTGGAACCGTGCCTCGTCAAACCAAAACGAATCATTGATTTCTTCCCCAGCTGCCGTAACAGAAGATGTAAACCGGTGACAGAAAAATACACGTTTTCCAGTGTCTGAAGGTAACAACTCGTGAACAACAAGAAATCTGTACGGACGCATCTTTAAACCCCTTACGCGATGTCGTATGGGTACTAGCGATCGACAGACCAGACCGGCTAGATAGGCTTCGCATAGACTTATTGGGACTCTTTGCTGAGAGCGTTTGGGTCCAGCAGATGGCTGGATCAGAACGTTCTGATGACGCATTGAGGACCCTCGAGGTGGGCGCGCGATTTAGGGGGAGTATGCGTGGGATGCATACCCGGACTCAGACTAAGTGATAGGGAAGGGAAGGGTAGCCCTCTTGGGGAGAGTCACCATGACAACCAGAAGGGATGTCGTGATGTCTTAATGATCCAAGAGGGACCCCGTCGGGAGATCATTCAAGCTGCACTAAGGGGGGTTAGTCTTCAGCTACGTCACTTGGGACCGACTGAAGTAACGTCTTCTAGGCGGTTACCAGTTGCTCTCAAGTTGCTCACGCGATACCGTGAGGGCACTACCGACGGTGAGACCACACTGGCAAGATAAGCTTGGTACAGACTTCTTGGGACTAACAGAATATGCAGCTTAGACGTCAATCAACTTTTCTGGTGTTAGCACTTTTGGCTGCATCCTCCACATTCCCTGTCTCTTGGAACTTGTCGTACAGCCAGTGGATGTAGAACTTGTTTGATGCATCCGCACGATATCTTTCTGTGAAGGCATTGTGGGTCTGGGCATAACTTGTAAAACTAATGTATTGGGAAACAATGAATATTCTGTGCTGCATCGTGTTACCCTTTTTTCCTCATTTAAACGCGCAACAAAAGAAGGAAACATTTTTCCACAAGATTGCGTTACTTTTTGAACACTGTAGAATATTAATATTCAGGTTCATAAAAACAAATTAGATAGGAATTCTAATATAAAAATATCTTTTTAAAAAAACTGCATCATTTATTTAATTCCATTTATATTTTTATGAACTCAAATTTAATAGGATACGGTTTATTCTATTTTACAAATTTTTTCATCTTCCTCTTCTTTTTCACCGTGTGGGAAGCATGACTTTAAACCTTTCTTCTTCCAAGCTGGTTATTTGATTTGGTAAAAAGGACCCCGCCCTTTGATATTATTCAGGTTCTTCAGCGTCCTCTTCTCACCAACCTTTCTACGATTCGTTTAACCAATAAGATGCACAAAGTTAAACGATGCAATAATTGACCACCCGAGCCGTCTCTTATTGGCCATTTCTATAAAAGTGCGATTTTCTCCTATTCTCATCAGAACTTTGTCATTTATTACCCTACCAGAATAGGATATTCTCAAGGCAAACGTCATTACTACATTTAAAAATAAAAGTTTCTGAATCATATGACATCATGCTGTAAGCAAAGATTTTATAAATTGTTTTATAGTCGAGAGTAATATACGCTTGAATATCAACAGGCTATTTACGAAGTGATTAAAGAAGAATTTAAAGATTCTCAGGGCTTGATTTACCGGTGAAATTACAGAATAAATTTCATATAAATAAACATACGTTCGGAAATGCTTTGTTATCGAGTGTCAGCTGGGAAAGGTTTTCGGCCTGATTTCAGTTGGTTTGGTAAAATTAACCCAGACTGTAATTCTTGAGACTCAAATTAAAAAGCAATTTCAGTGGTTTATTTTATGAAATCTGACCAGAAAAAACTTTTTAAATACGTTTCAGAACTCTATTTTTAGTAATTTTTGAGAAATTTAGGGTAAAAAACAAAAAAAAACTGGGGTCGAAAAATACACTATTATATTCTCAGCGTAATATAAATGGGTTATAAACACAAAAATGTTAAATAATACTTGTAGAGACGATGATTGCGAGTAAAAAGGTATGAATAAAGTTCACATAAACTTAATACAAACGTAAAAATTTCGAAGTTTATCAAAATTAGGACTTATCAAATGCGGTAAGTTTTATATTTATTATGAAAATCCATATTAAACATAAATCAATAACTATTTTTTCAACTATTAAACTAGAAGTATTACTTTTCTGTAGTAATTTTTTAGACTTCATTTAATATCTTAAATCTTCATTGTTCTGATAAAAAAAAAGAATTAATTAATATTTTTAAATAAATTCAAGAACATTATATTTTTTATGTAACTGATTATTTTTCTAAACGATTTAAATTGATATGCCTTATATCAACGTCTATTTTATAAAATTTATAAAGCTTTTTGGTAGATTTTTATCATTATTAATATATAAAACGAGAATTTTAGTGATGTACAAACTCACAAGTTACGCGTAGAAATGATTATATATGATATGATAATATAGATAAGTTATGGAGAGAAAAGTAAGCGATTCGATTATTAATAATGAATGAGTTATATACAGCCTGAAATTTTTTAACGAGAGATAGTACACAAGAAGTGAAATGGATATTTTGTGCATTCTTATAAAAATCCATTTATATATGAAAGACGCCGTTTCAAGCCATTATTTTTATCACCCATGGTTTTATCTCCCACGTCAAACCAACCTACACACGAAGCACTTTCAGATTTATTTTACAAAATTTAAAATAAAGCCTGAATTGCTTAGATCGTGTGAGCATACGCACATGTCACAAAAACCCACATGCTCCTCCCGACCAGTAATCTTCAGTTCACTTTCATGTAATATTAAAAATAAACTAAAAAGACCTAAGGTAATGCGTTACTGCAAACACAAATTTCTGATAGGTTGGATGTAATAAAAATTGAAGTAGTTTTATTGTGGGGTAATAATAATAATAATAATAATAATAATAATAATAATAATAATAATAAAAATAATATCTAGAATTCTTTAGCCTGAATTTCTAAAAAGAATTAATTACAGCACGTTTTTATGTAGAACTAGCAGATCCGTCGCGGCTTCGCCCGCGCTATGTGGTTACTTGCGTTTCCCGTCTCGGTAAGGTTCATGTTTAGCAGGTCAGGGCTCGCTTCTCACGCCCTTCCCGTCTAGCCAGGGGAGTTCTGCACCCTAGACCCACGCAGCATTCATTAAACTCACTGGGTGTGGATAACTATTTTACAGTTTTAGACGCAATGTTATTTTTAAATTATAAAAGTTTTATCTTCTATATAAATATTAATATTATTATTTAAGTTTTTTTACATTTTTATAACTTACTTTTTTTTTTTTTTTTTTTTGTCTTCAGTCATTTGACTGGTTTGATGCAGCTCTCCAAGATTCCCTATCTAGTGCTAGTCGTTTCATTTCAGTATACCCTCTACATCCTACATCCCTAACAATTTGTTTTACATATTCCAAACGTGGCCTGCCTACACAATTTTTCCCTTCTACCTGTCCTTCCAAAATTAAAGCGACTATTCCAGGATGCCTTAGTATGTGGCCTATAAGTCTGTCTCTTCTTTTAACTATATTTTTCCAAATGCTTCTTTCTTCATCTATTTGCCGCAATACCTCCTCATTTGTCACTTTATCCACCCATCTGATTTTTAACATTCTCCTATAGCACCACATTTCAAAAGCTTCTAACCTTTTCTTCTCAGATACTCCGATCGTCCAAGTTTCACTTCCATATAAAGCGACACTCCAAACATACACTTTCAAAAATCTTTTCCTGACATTTAAATTAATTTTTGATGTAAACAACTTATATTTCTTACTGAAGGCTTGTTTAGCTTGTGCTATTCGGCATTTTATATCGCTCCTGCTTCGTCCATCTTTAGTAATTCTACTTCCCAAATAACAAAATTCTTCTACCTCCATAATCTTTTCTCCTCCTATTTTCACATTCAGCGGTCCATCTTTGTTATTTCTACTACATTTCATTACTTTTGTTTTGTTCTTGTTTATTTTCATGCGATAGTTCTTGCGTAGGACTTCATCTATGCCGTTCATTGTTTCTTCTAAATCCTTTTTATTCTCGGCTAGAATTACTATATCATCAGCAAATCGTAGCATCTTTATCTTTTCACCTTGTACTGTTACTCCGAATCTAAATTGTTCTTTAACATCATTAACTGCTAGTTCCATGTAAAGATTAAAAAGTAACGGAGATAGAGAACATCCTTGTCGGACTCCCTTTCTTATTATGGCTTCTTTCTTATGTTCTTCAATTGCTACTGTTGCTGTTTGGTTCCTGTACATGTTAGCAATTGTTCTTCTATCTCTGTATTTGAACCCTAATTTTTTTAAAATGCTGAACATTTTATTCCAGTCTACGTTATCGAATGCCTTTTCTAGGTCTATAAACGCCAAGTATGTTGGTTTGTTTTTCTTTAATCTTCCTTCTACTATTAATCTGAGGCCTAAAATTGCTTCCCTTGTCCCTATACTTTTCCTGAAACCAAATTGGTCTTCTCCTAACACTTCCTCCACTCTCCTCTCAATTCTTCTGTATAGAATTCTAGTTAAGATTTTTGATGCATGACTAGTTAAACTAATTGTTCTGTATTCTTCACATTTATCTGCCCCTGATTTCTTTGGTATCATTACTATAACACTTTTTTTGAAATATAACTTACTAAAACAATGAAACGGACAACATTACGAAAACAATAAATTGTACGATATTAATTTTCTTATGACCACCGCAATGTTTACCAGAGTTCAAAACTCACCGATCTCGCTACTATATAAATCATAAAACAAGTGATAAGATTAAAAATTTTTAAATTCCCAGAAGCTGTTTTGAAGAAACATATCTACTGCAGCGCCTTCTGGCGGCTTATAACCGTAAAACTAATCTAAGAACCTACTCTGAGGAGATACTTATGTAATGCACAACAAAGAATCTAAATCGGTCCAGTAGTTTTTAGGAAAACCGTAACAGACATACACACCAAACACACACACAACTTCTTATCCCAAACGCATATACTATCTCAGTTCTGTTGTGGGTAATAAGTAACGAAAACTTATTTTACTACATTTAATGTCTCTGTATATATCGAGCGATATCGTTTATATTGACGGTCATTGTCTATATAAATTTTTGTAAATGTCAATAACGATTTTCTTAGATAGTTATTTAATTTAAATATTTAGTCATTAAATATTATGGAATTAATAACATGTAAACACTCCCAATAACAAACTGGGAAAACGCTTAAGTAGTTTTTGAGTTATTAGGGCACAGACAAATCAAACAATGTATTCTACTAATATAAATTAGAACATTAAATTAAGCGTTTTCTCAAGCTGAAGAAGCAAAAAGGAGTGTATTAAAAATAATTTTCAGAATAAAAACAGTATAAATTTGCTACGAAATATCTATTTTATTAGTAAAACAGTTTTACTTTCCCTTTACTATAGCTATTTGAGTTATATTAAAACTGTAATTATATTACGCTTATAATAGTTATAGCTATTCTAGTTCTTTTAAAGGGGAAAGAATGGTGTTCACATCAATAATGGGGTATTGGGCTTTCCCAAATCTTTACGTTTTAGGGTCCGACTAGTTCATCGAGATCAAAAAAATATCATAGTACGTACATTTATGTGCGTCACACTGCTTTTGGCCTTATATCTCAGAATTGATCGAACTGATTTTCTTCAAATTTAGCTCAATTATTTCTATATATGATACAGTGATCATATTAATTTTTTTTTCAAAATCGTTAACGAGATAAGAGTACATCGCGAAAAATCCCATTTTGATTTTCTTCAGAGGTATTTTTGAGAAAACTTTATTAAAAAACATTTATTAACTACATTCCATGTATAACTAATCCAAAAAGGTTTTTTTTTCAAATAATTAGCTCCAAAAAATTGAAATATATGTTTTTCTGTTCTTTTGGATTATCAGTTTAAATACGCTTATGTATGGATATGTATGTTTATATTTTGCTTCGGTTTAAATATTTTATTCACATACAAAGTGTATCACAAAGTTGTTCCGGGACTTTCATAACCTATTCTACTAGTGAAAATAACGGAAAAAGTTCTTATAAAGTAATGTCCTAAAATGCTTCGTTTGGGAGTTACGACTAGTGAAAGATTTCGGTCGGATTTCAGCTTCACCGGTAAAATAAGATCGTACTGAAATTTTTAAGACGTTAATTAAGGGACGGAATTAGAATTTCTTATGCTTTTAATCCGACAAAAAACCAATAAAATAGGTTCCAGAGCCCTATATGGAGTAGTTTTTGAGAAATCTGGGGTGAAAACCAATAAATTGGGGTAAAAAACCCAGTTGTTTTTGTAAGTTTGACGTACAATAATTTATGATTGGTATGAAAATCGTTTGAAAATTGGTATGAAAATTGGTATGATAACGTCTTGATGCACTCTGTATAGAGCTATCAACAAATATCTAAAATTTTTAAAAATTACAGACCCCGGACCTAAAGTTCTTTAAAATCGTTTTTTTGAAAATTTTCCTTTTTCTTTAGCCGTTATTGAAGAGCGAGTTAAATTTACAGAAAGCTTCACTTAATTTCACTTAAATTTGTTAAGCTTAATCTATAAATGAGAATGTTAAAAATCAGATGGGTGGATAAAGTGACAAATGAAGAGGTATTGCGGCAAATAGATGAAGAAAGAAGCATTTGGAAAAATATAGTTAAAAGAAGAGACAGACTTATAGGCCACATACTAAGGTATCCTGGAATATTGGAAGGACAGGTAGAAGGGAAAAATTGTGTAGGCAGGCCACGTTTGGAGTATGTAAAACAAATTGTTGGGAATGTAGGATGTAGAGGGTATACTGAAATGAAACGACTAGCACTAGATAGGGAATCTTGGAGAGCTGCATCAAACCAGTCAAATGACTGAAGACAAAAAAAAAAAAAATCTATAAATGAATATTTTTAGAAAAAAACTTTCTTAAAATCTATTTCTCATTTCTAAATAATATATATTCTTTAATTCTTTTTTTTTTTTGGTTCTAACTCCTTTATTTTTTATTATTAATATCCCGTAAAGTCAATCAATAATTTGCAAGCTTTTATTATTCACGAAACGTAAAGTATTACATTTATTTAAGCGGAAACTAAAAGCTAATAGAATAAACATGACTGAGATATTTTAATCCAAAGAGATAATTAATAGCTAATGCTAAGGGTAGAAGAAAAAAACAAGAAAAAGAAGATACAAAAATAGTACGCGAGTGAAGAATTAAAAAAAATACGGAAGCGTAGTAGTCAAGTTTTAATCCTTTTTTATTCTATTTACAATACCTCCGTACTCTCAACTGTATCAGCTGTTGATAAAATCAGTTTGCGTGTAGAATAGAAGCGATAAAACGCTTTACAATAACGGTACCCTTTCATTATAAGCCACACAATATTAGCGTTGATGACCTTCTCAAGCGTAAAACTCCTTCTATTTATAAACTACTTCGTATATAGGATGAAATATAAATAAAATAGACGTAGTTAAATAACAAAGTAATTTTAACGATTCACTGGAAAAAAGAGTTCTCTTTTAATATTGGCACAAAATAATCCTATAGTTAATTTAAAAATAAGTCTATTTATAGAAATACTTAAAAATGTCCAAGGAAAAATTAAAATCATATGAAATAAATTTATTTTTTTCAGCAGATTAAATAAATAAGCAGCAATTAAATTAAGTAAAGGATTATTATATTTTGTATATACGGAGTCCATCAATATTTAAAAACCGCTTTTAAGATATACCATGCTGATTCTCTGAAAAATAAAGTATAGGCAGACAAAGATGTCGCCGAATATTTTTTATTGCTTGCATAAAAATTAAAATATATCTTTCTTGCCCGAAAAATAATTTTTACTTTAATATAGCACAATGTAAATTTATAATTAAAGATCAGCTTAAATTACAGAACGCTGAATTTATGAACAGAACCACTTAAAAAAATCTGTCACCAAATTTTTTAATAAAACGTAACTTCTGTAATAAATAAACCGGTTGTGAAATACATTTATTGCCAAACAAAAACGGGCGGATTGAATTATTACATCGCGTTACTAAACTAGTGAATTTAAAAATAAATTGTTAAAAATTTATTAAAATATTACACCAATTTATTTCAGATTATCAAATTCCAGAATGTACCGCGTCCAATTCGTTATCATGTTTGTTTGGAATATGAAAACTATAACATTTGCAAAGCGATGTGTTGTTTTTAAATGGAAATTTATGAGGCAGTGTTTTTATAAATATGTCCGTGCGTGATAATTAATAAAACAATAACATTAATCTGTATTAAAATATAAAGAAAACAAACATAAAGTGTATACAAAGATGTTACCTTAAATCTTCTGCGATGTGACAAATTCTTTTAAAAAAAATCACCACTAAAAGATTTCTGATGCGTTTAACCATTAAATTATTCAGATTTCTAGTCTAATTACGATGTAATAGAACGTAAACAGAGAATGAATATTATATTACAGCTTGATATTTTCGGATTATAAAAAAGAAAAATTGAAAATGAAAATAAGGAGATAATCATAAAAAGAGATTAAATACGATAACTATATAAATTGATATTTAACATAGATTTTTATACTGTGATAAAATATAAACATTAAAAATGTGTTTACTACAATGTCGACAATTTCTCTACCAAAGATAATGTTATTTATTTATTTACAATTTAAAACTTACATGGTCATCCGTCAGACCTAAGTCTGTCGACAGATATACTAAAGAGTATTATTACATTATTAAGTGGTTAATGTAATAACCAATTTTATGTAACAACTAAAGATATTATTAGTTTTATAATACTTATAATAGTAGTACAATTATAAAAATTAATTTTACAAAATTAGACTAAATATTTAAAAACTAATGAACAAATTATTTCTTTAATAATTGTAATGTATTAGATTTACTAACTAAAATTATATTCAAGAAACAAAACTATACTTAATTACAACAACGAATTACACAATTAATATCTTGTTGCAACAATTACTTAAAGAAAATAAATAACTAAGCTTTAACCATTCAACAATACATTATTTATTGATTTACAATAATTATCAACATTAAAATAATAACTATAATCATGTTATAATTGCCTGGACTGCCAGTATAAATCCAACATGAATCCTGTTAGTACCTATTACGTTATAAGTAATGCCCACTCAATGAGAAGTTTTTTTAAATCATTTTTTTTTATTTTTACATTATTGAGGTGATTCGGTAAAGAATTAAGTAATGCAGGAACAACGTACTTCTTTAATCGTTTACCGTAAGTATTATTATATCTATCTGTGATAAAGCTCATTGCTCTCAAATTGTATCCACTTTCTATATTAACCCTGTATTCACTGTTGTAAAAGTTCTTAAAAATAATTAAGAATTTAAATAGACCTCTAACTGACAGAAACCTTGTAAGATTATTTAAATTAGTGTCATAATTGTTATCAGAATCATAAAGAGCAATATCTTTGAGGACCCTATTTTGTATTAAATTTATTTTATTTATGAGATAGTCTGCGGCTGATCCCCATGTTGTCAAGCCGTATCGAATAACAGATTCAAACAAGGATGAATAGAGTAAGCGTTTACAGTGAATCGGTAATAGGGGTGAGATGTGGTGGAATTTCATAGCAACCACTCTTAAATTTTTACATATATGTTTTATATGGTGATCCCATCTAAAAAAAGAGTCAAAATGTACACCCAAATATTTGTATTTGTCAGCATTCTGGAGATGTTCACAATTACAATTTATGTGGTAATTTTTTATACAGTCACATGTATGACAAATAATTTTTATCGGTCTTTGGGATCGAAGATAAGGAGATCTTACATGTAAAACAGTAGTTTTTTTAGCGTTAATAATTAGGCCTTTGTCATGAAGCCACTTTAATAGATTATTAAAATCTTCTTGCATTAAAAACTCTGCTTCTTTCAATCGCTTATGTCCAAATGCTAAAACACTATCATCAGCGTATTGCAACAGACACGAATTAGAGATCGCGCTAGACATATCATTAACGTACAGATTAAAAAGTGTTGGGCCCAAGATAGACCCTTGAGGCACGCCACTATCCGTTTCGTATCTATCACTATATTTATCTTTAATTTTAACAATAAGTTTTCTGTTACTTAAATAGTTTTGTAGCATATTATTAAAAGGGCCATTAAACCCTAGCTTATTTAGGGCATCTAAAAGTTTATGATGGTCTAACGTATCAAAAGCTTTACGAAAATCTAAAAAAGTAAGATTACATGGTTACATTTATTTAAGTTAATATTGACAAAATCAGATAAATCATTTATAGCATCGTTAGTCCCAATCCCCTTTCTGAAACCGTATTGAGTTTCACTGATTAATTTGTTATCATCAAGGTATTTAGTAATATGCATAGAGACATATACTTTCCCTATTAATCATTGGAAACACGCAAATTAATATCCTAATACACATTGACATACACATATTACTAATCCATTTTATATCTTAAAATTTAGTATACTTGGAAAACGAAAGTCGAAAACTATTTTCAAAATATTACAAAATAAATTTTCTAAAAATATAATTACTTTATTACATTTAAATTATTACCGATCGATCACCAAGTAAGACTTTTTCTTCAACTTGCATCTCCTCTCTGGAGGTTTGAAATCATCATCGCTATTTTTAGCTTTGAGTAGGCAGCTCGAAACAGTTCCGTGGACGTTGCGCCGAACCATTCCTTCAGTTTGTGCAATCATGAAATTCTGCGACACTCAACGTTACGTCTACCCACACTATATTCCCCTGCTTGATCAACTGGATCGACTCGAACTTCTCTCCCCTCGTTATGTGACCTAGATACTCTAATTTCCCTGTTTGTACTGTAGACGTAATCTCTAGTTGTTTATTCAAACTCTCTAGTAACTTGATGTTTGACACCTTATCCTTCCAAGACATCCTTAGCATGCGTCTATAGCACCATATTTCAAAGGCCGCCAAATTTTCCATGTGAAGTTTTTTCAATGTCCATGTCTCCAATCCATATAGCAGCACAGGAAACACATAAAATTTTACCATTCTAGCCCGCAGATATAATCTGACCTGCCGATCACACAAAAAAGTACGCATTTTGAGAAATAAGCTTGTAACCATTTCTATCCGAGTTTTAATTTCCAGTGTTTGCTCCATATTGTTGGTTATCAAAGAACCAAGATATTTGTACTTTGTTGTTCCTTCAATTATCGCATTATATCTTAAAAAGAATGACTACATATCTCAGTCCTCTTGGTATTATTTTATAAACGTATCGAGACTAGTGATTTGCTTTTGTTTGTGGCTTGAATACAAAGATTTTAGGATCAATTCCTTACCTCTCCCGATTCTTTAGTAAAAAAGTTAAATACTCCGTCGTATCATCGTATAAAATCTGTAACATTTACTTTTTGTGACATGATCTTACGTGAAATAAAACATAAAACATTATCTTTCATGAAATTAAACACCGCTATATGCCGTTAGGTATTTTGACTCGTAAAACAAATATATGAAATGAACTATAGATTTTTAAATTCTCAGTTCATAGAAAAATACATTTCCTATTCTCTTGAGTTCTAAAGTTATCGCTATCGGTTTAAAAAGCACATAAAAATTAAACCGTTCAGACGTTAATTTTTCACCTACAAACAGTTTGTTGTTTGCAAATGTCAAAAACTACTACGATATATTTCTATATATATATATATACATATATATATATATTATTATTATTATTATTATGCTTTTACGGCCAACATGGGACCACTTAAGTCAATTTTAGTTGGATCTTTTCTGAGAAAAGCGTGTTATTTTACTCTTTCGAGCTGCCCAGTATTTCTTCATCCGTTCAGATCTTGCTTTCTTTTCTTCATCCGTAAACACCCTCTTCGTTGTATTTTGTCGTTTGTCTGTCTTTTGTTTAAATCTAATGCTTTTATCTTTTAGCTTTGTAATTTTTCCAGTTTTATTCTGTAGGTCGGTCAGGGAAATTCCCAATTCTTTCATATCTTCTCTAATTTTTTTGATCCATCCTACTTCTAGCTTTTGGAACCAGAGCTTTTCAATGATATTTCTTGACGGTCTTGTTTCCGGTGTCCTTATGAGATGACCGAAGAAAGAGATTCTTTTTTTCCGCATAGTATCAGTAACAGGCTCTATTTCTCGATACACCACCTCATTTGGCACAATCCACCATCGGCCTTCTTTTTGGTGTTTTTTATTGATACACGTTCTGACAATTCTCCTCCCTATTTTCAGAATTTTTTCAATTCGGTTTTTCTGAGTGATTTTGAAAAGGGTCTCGCTTCCGTAGGTGACTTCTGGCTGTACTACAGTTTTATAATGTTTAAGTTTTGTTTTAGCAGAAAGGCATTTTTTGTTATATGTTGACCAAGTTAATTTTTGGAATTTAATCATTTTATTTGTCCTGTTTTGCCATGTCACTTTTTCATTTAAATTATAAGTTATTATTTCCCCTAGATATTTAAATTGTTTTACTATTTTAATTTTCTGATTGTTTACCGTAATGTGCTCTATTACCAGAGGATCTATGGCCATTAGTTCAGTTTTTTTCGAAAGAGATATGAAAGAGATTTTCGAAAGAGATATATATATATATATATATATATAGTTTCAAATATTAAATTGAAATTTTCCAGTATATGTATACAGTGGGTTGAATATTCACATATAAATATTAAATCATAAATGGATTGGAATTCGTTAACAAATATCTTTGTTATGCTTATAGGATAAACTAATGATAATAATAATTCTCTCTCTGGTGTTTGGTTAAAATTAATTGTCTGGAAGGTTCTCAATTTTTGTGTCTTATGAAATGTAAAGTTTTGTGATTGTATATGATATAATTTTAAGAGCATTTAGGGAAGGTACGTATTTTATTGGTCGAAATTTGCTGTAATCCAGTTGGTTAATTTTATTCACGCCTTATGATTGGTTAAAAAAGAGGGATTATGACTGGTTTAATTTTACTGCCTAATAACTGATTGGTTCCTTTCAGAGTTGTAATTGATGTAAAGTAGTAAATGTTTGATCGGTCAATCGTATTCATACTTTTGATTGGCTAGGAAATTACAGTATTCTGATTAGAATACGATATTCATTTATGTTAAATAATGACATGAATAATTTGTCTTTCAGCATAATTACACCTCATTTAATAGTTGACACGACTTAAATCACAAGGAAAGTCCTTTATACCGTAAAAGGAAGTACTATTAAAGGGTAATAATTAAATATTTGTCTAATTTAACGAAAAAGTACGAGGAAAACATAGACAAAATTAGTTTCAACCAGTCGAATAGTATTGTTCTGTATAGTAAAATAAATGATAATCTGCAATTTAAATAAAGAAAGTAGGTGCAGTTTAATACATAGAAGTAAATGCAAGACCATTTTGGCCCAATTCCCAAACAATCAGACTATGTAACATTTCTATGCAGAGTAAGCTATAAATATATTAAGTTCTGGCGTTATTCCAGATAAAAAAACAGTCTTTGCCACTTCAACCAATAATTGGTTAAACAATTGACATCTTTACGTATAATTTCGCGTACGTAAAAATTAGAAAAGAAAAAATAACGGTTCAACCCTTAAATTATTTGAATAAAATGAGTATTTCATTAAATAACAATTTAGAATTCAGTAATCTACGTTTAATCTTATTTTATATGAAGAAAATATCATATAAATTTTTTAAATAGATTACTTTTTATGACTAAATGTATTTTAAAGTTATAATGATTTATCAGTTAAAAAAAAATGCAAAAAATATAATTGCTTTTATTATTTACACGGCCTCAAAAAAGGATAAAATAACAACGTCGTGTAATAATTTGGAAAAAGTAACAGTAATAAAAATTTATTAGTTCAAATAATCTTAGAATCCTCATAAAATTGTTAGTAATAAAATTAATTAATAGGCTAACACAACGGTGTAGCTACTTCAACGGTACAGAAGAAAAATTTACAGTTAGCATCACGTTTAACAATTATAAATACTTCCAATAAAGAAAATTAATGCTAATTAATTACAAAGGCTCCTGGAATAGACGGAATACCTGTAGAATTACTGCGCAGTGCAGGTGAGGAAGCGATTGATAGATTATACAAACTGGTGTGTAATATTTATGAAAATGGGGAATTTCCATCAGACTTCAAAAAAAGTGTTATAGTTATGATACCAAAGAAAGCAGGGGCAGATAAATGTGAAGAATACAGAACAATTAGTTAAACTAGTCATGCATCAAAAATCTTAACTAGAATTTTATACAGAAGAATTGAGAGGAGAGTGGAAGAAGTGTTAGGAGAAGACCAATTTGGTTTCAGGAAAAGTATAGGGACAAGGGAAGCAATTTTAGGCCTCAGATTAATAGTAGAAGGAAGATAAAAGAAAAACAAACCAACATACTTGGCGTTTATAGACCTAGAAAAGGCTTTCGATAACGTAGACTGGAATAAAATGTTCAGCATTTTAAAAAAATTAGGTTTCAAATACAGAGATAGAAGAACAATTGCTAACATGTACAGGAACCAAACAGCAACAATAACAATTGAAGAACATAAGAAAGAAGCCCTAATAAGAAAGGGAGTCCGACAAGGATGTTCCCTATCGCCGTTACTTTTTAATCTTTACATGGAACTAGCAGTTAATGATGTTAAAGAACAATTTAGATTCGGAGTAACAGTACAAGGTGAAAAGATAAAGATGCTACGATTTGCTGATGATATAGTAATTCTAGCCGAGAGTAAAAGGGATTTAGAAGAAACAATGAACGGCATAGATGAAGTCCTGCGCGAGAACTATCGCATTAAAATAAACAAGAACAAAACAAAAGTAATGAAATGTAGCAGAAATAACAAAGATGGACCACTGAATGTGAAAATAGGAGGAGAAAGATTATGGAGGTAGAAGAATTTTGTTATTCGGGAAGTAAAATTACTAAAGATGGACGAAGCAGGAGCGATATAAAATGCCGAATAGCACAAGCTAAACGAGCCTTCAGTAAGAAATATAATTTGTTTACATCAAAAATGAATTTAAATGTCAGGAAAAGATTTTTGAAAGTATATGTTTGGAGTGTCGCTTTATATGGAAGTGAAACTTGGACGATCGGAGTATCTGAGAAGAAAAGATTAGAAGCTTTTGAAATGCGGTGCTATAGGAGAATGTTAAAAATCAGATGGGTGGATAAAGTGACAAATGAAGAGGTATTGCGGCAAATAGATGAAGAAAGTAGCATTTGGAAAAATATAGTTAAAAGAAGAGACAGACTTATAGGCCACATACTAAGGCATCCTGGAATAGCCGCTTTAATATTGGAAGGACAGGTAGAAGGGAAAAATTGTGTAGGCAGGCCACGTTTGGAGTATGTAAAACAAATTGTTGGGGATGTAGGATGTAGAGGGTATACTGAAATGAAACGACTAGCACTAGATAGGGAATCTTGGAGAGCTGCATCAAACCAGTCAAATGACTGAAGACAAAAAAAAAAAAAATGCTAATTAAAGCTATGGGCGTTAGAAGTTAGATTTTAAATAATTATATACTAAGCTAATTTAGTAACTTGTGAAAGTATTTAGAAACACGTGAGGATAAATTCTCTGGTTATTTATGTAACAAAATGACTGTAACTTACATTTTTAGATTTGTGTATAGATTAACAATTTGAATAACTGTTTGGATTTTAATAAAGTTGTACCTTGCACATAAAAATGAAATAGATTTCAACTTGATCGGATCTGTCATTAGAAACGAATGGACCTCGTATCTATATATAACAAAATATATCTTTATTTTAAATTTGAATAAAACAATTCCGTTTAACAGGTAGAACAGTCTCAGAAGAGGTAATGAAAAAGGGAGGTGGTAATATTAATTGTTTACATTATAGTTTTATTTGAGGTAGATGAAGTAACCTGATATGTATTTATAAAATCTTTTAATTGGTTGGGAGTACTCATATACGGAGTGTTCAAAAAGTGACGCATCCTTATGAAAGACTGTTTCCTTTTTTTTTCATTTTTAATTGAGAAACAATGGGTTACACAATGCAGCAGAATATTCCTTGTCTCCTAATACATTAGATATGCTAGTTATGCCCATATTCAGAATGCCTTCACAGAAAATTACGGTGAGAATGCATCAAAGAAGGTTCCATAGAGCGGCTGTACTACAAGTTCCAAGAGACAGGGAATGTGGCATATGCAACCAAAAGCGGTTGACCAAAAATGATAACACCAGAAAAGTGGATAGACGTGCATTATGCATATTCTGTTAGTCCCAATAAGTCTTTTGTTTATTTATTTATTTTTTTTTTTTTACCACTTGAGAGCAACTGGTAACCGCCTAGAAGACGTTACTTCAGTCGGTCACAAGTGACGTGGCTGAAGACTAACCCCCCTTAGTGCAGCTTGAATGATCTCTCGACGGGATCCCTCTTGGATCATTAAGACATCACGACATCCCTTCCGGTTGCCATGGTGACTCTCCCCAAGAGGGCTACCCTTCTCTTCCCTATCACTTAGTCTGGGTCCGGGTATGCACCCCACGCATACTCCCCCTAAATCGCGCGCCCACCTCGAGGGTCCTCAATGCGTCATCAGAACGTTCTGATCCAGCCATCTGCTGGACCCGAACGCTCTCAGCAAAGAGTCCCAATAAGTCTATGCGAAGCCTATCTAGCCGGTCTGGTCTGTCGGTCGGTAGTACCCATACGACATCGCGCAAGGTTTTGAAGATGCGTCCGAACAGATTTCGTGTTGTTACCTGGAGACACTGGAAATCGTGTACCTTTCTGTCAGCGGATCATGTCATATGTAACCCCAGACGGGAAAGAACTCGATAATAGGTTTCACTCTGACGAGGAGCTGTTCCACCTTTATGGATACCTGAACGTACAGAATTCACACATTTCGTGTACGGAAAATCCACGTCAGCTACACGAGTCTTCTCTGCATGGACAAAAAATTTGAGTTTGGTGTGCAATTTCAAGAAGAAATTTCAATCAAGAAATTTTCTTGATTGATGAGTTTTGTAAGCGGCACCCTTAAGGGTGCCGCTTACAAAACTCATCCTCAAACCGTTACTGAATTGCAAAGCGAAACTGAACGATATTGTAACGTTTGTTGAGGAATTGCAGCATGTGTTGAAGAGCATTTAACGTTGTATTCCATTATGTGAATCGTATAAATGGAGGCCACTTTCAACATCTATTGTAATTTACCCATTTTCCCAAAAGGGTGTGTGAATTTTTGAACAATTTGTATCTAATATTGAAGAATACATTGCGAATAGTTTCAGAAAACAATTTCTTGGTAACTACTGAATAATAATGTTACAAATACCTACACTGATGTATTCAGATAGACTTGTTTCTTTGACTACAGCCAACGAAACAGGATTAACTAAGGCGAATTATTCCATTTTCCTAAACAAAAATTAAATTCAACTATCTAATTTTAAAATATATTAAAATTATTTTAGAAAAATATTATTGCTAATTTATAAATCAAGTTTCTACTATTTATGAGTATTTATATATAATATAGAAAATTGTTAGTTTACTTACAATAAAAAAACTGAAGTTAAACGAACATACCTGCAACAAAAACAAAAATTAATGACAATTTTTGACATACGTAAAAAACAACTAAATATCATTTGAACATGATGGAGATTTGAAATTTAACCTGTTCCTTAAAGTTTTGTATTTATCCTATTAAAAATATATTTTTTTTCTAATATAGTTAGACATTTTTTATAATAATAAAAAAAAAGTATTAACATTTCGAATACAATAATTATTAAAAAAAAAAAATTGAACCGATATCAAAATGCACTAAAAAGTAAGAAATAATTTCGCCAATATAGTTAATTAATTCCATAAACACTTTTCTTGTGTATTTTTTATAAAAATTTTCTGTTTTTCGAAATTAATTTCTACATATATAAATTTGTTCTATAACATACTACATACATATACTACATAAAAACCAATACGGATATTACATCAGTAGAATTCATGTACTTAGATTGATTTTCCTTTACCGATTATTACGTATTTTTATGTACGCCATTTATAGGTCTATTCAAGTACCATACAAGTATGATCATGTATTTTTTGGCCGATTCAAAATCGTGTCTAAAGAATTAATGGCCATAATATATCGGGCCGGCCTCCGTGGTAGCGTCTCGGCCTTTCACTCGGAGGTTCCGGGTTCGAATCCCGGTCAGACATGGCATTTTTCACAAACGCTATAAATCATTCGTCTGATCCTCTGTGGTAATACTTAACTGCGGACCCGGAGGTTAAACAAAAAAAAAAAGGCATAATACGTATATCGATTTATTGATGGTTTAGTTCAGTGGTTCTCAAGCTTTTTTCTGCTGCGGCACATTTTAAACGATTTCGAAATTTGGCGGCACATAAAGAAAAAAATAAAAACTATTGTCTTATTACAACACACTGAATAAATATAGTTTATGACAAATTGTTAAATATGCAAATTAAACTAATACATACTACAAAATAACTAAACTTTATTACGTGATTAAATTAAAAGCTAATAATTAAAATATTTTTAATGCGAAATTTGAGCTTGATGTTTTTTGATAATTTCATTTATATTTGGTCGTAAAAATGACAATGCTACTCTCATATCGTCTTCTACATTTAACAATCTTGATCTTTTTTTAGTTTTAATGTTGGCTAATGCTGAAAATCCGAATTCACAGAAATAAGATGTGGAAAATTGTAATAAAATGTATAAAGCTTTTTTGGCTATGATTGGATACTCGCATCTGATGTTAATCCAAAATGAATTAATCGATTCTTCTGAATGTTTTAAAATTAAATCTCGATTACTGGAAAGCAAAATAAGTTCTTCCTCTTCATTCAAAGTTAAGTCAAATACAGAAGTGTCCGTAATGAGAAATGGATTACGAACCCGATCAAATTTCTTAATATCTAATTTTGGGAAATAATGAACAATTCTCTCCTCTAACGCTGTCAAATGATCAAGAACAATTACTTTAATTGTTTTATAACTGTCTTTAGGGACCGACTCAAACTTTTCTAAATTGCCTTCTTGAGCTTTATTTTTCCATAAAGTTATTTGTTTTTTGAGTCCCACCAGCTTATCGGTTGAGTTTAAGATATTTTCATTAGGCCCTTGCATACTTGAATTGATGTTGTTAAAAATAACAAAAATGTCTGATAAGTAAGCCAGTTTAGTGCACCATATTTTATCTTCCAACAGTTTTACAAATTCATGATTTTTATTTTGTTCAAAAAAAATTTTTTGAGAGATGTGTACACAGAGAACGTATTCAATCACAGTAGTATTTCGTAGAGTGCGATAAAAAAAAAAAGGAAACGTTGTAAATCAATGGATATGTGTACTGCAAAGTTAATAAGTTTACAAATTTATAATTTGAAACTATATGCAAATTAATTAATAATAAACCGAATAATAACGTTTGCTAATTTTAACGAAATAAAAGGTGCAGTAACTACTATGCAACACCTTGTAAATTCTAACTATCACTAAAACAACACGTTTATACGCAGAAATGACAAGCGTGCGCCAACTGAAGACAATTCCTATTGCTATGCATGCCACTTTATCACAATTCGGCACTAAGAAAAAACGCCTTGCAAAGTAAATAATAAAATAATTTTTTTTTTGTGAATTTAAATATATATTCATGTTAAATATATTTTTATTTTTTTTAAATAATTTTTTAATATTAACATTATTATATATTTACAAAATTTGGCGGCACACAAAAGTGCCGCGGCACAGGGGTTGAGAATCACTGGTTTAGTTAATGACGCTGTACGGACCGCAAAGAAATTCAAACGGCCTGCCCTACGAAGGGACCGACTAGAAGGGATGAGTTACCAAAAGCGTGTTAATAAAATTTGATGACGAAACAATAGGTACAGAATGAAAGATGGTGGTGGTTTTGTACCTATTACATCAGTAAGTACAATGTTTCAAGCTACTACAGCATATGGAGATGCAGAAAGCCGTATGCCACTTTTAATTTTAAGTTCGCCGGTAACAGTGAAAAAAATACAAATTACAACATTAAATACAGCTGTATTAGATTTGTGGAAAAAGTTGTTTTCAAAAGGACAAGTTTGTATTGCTCTAAGTCGATATAGTGAGAAGCTTAGTTTAGCTTTTAGTGATTTAGATGCACGAAAGTATTAAATTGCCCATACGATAAAAAAGGCACTTACTGAGACGAAAAAATTGAATTACACGCTAAACTTCGCTCAAGGGGTCGATACGTTAATTACTGATGACATATCAAAAATGTTACGATTATTATGCAGAAATTTAGTTGTCCGACCTTGCAAGAGACCGAAAAAACCATATAATATGATACACGTATATAGAATTATAAGATTCAAGCAAGCTGATAATTTTTTATTAATTTACTATTATTATTATTAATCATTTTTCATTTAATGGGGGAAATAAGAACAGACAAAATTATCAGCTTGCATTACCGTACGCAGCATACTGCCGGGTTATTTGTCTAGCCCACCGGACTGGTCTAATGGCTAACTCGTCATCGTAAATCAGCTGATTTGGAAGTCGAGAGTTCTAAGGTTCAAATTCTAGTAAAGGCAGTTACTTTTACACGGATTTGAGTAATAAGTCGTGGATACCGGTGTTCTCTGGTGGTTGAGTTTAAATTAACCTCGCATCTCGGGAACGGTCGACATGAGACTGTACAAGACTATACTTCATTAACATTCATACATATCATCCTCTGAAGTAATACCTTACGGAGGCTAAACGGAATAAGAGAGGAGGGTAAATTGTCTGCAATAACTCGATTGTTTGTCAACGAATTTTTACATATGAGGATCAATTTGTTAAAAATTTAATGCTTAATAAATTTTGTAATAAGTAAAAATTTGATCAAATAAATAATTACAAAGATTTTAAAAATTAAAAAAAAATATATTCAAATAATAAATTATTATGGCAAATTATATTGAAATTTTTGACGGTGATGCTTTCAAAACTTTTTATTTTTTGGAACAAAACACTAGTTTTAGATTTACCAAATTTAATTAAGTAGGTTTGCCCGTACCTGAAAAATAATCTTTTTGTTGAAAATCACAAAGTGGCGTCCTCTAGGGAAACAAAGCAAAATAGGACTTATGTCGATATGAACTTTTTTGCTCATTTGTTTTCCTGAATCAGTACCTGAAGTTTGGGGAATACGTCCCGGAATATTCCGTATATATATATATATATGGATTTATATCTTTAAATAAAATTTAAAAAAAAAATAGAAAACAAAATTAAACTATATACAAATACGTACTATATAAAAAATTGTCCCCCACACAATTTTAAATTAGTAATCAGATATTAGTAATTATTTTATAATGAAGAGCAATGTTTTTTTTTTTTTTTTTTTTTTTTGAGGTTTTTAGGGGCATCGACTACTTTGGTCATTAGCCCCATCTTACTTCAAAAAAAAAATAAAAAAAAGGGTTCAAAATTTCACATTTTCATGTGTCAGAAAATGATCAAAATTTTACTTTTCTTATAACTTGTGATCCAATAAAATTACTTTCTAGGCTTTCCTTTCGGCCATCCTTTTTTACGTTTCTCCATTCTTCTGACGGTCTCAACCTCTGATGACAGCGTATCTGAGGCCTCAGACATGGCATCGTCTTCCTCTATTTCGGATACCAGTGACGTTCTTCGGCTGACGTCAGTTGATGAAACTTTCGCCGGCGCTGTTAGCATCTTTGCTAAAGAATCTAAATTAATGCGCGATGATGTCTCCGCGGCGGATGAGCCGGACTCTATGTCTACTGCAGTACTGGGTCCGGCTGAAATAGATGCTCTCACCGAAGCTGGTCTTTGCGCTTTGGGAGGCTCTATTGGTACAGGTTTTATTTCATCTGCGCCTGGTGCTTTTTCTATAATAACTTGCACCTCTGTTTCCGCAGATTCAGGTTTTCTTGTCACAATTTCTTTGGATTTGTGACTACACGACGGAGCGATCTGTTTCTCTTTGTCAGATAAATCAAGATTTTTAATTCTTACACAAGTTGGTGATTTTACAATCGCAGATTTAGCTGGTTTTTTAAACGGCGCTGGTGTGTCTCTCATGTCAACGGCGTCAGTCCGGGGATGAGCCTTCTCATCTTTACTTTGTTTTCTCTGATGAGTCGACTCGATCTTTGAATCGATGATTCTTTCAATCATCGTCGCAAGACTTGGTGCCATCGTGTTAAGCAACTGCTCCACATTAATTTTAGATGTGGAAGGGGCAGCCGCTGCTTCTGCATAAGAAGTCGATGGTCGTGGTGTACGCTTATTAACAATCTTCTTTGCTTCAGGATAGCTTACCTTCTGATGCGTTTTAACTTCCTGAATTGCTGTTTCTAATTTATATGTAGGGCAGTTTCTTGAACGACAATTGTGATGCCCTTTACAGTTAACGCAGGTTGGAGGGTCTTTACATGGGTAACCCTCATGTGTTTTCTCTCCACATATACATATTTCCTGCGCTTCACATCTTGCTGCTGTGTGTCCGAATCGTTGACACTTAAAACATCTCATCGGCTGCTTCTTTTGTTTGAAATAGATTTTATTTATTTCTATTTTATTAATATTAATCGACTAACTTCCTTTATAAAGCAGTGAAAATATCTTTAATTAACTAACTGAACGACATCAAATTTTGGTAATTTTCGATTTTTTCCGCAGAAGAAAAACAAACGTTAAATGTAATTCTTAAATGAAAATTGTCTTTCCTAAATACATAACTTCCATTCAAGTTACCGTATAAAGATTTTTATGCTTTCATTAAAGTCTATTCGGACATTCAAATTTTACCAAAAAAAAAAAAAAATTGAAGGGCACAATCAAAGTGGTTAGAATATAAAATAATTTCACTTTTTTTAAATAAATGATGAAATATTTTATTTTATTTAATTTTAAAAAAAATTTTCAACAAGTTTAATCTAAAAGAGTTTGCGTACCTTTATTAATAAAATAATATAAAACTCTGTAGAGTATTATTAGATTGATAAATAAATTAACTTTACGTAATTAATAATAAAATCCCATAAAATAAAAACAAATTATTTATCATATCTTTTCTTTATGCAAAGTTGTATATTCAATACATTTCAGTCTCCATCTCACTTTTATTTAATAACAGAAACAATACCGACGGAAAACACTCGTATTTACTATTCGATTTTCCATCAGGAAAAATCGCCCACATGAATGATGGTTGTTGTAACGTCCGTATAAACAATCTGTCAAACGGCTTATATAACAGGAAAAACTGATTGCAGGCGTAGAAATCCCATAACAATTCTTCATTCTTAGTGCGTTTGTGTTCAGACCATGTCAACATTTACCATGAATTTGTAAATCTGTTCTATTCTTTTAATAACAATGTATGTTAACACACTTTTAATTATACATTTAATTAAAAAATATAGATTGATAAATAAAATTATTTAGGTTTAATAAATATTATTTAAAATCAAATCTAAAACGACATTAGTTAGTGATTTTTTTTTACTCTAGTTAGATCGCATCAGGCGATTTATTCTGCATGAAATATTCATAAAATACCGTCTAATTAGAAAGTAGGACCTTCCTTGATCTTCAGTCCTAATTCCTTTTTTTTATCTTTAACTATATCTAATGTATCTTCTAATTTCTTACTATTAGCTGATAATATTAGCATTATTAAGAGATTCGTAAGGAAGTTCATTGTATTTACCTAGTCATGACTGTTGTTTGTTGATGTGAATCACTTCAACAAGTCAACAGTCTCTATTATTTTTTTCACCTGTTAAAAGTATCACTTAAATTTGACTAACCTTTAAAACTGTCTTTCAAGAAAATCACTGATTAAAGATCTAGGTTTTATCTTTTTGAAACACGATGAAGATACTTATACGATTTTAATGGTATTAAAAATCAAGGGAATGGGGACACCTTCTATGGATCTAAAACCAAATAGTGTGTGGGTTCCACCACGTTCAAAGAAAAGCCTACATGTCCAATTTTTCATCCACAATATCATATTAAGGGTGATGGACCCTTCAAATGTTGACCGAACAGCGTCTTGGAGACGCCCGTTGTTGACGTATCTGCGTTTTTGGATCTCTTCTTTTACAAATTCCCAGAGTGCGTTTTCAGGGGTGATGAGGTCAGGACTTCTTTCTGGCCAAGACAGTGGAGCCGGTAATTCTCCTAACCCGCGTCCGATCCAGCGATACGGAAAAATTTCATTGAGGCGTCTGCGAACGTTCAAAGCAAAATGCGCTGGAGCAACTTATTGCTGAAACGCAACGATAGCGATCCCGTTTGCCGTTAATTCTGGAAGAAACCACTCGACGATCATTCTCAGATAACTTTGTTGATTAACTGCACCATCGATAAAATAAGGATAATAAATGAAGCGGATGGTGTTCCATTTCCTCAAAAAAGTGAGGATTGTCTTTTGTCCAGAAAAAAAATTTCAGTTACGAGAGCTTCGATAAATCTCACACTTGTCTGAGAACATCACGTTTTTTTATAGTTTGCTCTCGGAAAGCGTTCAATCAATAACTGACATACATAGGCACGTCGATCAAGATCACTGTCAACTCATTAACTGTGGCTGGACGAAAACATCTAACTTTCAAGTCCTTCCGTATATGGTCTCGCATTGTCGGTCTTAAAACGCTTAACTCTACAGAACGTCTGTGCGTTAGTGTTTTCATCGGTGATCGTAGAATTGATGACTCCACAGCAGCACACGTCTCTGCTCGAGTGCTTGGCCTCTCACTGCGTGGCGTTGTAAAATCCTTCTTCTCTCATGTCAGTAACGTTTGTCGTGATGGTGACGAAACGCACAGAGAGGTTATTTACAATGCTCTTCAATGTTTTACCAGTGTGTGGAGATTCGTGGACCAACACGTAAGCTAAACAACGCTCTTTGACAGTGAATGCAATCGTATCCACCATCGCTACACACTCGACTAGGACTAAGATCATCCCAAAAGGAATGAACACACCGGACGATCCCCACCATGGCTTATCCTCCCCACCTTATCAACAGCAATGAGCAATTTCAGCGAGCGGCAATAGAGCCCGATTAAGTTAGATTTATCACAGTATAAAGGAATTCCCGCCCAGTCCGTAGCTTTCATCTTTCGAATCAAGAGGCACCTTAAATGAATGGATTTCTTGCTATTCTATTTGTTCCTGACTCGTAAGGGTCAGAAATATTTATTATACTGCTCATACCCATACACTTCAGAAAATCCAAGGATACTTTTTTTGACCGACTGAAATCAGATGAAAGTATTTTTTACGTGATGTTCCAGTAGACTGGATTGAATCTCAACCTGATCTCTTAAGCATTGCGTAGAATATGTATTGTTGTGATATTCAATTTCAAAAACTTACTTTAACTATCTTGAATTCCTCAAGCTGATCCATTTCAGTCTACTAAGCCAGACAAGATCAATTATCTACTTTTAATCTGTTACCAATCCTCAAATTATATATTTATATTTTGATGCTACATGCAGCCTATAAGCAGTATAAGTATGAAAATGAAGTGTTTCTATTTTAGGCATTTCAATTCTTAGCTTATATCCTACTTCGTCTAGGTCCATAAAGATTTTATTTATTGTAGATCTATGGTATTAGTATAGTTAAAATCTACGGTAGATCTATTGATAAAGTGATTGTTCTGGATTAATTTATCCTACTATTTCATGTTCTTATTGATGAATTTACTATTATACTATTTTTTTTTTTTTTTTATTTAAAAAAATCATACTACAGTTTGATTTATATTAGTTTATTACTAGTTTATTATTAACACAGATATAAATGCAAAGTAAATAGAATTTGTTCACTGTATTTTTAGATTAAAACTAACTATTATGAATACGATGTAAAACAGTCTAATACGGACACCAAATTACTTCCATGCACGCCGATTAAATTACATATACACATTTTTTTAAAATGAAAAGTACATAAAATTTTATTTCATTAATAACTTCTGATATTTTTCATTGTTTTTTTCTTTTTCTTTTGTTTTATTGTTGTTATAGAATTATTATTACCGTAAAACCTTTTTTACAATCAGAAATTAATAATTATTAATAAATATATATATATTTAAATTTGAAAAAATAATAATAATACAAAAAAGAAAGGAAATGAAGTCGGATTTGAACCGATATGTCTTCCCCTTGTAATATCCAATTATTTCATTAATTAGGATTTAATTTGGCTATAATTCTGGAACCATTGAAAATAAGTATCACTCATAATATAGCGTTGCAAAGCTCTCAATGACAGCTTATTACGGCAGTTAAGAAAATAGTCTAAAACCCAATTTTTTTGGATTTTGGACTTTTTTGGAGACTTTTGGTCCAGTCGATTACAATAAAAATGGAAGGTTCACAACTAGATGGTACAACAGTCCTAAATACAATATTTCAACAACTTACGGCTAATCGTTTTTTAATATTGCGAGATACATTTGTAAGTACGTACTTTTTTTTTTTTGTCTTCAGTCATTTGACTGGTTTGATGCAGCTCTCCAAGATTCCCTATCTAGTGCTAGTCGTTTCATTTCAGTATACCCTCTACATCCTACATCCCTAACAATTTGTTTTACATATTCCAAACGTGGCCTGCCTACACAATTTTTCCCTTCTACCTGTCCTTCCAAAATTAAAGCGACTATTCCAGGATGCCTTAGTATGTGGCCTATAAGTCTGTCTCTTCTTTTAACTATATTTTTCCAAACGCTTCTTTCTTCATCTATTTGCCGCAATACCTCCTCATTTGTCACTTTATCCACCCATCTGATTTTTAACATTCTCCTATAGCACCACATTTCAAAAGCTTCTAACCTTTTCTTCTCAGATACTCCGATCGTCCAAGTTTCACTTCCATATAAAGCAACCCTCCAAACATACACTTTCAAAAATCTTTTCCTGACATTTAAATTAATTTTTGATGTAAACAACTTATATTTCTTACTGAAGGCTCGTTTAGCTTGTGCTATTCGGCATTTTATATCGCTCCTGCTTCGTCCATCTTTAGTAATTCTACTTCCCAAATAACAAAATTCTTCTACCTCCATAATCTTTTCTCCTCCTATTTTCACATTCAGTGGTCCATCTTTGTTATTTCTACTACATTTCATTACTTTTGTTTTGTTCTTGTTTATTTTCATGCGATAGTTCGTACGAAGTACGTACAGATATCACTAATCAAAACAGATTCAGGAATGGTTAAAATGGATACTTTCGTTGAATTCAGAAAACCGAAATTTTTCGCGATCACAATACTTATTTTACTTAGTACAAAGAAGTAAAAATTAAAAGAGAGTTAAAAACGAAAACAAAAAAAAAAACAACAGAATATTACATTTCTTAAAGGTGGGGAATAAATTTTAAAAAAAATTCTAAAAATATTCATTCATAGGTTAAGGTTTAATTGGATTTTTTCTAAATCTAACATCCCGTCTAATAAAAGGTAAACAAGAAAGTAAATATTTTCAAAAAGCTTTTCTTTGCTTAAGGGTCGGAGTTTATAATTTTGGAAAAATTGTACACATTTTTTAGGCCAATATAATATGATATACAAAATATCAAAAAAATTAAAAAAGATATATTAAAACTGAAGGCAGATAGAGAAAGACAAAAAACACATATATTTATAATTCAATTTTAAGAGTAGGGGGTTGATTATTTTGAAAAAAGGTTTTTTAGGGTTATTTATACAATTTAGGTATAAAATCTGCCAAAGAAAACGTTTTTCTAAAATGACGCGGAAGAAAATCGAAAATGCTTTTTTTGCGATATCCCCAATCCCAAAAAAGAATGTTGAGAAAAAATTAACATGATCAACATTCCCAGTTAGAATTGCTTGAGCCAAAATTTGGATAAAATCGGTTCGTTGATATGATATAAGGTCAAAAGCGTGCGACACAAATTCCTATATACGTACGCATATACATCCTTTCCCAAATATGTATTTTTTTTTTGTGTAGATGAACTTGATGGGCCCTAAAACGTAAGATTTGAAATACCAGTAACCCTTTTTTTGATACAATCATCGTAATTTTCCTTTGAATGTAGCTATTCCAGCTATATTCACCGGGAAAGTAATACATACGCAAGAGAATAAGTCAAAAAGTAAAGCGATATTTAAAAAATCCGTTTACTTTTATTTCCACTTACAAAAAGTATGCTTATTTGTCAATACAATTCTCTCTCCTTCTATGCACTTCAATCTATTTTTCAACAAACATTTAATTTCCTTCTTGCAGCCAAATCAGGATTGTACGACCGATTATCCAGCAGTTCAAAACTGCTTGAAAACTCTTGCAGGAACAAAAATTGTTATTATGGGTGTATGAGGACAATTATTACCGTGAAATAAAATCAAAACTTTTGAAAATTTATAAACCTTTCGGACTTGTTTTTTGCCTCGCTGATATCAGTGACACAGTAGTTTTCACTTCTCATGGTTTCATATTTAGGCGTCAAGTAAATAAAAACTGATCTTACATATCGCAGAATATTGTCATAATTAACTTTCAAGATGATGGCCCTAACTTTCATCAGTTGTTCATTCAGGGATCTTTGTCCACTCGCACAACTTTTCATACCGTTAAAACTAATTTACCAATCCCCTCTGGTTTCATATCTTCTGAAATGAGAAATCACTACAATAATTTCCCTTAGTGCAATCGGACAATGGAGCACTTATCTTAAATTAATTTTTAAACACAATTAGAAACAGCCAAAAACGAAACGATAATTCAAATCAACAGATTCTAAATTATAATTTTCAATTAATAATAAATAATCAGATGTTTCACCAAATCTGATGTGGAAACCATATGACTTCCTTGTACACCTATTAAATTACATATACACATTTTCAAAAGTACATAAAATTTTATTTCACTAGTAACTTCTGATTTTTTTTTGTATGTTTTTTTTGGCAATCACGGGTTAATAATTATTAAATCAATATTCGTATTTAAAATGAAAAATGAATAATATTACAAATGTAATAAAACTAAATTTACGTTAAATAAAATAATATTAAATAAATTTAAAAAAAAATTGTTAAACATTAATAGGCTTCCGTTGGGGAATGCGTGTGAGGCTATAATTCTGAGGTGATACGAGCACCTCGTTGGAGGCTAGACCGATCATCACCATCAACCGATAACAAACGGATTATCTCTGGGGCGCTGTTTTGGGTAGTCCAATGGGGTGCTCTTGTAATATTCTGCAAACCATCATCTGATTTTGTCTAAGGCTAACTTTTGCTATAGTCTCGAACGAAAAGATCACGGTTATTCGGAAATTTGGTTATATCTTTCAAACGAATCTTCCGATTTCCAAAATTCTAACGGGGTATTTTCTTGCAAAATACAAAATCACAATGAAAACAAATTAGAACAAAAATTAACTGATATACTCAGAAATTGACCTTATTACACGACCGCAAAAAAAGGCGTGTAATGTATTATGGGTGTATGTATTTGTTTGTTCCACCGTAGCAGCTCAACGGCTGAACCGATTTTGATGTATGACCACGGGTTGGAATTCTTACATTACTGGGAGTGTCATAAAATATATATATATATATATATATATATATATATTTGTTCTATGTTTAAATTTTTTTTTTTTTTTTTGTCTTCAGTCATTTGACTGGTTTGATGCAGCTCTCCAAGATTCCCTATCTAGTGCTAGTCGTTTCATTTCAGTATACCCTCTACATCCTACATCCCCAACAATTTGTTTTACATACTCCAAACGTGGCCTGCCTACACAATGTTTCCCTTCTACCTGTCCTTCCAATATTAAAGCGACTATTCCAGAATGCCTTACTATGTGGCCTATAAGTCTGTCTCTTCTTTTAACTATATTTTTCCAAATGCTACTTTCTACATCTATTTGCCGCAATACCTCTTCATTTGTCACTTTATCCACCCATCTGATTTTTAACATTCTCCTATAGCACCGCATTTCAAAAGCTTCTAATCTTTTCTTCTCAGATACTCCGATCGTCCAAGTTTCACTTCCATATAAAGCGACACTCCAAACATACACTTTCAAAAATCTTTTCCTGACATTAAATTAATTTTTGATGTAAACAAATTATATTTCTTACTGAAGTCTCGTTTAGCTTGTGCTATTCGGCATTTTATATCGCTCCTGCTTCGTCCATCTTTAGTAATTTTACTTCCCAAATAACAAAATTCTTCTACCTCCATAATCTTTTCTCCTCCTATTTTCACATTCAGCGGTCCATCTTTGTTATTTCTACTACATTTCATTACTTTTGTTTTGTTCTTGTTTATTTTCACGCGATAGTTCTTGCGTAGGACTTCATCTATGCCGTTCATTGTTTCTTCTAAATCCTTTTTACTCTCGGCTAGAATTACTATATCATCAGCAAATCGTAGCATCTTTATCTTTTCACCTTCTACTGTTACTCCGAATCTAAATTTTTCTTTAACATCATTAACTGCTAGTTCCATGTAAAGATTAAAAAGTAACGGAGATAGGGAACATCCTTGTCGGACTCCCTTTCTTATTAGGGCTTCTTTCTTATGTTCTTCAATTGTTATTGTTGCTGTTTGGTTCCTGTACATGTTAGCAATTGTTCTTCTATCTCTGTATTTGAACCCTAATTTTTTTAAAATGCTGAACATTTTATTCCAGTCTACGTTATCGAAAGCCTTTTCTAGGTCTATAAACGCCAAGTATGTTGGTTTGTTTTTCTTTAATCATCCTTCTACTATTAATCTGAGGCCTAAAATTGCTTCCCTTGTCCCTATACTTTTCCTGAAACCAAATTGGTCTTCTCCTAACACTTCTTCCACTCTCCTCTCAATTCTTCTGTATAAAATTCTAGTTAAGATTTTTGATGCATGACTAGTTAAAGTAATTGTTCTGTATTCTTCACATTTATCTGCCCCTGCTTTCTTTGGTATCATAACTATAACACTTTTAATGTTTAAATATATTTAAAATATTTCAAAAAGTTATTCTACACACAAATACTATACACAAAATTGTCACCCGTACGCTCTGTAATTATCCTATATTAAAGAGGAATGTTTTTAAGTCGTTTTTTTTTTTTTTAGTTCGCTGATAATATTTAATGTTACTAATATAATTTTATTCATTATGAATTATGTTTTTGATTGAAAAAAACAGACCTTAATTTTTTTAAAATTTATTTTACATAAATTTTATTCCATTTATAATTTATTCTTCAACTAACAGTTTCTGCAGGCATTGAATGTGGAAAAGATTATGATCATAGCTAGGTTATTATTTCATGCTGAAAGGGGAAGAAAAAAAAACTGTTGTACAATTAACCTTTTTATAAACAGATAAACATGTATTTGTGTACGGTTACACATGTACGTACGTATGTATGTTTTGGTACGGTTATGTGCATGTTTTGCAGGGTTATTGCAAATATTGTATCTAACTCATGTAACGTTTATTTTTTTCCGTCAACGGTACAAAGAAAACTGAAAATAAATGAAAAAGTCAAGTTGAGGTACGAACTTAAAAACTTTACTTATTTTATTAATGCTGATATAACCATATTTTCAACCAGATGTTGCAACCGAGCCGTGAAACCATTCGCCGTTACTTAAAATACTGCTAATATAATTTCTTTCACTTATGAAAAAATCTTATCAAAAAAAAACAAATGTTATGAAAAAACTTATAGCGAATAGAAACAAAAATTTTTCTTACTTTTTGTACTTTATTACAACGAAATTGTATTCACAAACTTTTACTTCTACGGTTTTACTTTTTTAAAATGGGAATTTATAGTCATAAAAGCGTTAAATTGAAATTGTTTTATAAATATTTCAGCCCAAAACCTAAACTTAATTTCACACTAAAGCATCTTATTTTTTTTTTCCATTTATACAGATGTAATCAAAAACTAAACTTAAGACAATCGTATACAAATTCATCAAGGCATAAAGACAATTAAAAGAAAATGTAATTTAACGTAACTATAAACATTTGTTAAAAGAAATTTACAAGTGATTTATATTTAAGATGGTTTTGTACGTACAATAAAGTTCGATAACAGTTAATTTTAATTCTGTTTGTTTTTAAAATAGCAATAATTTGTACAAAAGAAACTTAATTAGCTCTAAATCAAAATCAACGGTACATTCAGTATGCAGACTCATGGAAAGCCACGAGTCGACCATCTCTGGACCTGATGAGGCTTAGCCGTAAGCAACGGATTTCCGGGACAGATTTAGTTCAGGGCTTATAAAAGGTTGTAAACACAATCTATCCTAATTTAGTCTGGCCATCTGGCCGCAACCGTCAACCATACTAGGGAAAGACGTTCCGCTGGTGAAAAAACCAGTACTAGGTTCTCATATTCAGAATGCAGGGATCTGATTCAGATTGGGAACATCCGCTAGGGAATACGGGAACCCAAATTTATCTGTACAGGACGAAGGCAAAAACTACTGAGTTCAAAGTAAGACGGGGTCGTTCCAGGATTCGACAGTATGTGGGGGTCACGATAGATCAGTCAACCAAATTTAGCGAACATTTACTAGATAGCTGCGTGAAAGCGGACAGAACTTTGTCCACGTTAAGCCGATTGATGACCTCCTGTCTCCCGCCCATAGCGTCCAAGCGGAGATATCTCCGCTCGAGATATCGGAGATATACCATAGCGTCCAAAATGACAGCGGTGATATCAACGTTGCTCCATGCAACCCCGGTTTGGGAGAAGGCTGTAGGAATCTAAAGAAACCTAATAAGGCTGAGGAAGTTACACTGAAGGTCCTTGTTAGGGCTGGTCGCAGCATATAGAACTGCGTCTTATGACGCGGTGTGCGTGCTCGCAAGGAAGCCGTCCATAAATATTTTTGTCAGGAGCGGATCGGCAGACACGAAAGGAAGAAGATGTAATGTCAGACACCTTGCGTGTCTAGCAGGAAAGATGGAAGTTGAACTGAAACGCAGCCTGAACTAGAAAAGTTATCACCGACTTAGTTACTTGGTATAAGAGACGTCAAGGAGAAACGAATCTCCATGTTAGACAGATCCTGACGCGGCGTTTGAAGACTACTTACATCGCATAGGCAGATGGGAGACGGCCCGACTGTATGTTTTGTGGCGGTAGAACATATATTGTTCCACTGTCCAGAAAGAGAGGAGCGGCGAGTACGTGCCGGCATTAGTGGACTACGACCAGAAGAACTAACGGCGTTTATGCTAATCTCGAAATACAATTGGGAAGAAATTTGCCAGGGAGATGCTCCGAGGCAAAGAGGCTGATGAAAGGAGGAGGGGCTTTTAGCTAAAGGATCACTTTCAAAAGTCCTGTGTGCAGGTAAAGAAAGGGACTAGAGAGCAAAGGGGTGAAGGACAGCCTCTTGCTGAGCCGTCGTTCGTGCGCGCTTGCGTGAATGAACGCCCGGTGATGTGTTACGGGGACCTCGAAGGCACCTACCGGGACTGAGTAATGCTTGATTTCTGGGCCGGCCCCGGGAGGGGGAGTTGGTCAGTTGGTAAGGTTTAGTCGGTAGGACACAGATATAAATACGCATTTTAATAACACCTACCGTAGCCAGCCTGTTTTGCGAGTCCGACACTACCGTTACTAGGATTTCCCCACCCCATCAATAACAAAAAAAGAAGAGGTTTCGGTAGCCTTCCTGACTTCCTGATATCTGAGAGGCATCACTATCCATGCTAACTCAAAACTTAATTGGTAGATGCAATTAACTATTTTTATGTTATCTCCAAGCTATTCGGGAGATAACAGTTACCTGTAGTATCAAAACTCTAACGACTGGAATATCCAAACAGATATCTCTGGAACTTATTCGTGTATACTTGGCAAGGTAATCGGCTAGATGCAATTACATTAAATAAATCCAATTAATAAATATTGAAACTTACTAGTAAAGGATAATTAAAGAGCGATCGGGTTTCTATTTTGTATGTAGTATAATTTTTCTTTTCAAATTTTTTAAATATCCAAACATATATATTTATATCCTATGACATTTTCTTTAACGTAAGGATTCCAACGCCGGGTCATACATATAAATCGATTCAGCCAATGAGCTGCTAAGGTGGAACAAACATACATACGTACACCCTAAATACGTTACATTCCTTTTTCTGCAGTCGTGTAATAAATTATTAAATTATAAACCACAGTCAGTATTTGTTAGACGGAAATTAAAAATATTTTAATTTTTCCATGGTCTTAATTTATTGTATTAAAACAAGCTCGTTTTTAATTTTTACAAATTCGTAAGGTTTTTTTGTTTTATTAAGTTTGTTATTGGTAAAAGTAGATTTTTTTTCATAGACTTTATTAAATCAATTTTCTCAGAATAAAATTTTCTACACGTTTTGATAATATAATTTACGCATTTGTTAGTCATTTAACAAAGTTATTGTACTTCGAATCTAAAAAAAGATGGTTTTGGTCACCGGATTTTTCTGTTTTACGTTGGATATCAGAAAATCCACGGGAAATATAGTTCTGCGACTTATTTTATTATATTTTTCAGGTCAAAAACAAAAGAAACAATCAAGTTTACCACTAATAAATAAAAATTTCACTGGGGGAACTAAAATGCGCGTGAAATTTTCGCTAGCCATAAATCTATAATAAAGCGTTTTAGTACATATGTACGTTTTTCCTTATTTCAAGCTCTAGATTCATATTCCAGATTATTTCCTTTTCCTTTTGAATCACCTTCACATATATACATACACACACATATATATATATATATATATATACATATATGTGTGTATATAAGTTACCGAGAATGGAATATGATATAAATATATCATATGACACTCCCTGTAACTTACGGATTCCAACGCGAGGTAATACACCTAAATCGGTTCAGCCGTTCAGCTGCTATGGTAGAACAGACATACATTCATACACCCTAAACCAGGCGTAGTCAACAGTTTTTGCCTCCGGGCCGAATTATAAAGAAAACTTTTTTCATGGGCCGAACGAAATATTACAATTAAAAAATATGTTAATTACAATAACCATAACGGTAATAAGAAAGGGAGTCCGACAAGGATGTTCCCTATCTCCGTTACTTTTTAATCTTTCCATGGAACTAGCAGTTAATGATGTTAACGAACAATTTAGATTCGGAGTAACAGTACAAGGTGTAAAGATAAAGATGCTACGATTTGCTGATGATATAGTAATTCTAGCCGAGAATAAAAAGGATTTAGAAGAAACGGATTTAGAAGAAATATAAAATGCCAAATAGCACAAGCTAAACGAGCCTTCAGTAAAAAATATAATTTGTTTACATCAAAAATCCTCCTCTATGAATCATGAGACCTTGCCGTTGGTGAGGGGGCTTGACTGCTCAGGGATACAGAGTAGCTGGACCGAAGGTGCAACCATATCGGAGAGGTATCTGTTGAGAGCCAGACTAAGGAATGATTCCTGGAAGAGGGCAGCAGCTCTTTCAGTAGTTGTTAGGGGCGTGAGTCACAATGACTTAAACGGCCATATCAACATCACTCAGTCCTCTGAGTACTGCGCAGCTGAAAGCAATGGAAAACTACAGCTGTTTTTTTTTTCCAAGAAAATGTGGCTCTCTGCATTTTCAAAAGCAATAATGGAGGCGCCTTCCTTGGTAAAATATTCCGGAGGTAAAATAGTCCCCAGTTCGGATCTCCGGGTGGGGACTACTAAGGAAGGGGTCACCAGAAAAGTAAAACATAACATTCTACGAGTCGGAGCGTGGAATGTTAGAAGCTTAAAAAAGGTTGGTAGGCTAGAGAATTTAAAAAGGGAAATGGATAGAGTAAACGTGGATATAGTAGAAATTAGTGAGGTTCGGTGGGAAGAGGAAGGCGACTTTTGGTCGGGTGACTTTAGAGTAATTAACTCAGCGTCAAATAATGGGCAGGCAGGAGTAGGTTTCGTGATGAACAAGAAAATAGGGAGGAGAGTGGAGTATTTCAAGACGCATAGCGATAGAGGCATTGTAATAAGCATAAATTCAAAACCTAAACCGACAACGATTGTTAACGTCTATATGCCTACAAGCGCCCATGATGATGATGAGATAGAATGTGTATACGAAGAGATTGATGAAGCAATTAAACACGTAAAAGGAGATGAAAATTTAATAATAGTTGGAGATTGGAATGCAAGCATTGGAAAAGGCAAGGAAGGAAATATAGTGGGTGAATACGGGCTGGGCAAAAGGAATGAAAGAGGGGACCGACTTATAGAGTTTTGCACGAAGTATAATTTAGTAATTGCCAACACTCAATTTAAAAATCATAATAGAAAAATATACACTTGGAAAAAGCCAGGTGATACTGCAAGGTATCAGATAGATTATGTCATGGTTAAGCAAAGATTTAGAAATCAACTCGTGGACTGCAAAACTTACCCTGGAGCAGACATTGATAGCGACCATAATTTGGTGATAATGAAATGTAGATTGGGGTTTAAAAACCTGAAGAAAAGGTGTCAGATGAATCGGTGGAATTTAGAGAAGCTTGAGGAAGAGGAGGTAAAGAAGATTTTTGAGGAGGACATCGCAAGAGGTCTGAGTAAAAAAGATAAGGTAGAAAATGTAGAAGAAGAATGGGAGAATGTTAAAAAGGAAATTCTTAAATCAGCAGAAGCAAACTTAGGCGGAATAAAGAGAACTGGTAGAAAACCTTGGGTTTCAGACGATATATTGCAGCTGATGTATGAACGTAGAAAATATAAGAATGCTAGTGATGAAGAAAGTAAAAGGAACTATCGGCAATTAAGAAATGCTATAAACAGGAAGTGCAAACTGGCGAAAGAAGAGTGGATTAAAGAAAAGTGTTCAGAAGTGGAAAGAGAAATGAACATTGGTAAAATAGACGGAGCATACAGGAAAGTTAAGGAAAATTTTGGGGTACATAAATTAAAATCTAATAATGTGTTAAACAAAGATGGTACACCTATATATAATACGAAAGGTAAAGTCGATAGATGGGTGGAATATATTGAAGAGTTATACGGAGGAAATGAATTAGAAAATGGTTTTATAGAGGAAGAAGAGGAAGTTGAGGAGGATGAAATGGGAGAAACAATACTGAGATCTGAATTTAAGAGAGCATTAAAAGATTTAAATGGCAGAAAGGCTCCTGGAATAGACGGAATACCTGTAGAATTACTGCGCAGTGCAGGGGAAGAGGCGATTGATAGATTATACAAACTGGTGTGTAATATTTATGAAAAAGGGGAATTTCCGTCAGACTTCAAAAAAAGTGTTATAGTAATGATACCAAAGAAATCAGGGGCAGATAAATGTGAAGAATACAGGACAATTAGTTTAACTAGTCATGCATCAAAAATCTTAACTAGAATTCTATACAGAAGAATTGAGAGGAGAGTGGAGGAAGTGTTAGGAGAAGACCAATTTGGTTTCAGGAAAAGTATAGGGACAAGGGAAGCAATTTTAGGCCTCAGATTAATAGTAGAAGGAAGATTAAAGAAAAACAAACCAACATACTTGGCGTTTATAGACCTAGAAAAGGCATTCGATAACGTAGACTGGAATAAAATGTTCAGCATTTTAAAAAAATTAGGGTTCAAATACAGAGATAGAAGAACAATTGCTAACATGTACAGGAACCAAACAGCAACAGTAGCAATTGAAGAACATAAGAAAGAAGCCATAATAAGAAAGGGAGTCCGACAAGGATGTTCCCTATCTCCGTTACTTTTTAATCTTTACATGGAACTAGCAGTTAATGATGTTAAAGAACAATTTAGATTCGGAGTAACAGTACAAGGTGAAAAGATAAAGATGCTACGATTTGCTGACGATATAGTAATTCTAGCCGAGAGTAAAAAGGATTTAGAAGAAACAATGAACGGCATAGATGAAGTCCTACGCAAGAACTATCGCATGAAAATAAACAAGAACAAAACAAAAGTAATGAAATGTAGTAGAAATAACAAAGATGGACCGCTGAATGTGAAAATAGGAGGAGAAAAGATTATGGAGGTAGAAGAATTTGGAAAAATATAGTTAAAACAAGAGACAGACTTATAGGCCACATACTAAGGCATCCTGGAATAGTCGCTTTAATATTGGAAGGACAGGTAGAAGGGAAAAATTGTGTAGGCAGGCCACGTTTGGAGTATGTAAAACAAATTGTTGGGGATGTAGGATGTAGAGGGTATACTGAAATGAAACGACTAGCACTAGATAGGGAATCTTGGAGAGCTGCATCAAACCAGTCAAATGACTGAAGGCAAAAAAAAAACATCAAAAATTAATTTAAATGTCAGGAAAAGATTTTTGAAAGTGTACGTTTGGAGCGTCGCTTTATATGGAAGTGAAACTTGGACGATCGGAGTATCTGAGAAGAAAAGATTAGAAGCTTTTGAAATGTGGTGCTATAGGAGAATGTTAAAAATCAGATGGGTGGATAAAGTGACAAATGAAGAGGTATTGCGGCAAATAGATGAAGAAAGGAGGATTTGGAAAAATATAGTTAAAAGAAGAGACAGACTTATAGGCCACATACTAAGGCATCCTGGAATAGTCGCTTTAATATTGGAAGGACAAGTAGAAGGGAAAAATTGTGTAGGCAGGCTACGTTTGGAATACGTAAAACAAATTGTTAGGGATGTAGGATGTAGAGGGTATACTGAAATGAAACGACTAGCACTAGATAGGGAATCTTGGAGAGCTGCATCAAACCAGTCAAATGACTGAAGACAAAAAAAAAAAAAACAAAAACCAATGATTTACATAAACAAAATTTTATTATGGAATTTGTTGTACTTTTTCAGATTCATTAAAGAAAAAGTTTATTCATAAATATAAACTGAAGATTACTAAAGATTTCTGGGCAACTTTTTTAAATTTCCATATTTTCAATTATTCAATTGCTCGTAAAGAAAGTTAATATTGCAAAATTTTTCGCGGGCCGTATATTGCCCATGTTTGCCCTAAATAGTTGTATGAAAAAATTAACGTTTAAAATACTTTTTATAGCATATTTAATGCCGCTACATCTTTTTTTGGGGTAGTAAATCTCAATATTACAAATAATATGGATTTTACTTCTTCTTTTTTTTATAATTGGAATAACTTATTTCCTTTTTAATAAATGTGTTAATAAATTATAATAGATCTCTTCGTGATCTCTTTTGTAATATTCTACAGCAACGTATTTAAAATTTCAGTGATTATGTAATTGTCATTTAATATAATTATATATTTAAGTGTTTTATTTCTTTTTTGTTAAAGGACTTAAACCAGTCATTAATAAAAATAATCCTTTTAAGCAATTCATATTTTCTTTAAAAATAATTATTCCAGGCTGCGTCATTAATTGTTAAAAGTACTAGAAAAAAGATTCTACTTCTTTGTAATTATATTGTGAAAAGCTAAACTACAAATTATTTATTTAAAATTCAGTCGTTTAATTTTTTATTTATAGGGATTTATTAATGAAAATTACTATTACAACCAAATAAATAACACACACATACATACACACTTGTGTGTGTTTATATATTTATATGCACGCGTAAAACGTGTGTGACCTCAAAGACTTATACTGTATATAACATACGTATATCATAGGGTAGAGGGATAGTTTATAATTACTCTGTATACGCATGCACACCTAAGTCTACATATAATGCATAGGTATTATATGTACTTACTTGTAGTTAAGTACTCACCAGGTTATAGAATACAACGTGGCAAACGTTGTAGCTTGTTTACAATAAACTATTATGTTAATGTAATAATAAATTACATCTAACAACAGCTGCATTGGGCTGTATAATATTATACGGCTATAGACATGAAGTATGAGCTTCTGATTTTATAGCAAAATTTGCCGAACGGAGTTACATCTACATTATTTAATATAAATTCAATTCAAATAACACTTCCGTAGATGTATCTATAAATTTAGAAAAACTTTCTACTATATATTAAACAGATATCTACTTCTATAAAACGTTTTTGAGATAATTAATGGAAAATATTTACAGAATTTGGTAATAAAAATTCTCTTCTAATAAAATATTAATTACACCGGTATAATCTCATCAAGTGATGAGATTATCGTGATAGATATAAGATATCGTGATGCTGCAACTATCACGATATTTTATCGTGATATTTTTTTTTTTGTCTTCAGTCATTTGACTGGTTTGATGCAGCTCTCCAAGATTCCCTATCTAGTGCTAGTCGTTTCATTTCAGTATACCCTCTACATCCTACATCCCCAACAATTTGTTTTACATACTCCAAACGTGGCCTGCCTACACAATTTTTCCCTTCTACCTGTCCTTCCAATATTAAAGCGACTATTCCAGGATGCCTTAGTATGTGGCCTATAAGTCTGTCTCTTCTTTTAACTATATTTTTCCAAATCCTTCTTTCTTCATCTATTTGCCGCAATACCTCTTCATTTGTCACTTTATCCACCCGTCTGATTTTTAACATTCTCCTATAGCACCGCATTTCAAAAGCTTCTAATCTTTTCTTCTCAGATACTCCGATCGTCCAAGTTTCACTTCCATATAAAGCGACACTCCAAACATACACTTTCAAAAATCTTTTCCTGACATTTAAATTAATTTTTGATGTAAACAAATTATATTTCTTACTGAAGGCTCGTTTAGCTTGTGCTATTCGGCATTTTATATCGCTCCTGCTTCGTCCATCTTTAGTAATTTTATTTCCCAAATAACAAAATTCTTCTACCTCCATAATCTTTTCTCCTCCTATTTTCACATTCAGCGGTCCATCTTTGTTATTTCTACTACATTTCATTACTTTTGTTTTGTTCTTGTTTATTTTCATGCGATAGTTCTTGCGTAGGACTTCATCTATGCCGTTCATTGTTTCTTCTAAATCCTTTTTACTCTCGGCTAGAATTACTATATCATCAGCAAATCGTAGCGTCTTTATCTTTTCACCTTGTACTGTTACTCCGAATCTAAATTGTTCTTTAACATCCTTAACCGCTAGTTCCATGTAAAGATTAAAAAGTAACGGAGATAGGGAACATCCTTGTCGGACTCCCTTTCTTATTATTTATATCGTGATATAAAACATTTAAAACAAAGATAAACGATAGTAAATGTACTCGTACTTTATGAAATAAATATCGATTGTAAATTTATTAAAAAACATTTACTTTTTTTTGAATTCACTTCGTGTATATTGACCAACTTTTATTTTCTAGTGAACAATAAAAATTTAACACTTTTATATGGCGATTGATTATTTCGACACGTAACACAACGATATAAAATGAACTATAACTTTTCTTACAAATTTTTGATTTATTTATATATTAATAAGGACTAATAAAATTGTTTTGTAATTAAAACACTGGTCTTATTTATAGACACTGAAACCCAACCTCATAAACATTTTTTAAAAACAACAATCCACTTTGATATGTTTTGTTTGTTACATTAAAAAAAAAATGTGATAACAAAAACAACGTTATATTTTGAAAATCATAATCTATAAAATTTGTAAATATTATTATAAAATTTTTAAAAATTAATGTAATACCACAGTAAATATTAAATCCATTAAAATTTCCTACCAGGTTACTTTTCATAAACGTTGGTTTTTAGTTTTTCATAATCAATCAGTTGAAATCCAGTTCACAAAGTGATATAGACTCACAATTCACAATTCATTAAAGATTGCGATTTAACCGGCAAATCTCTAACACTACATTTTATATATATATATATATATATATTTTTTTTTTTTTCGAGATGATATATATCTAAAAGCCTTCTCAGTTATCCCAAGAAAAATGGGTAAAAATTTAGTAGCGAGAGATTGGATGGTTTTTTTATTTATCCCGTACAAAAAAAAAACCGTCTTCCATTTTTTATAATAATATAGATTATTTTCAATTATTCTTTAAATGTTGATTTTGCTGCAGTCATTACAGTGCTGTAGTTTGATATCGACTCGTCAATTCAAACCTTAAACAATTATTGAAAAAGTGTTATGTTTTTTGCTTAATTATGTTTAAAAGTCGGATTTATTTCTTTAAAAAGTTATTTTTTTTATTATAAGACAGGTAGATTAACATAGCGGCCTCCGTGGCGCGATTGGTAGCGTCTTGGCCTTTCATCTGGTGGTCCCAGGTTCGAATTCCGGTCAGTCATGGAATTTTCACACACGCTACAAATCGTTCATCTCATCCACTCTGATGCAATACGGTGGACCCGGAGGAGGTTAAAAAAAAGGTAGATTAACATAGATGGTAAATAGATAAATTTATTTATACAAATTCTGTAAAATTTATTTGTTAGAAATAACGTATTAGAAGTTAGAAGAAAAATATATTATAAAATTTAAATAAAAGAAACGATAATAAAACGTTTCTGGTAAAAGAAAAAATACATGTATATACACAATGTGCTTGCTTGTTTTACTTGTACAAAAATAAGGTCTAATTTTAAATTTAGATTATATTGCATATAATTAAAAAAAAAAATGTATGTACTTATGTAAGTTGTAAAATAAATTATGAAAATACGTCCGGCAGAACATTATAACAATGAATGCTGTTTTAACCTGAGAGGCTCCCTCATTATGCAAAAATAAGACTACGATATAAGAGGAGATGAAATAGCGTACAAGAAACTCGTTTCCCTGAAATCTTTTCAACCATCTCTCTCTCACTCGCTCTCTCCCTCTCTCTCTCTTGTACGCAGATTGATGAAGCACTAAAATACAGAAGGCTTTTGGCTTTTGGTATGGGAGGCTATCAAAACTTGATGGAAGATCCATGTTTGAAACCTTCTCCTACCGTGCAACTAATACTAGACGTCATATCGGCTCTACAATTTTACTGATATATTTTTTAATGGCTAAAAAAATGGTTAATAAAAAAAGTGAAATTCTGTGCTGTGACACTTCAGTAATTATATGAACATTTATCCGTCGACAACATATATAGATTTTAAACTAATTCATTTTTTTTAATTCCATCATAAATCAGTTGAAACCAAATAAAAAAAAAAAAAGAAGTCTATTTAAAAAAAACACAAACCATTACACAAGTGTACTATATTCAAACCCAATTTTCCTGGAATAAATAAACTGTATTGCTCTGACCGAACAACTATCATGTAGATCAAACGAGACGCAGTTTCAGACAAGGATAAATGTATATTTAAAAGCCGTTAACAGCGCCATGAAATCAACCATTTACTTTCCATTTTATAAATTCAAATTATAAATCAATCAACATTGATAACAATTTTAAAATTCTTGAAATACGCAAAAAAAAGATCATATATTAAAAAGATTGTTTATAACAATTATAACTAGTAAAAAACACAAAACAGCTCTGCATTGATAAATTAACAACCAATAAATAAATAACTAAATTATTTCTACTTATAATTCAGTCACATATTTCAACGACTTACTAGAATGCCTAAATAAAAAACTGTCAGTAACAAAATTAGATGATGCTAGATTAAGAAACAACAGATTGAGATTTTTAAGGTGGCAACAAGACCGGCTGAAAAGATATAAGTTACGAAAATGTTATATATACATAATAAGGTATAGCTTATCGTTTAAAACTTTTATAATTTTAAATAAAAATATTCATTTTTAATTTTTTTCAATCGGTGCCAAATTAAAAATAACTACACACAACTTACTAATCGATAATTTAGCTCCGGTTTCAAAAAATTAAAATATTTGATGACGGTTATCTGTTTTAAAGTACGTTTTTTTTTTCCAAAGTTTGTTCCACTTTACAATTTTCATTTTATTCTTTGTTTAAAATATGGCTATGGATTCAAAAAAATATTGCCCGAAAAATGAAGAGGCTTTCTTGCCTCTTGATAAAAGTGAATAAAGGAATCCAGAGAAATGATATAATGAGAATACTACCGTACTTAACGCTATTTGTTATGGCAGATTTTTTTTTTTTTTTTTTTGTCTTCAGTCATTTGACTGGTTTGATGCAGCTCTCTAAGATTCCCTATCTAGTGCTAGTCGTTTCATTTCAGTATACCCTCTACATCCTACATCCCCAACAATTTGTTTTACATACTCCAAACGTGGCCTGCCTACACAATTTTTCCCTTCTACCTGTCCTTCCAATATTAAAGCGATTATTCCAGGATGCCTTAGTATGTGGCCTATAAGTCTGTCTCTTCTTTTAACTATATTTTTTCAAATGCTTCTTTCTTCATCTATTTGCCGCAATACCTCTTCATTTTCACTTTATCCGCCCGTCTGATTTTTAACATTCTCCTATAGCACCACATCTCAAAAGCTTCTAATCTTTTCTTCTCAGATACTCCGATCGTCCAAGTTTCACTTCTATATAAAGCGACACTCCAAACATACACTTTCAAAAATCTTTTCCTGACATTTAAATTAATTTTTGATGTAAACAAATTATATTTCTTACTGAAGGCTCGTTTAGGTTGTGCTATTCGGCATTTTATATCGCTCCTGCTTCGTCCATCTTTAGTAATTTTACTTCCCAAATAACAAAATTCTTCTACCTCCGTAATCTATTCTCCTCCTATTTTCACATTCAGCGGTCCATCTTTGTTATTTCTACTACATTTCATTACTTTTGTTTTGTTCTTGTTTATTTTCATGCGATAGTTCTTGCGTAGGACTTCATCTATGCCGTTCATTGTTTCTTTTAAATCCTTTTTACTCTCGGCTAGAATTACCATATCATCGGCAAATCGTAGCATCTTTATCTTTTCACCTTGTACTGTTACTCCGAATCTAAATTGTTCTTTAACATCATTAACTGCTAGTTCCGTGTAAAGATTACAAAGTAACGGAGATAGGGAACATCCTTGTCGGACTCCCTTTCTTATTAGGGCTTCTTTCTTATGTTCTTCAATTGTTATTGTTGCTGTTTGGTTCCTGTACATGTTAGCAATTGTTCTTCTATCTCTGTATTTGAACCCTAATTTTTTTAAAATGCTGAACATTTTATTCCAGTCTACGTTATCGAAAGCCTTTTCTAGGTCTATAAACGCCAAGTATGTCAGTTTGTTTTTCTTTAATCTTCCTTCTACTATTAATCTGAGGCCTAAAATTGCTTCCCTTGTCCCTATACTATTCCTGAAACCAAAATGGTCTTCTCCTAACACTTCTTCCACTCTCCTCTCAATTCTTCTGTATAAAATTCTAGTTAAGATTTTTGATGCATGACTAGTTAAACTAATTGTTCTGTATTCTTCACATTTATCTGCCCCTGCTTTCTTTGGTATCATAACTATAACACTTTTTTTGAAGTCTGATGGAAATTCCCCATTTTCATAAATATTACTCACCAGTTTGTATAATCTATCAATCGCTTCCTCACCTGCACTGCGCAGTAATTCTACAGGTATTCCGTCTATTCCAGGAGCCTTTCTGCCATTTAAATCTATTAATCCTCTCTTAAATTCAGATCTCAGTATTGTTTCTCCCATTTCATCCTCCTCAACTTCCTCTTCTTCCTCTATAACACCATTTTCTAATTCATTTCCTCCGTATAACTCTTCAATATATTCCACCCATCTATCGACTTTACCTTTCGTATTATATATTGGTGTACCATCTTTGTTTAACACATTATTAGATTTTAATTTATGTACCCCAAAATTTTCCTTAACTTTCCTGTATGCTCCGTCTATTTATGGGAGATATATGTATTATTTTTTACTTTAAACCTTAAAACAAATTTATTTGAATTTTTACACAGAAATACTTTGAATATCAGGGTGAAGTTAGTTTATAACAAAGTTATAACAATAAAAAAGTTATAACAATAAAACTGAAAGCAATGATGACAACAAGAAATTAAAAAAGGATCTTCAAACTTCTATGAAAACAATGACATTAAAACGTTTCTGCTTATACTGTACGTTTAAAACTGAATATCGGGGTTTTAAAGGTATGTAATATTTCTCAAATTTCACGTACATTGATTCAATATACATGAAATGAAATAGTTTTAGTTCAGTGCAGGCTCTAAAGCCTACACAGATTATGGCTTGTGTGCTAGTTTCGTAAATGAAATGATTCACCGTGGCTGACGATAATGACTTTCTTTATCGTGTCGTATTCAGTGACGAATCAACATTTCATGTTAATGGAAAAGTTACTCTTTTACTCATACAATCAAGTTACTCCAGATACTCATACGCGTATCTGGAGATTAGAAAATCCTCACGAAATATCACAGTGTGAACAAGACTCCGTAAAACTGAATGTTTTTGTGACGTATCTCTACGGCAAGTTTACGGGCCGCGTTCTTTTTCGCGGAAGCAAATTTGTGTGGAAATATCTGGATATGCTACAACTATGGCTCTTTCCTCAATTGCAATACGAACCACGGAACTTTATTCGGCAACAATATGGTACGCCTCCTAACTGGCATAACTTTGTACGTGATCGGTTGAATGAAATTTTTCCCGACAGCTGGATTGGTCAGAACTTGGTTCTTCTTGCCTTCAGTTTGAAGGCAAGAAGACGTCTTCTGATTAAGCCAGTCATGGCAAGGAACGATGGTGGTGGTGTAGCGACCAGATACGGTGCGAGTCGGGTGTTCTTCTTCCTCTGTGGAGGGGGGGGGGTAATGAAATGATAGTTTTTATAGATTGAACAGACTTTATTTTTTATTTACCATTATAATTCTCACAAGCACGAGTTTAATGAACACAGGGGAGTAGAGATGGAAAGGGTGTTCAGCCCTGAATGGCTAAACATCTACTGACCGCGACGGGGATGATAGTATGTGTGTATGTATATATATGTCTTTTTAATAAATTACTTAATTTAAAAGAACTTCTAATCAATTTGTTTAAAGCATACATTTACATGTACAATATTATTCTGCTAATGAATTTTTTTAAATGGTAATTTTTCCATATTTCCTTTAATAAACAGTTAAATAATTTACAATTAACGACTTTAAAATTATGTTATTGTGTGCAAACTATTTATTTATTATACTTGCAAATTACATCACTATTATTTCGTACAATGATCAAGGTGGATTATAATCAACTTTTTTTTGTACTTCTACTCAAATCCGAAGGGGTTACCATCTTTTTTCTTCATCCAGGCAAAAGCTGGAGATGTTTACTTTTGTTACTGATGGTAGAGCAAACCTCCCATTGCTGACTACACAAATGCATGTATAATTACCTAAATAAAGTATTTACTTATTGGTCACATAACATCCTTACTCTTGTTTAATTTTGTAGTAATAAAGTTTATAAAAATTACTAACACTCAAAACATTTTAGAGAACAGTTTGGTATGTTTTTTCAACTTTAAATATCTTTAAATTCTGGTTTAAGATATTTAGATACGGTAGACATTTAAAAGTTTACTCAATTTAATTAATGTTTCAGGTAAAGTTAGTGTTTGGGAATTCAGAAATACAATTGAATTTTTATATTACAATTGTTAGAACTCTCTAAACTGCTTCCGTCTTATGCTGTAAAATATTTTATCGTTTAAAAAAAACAATAAAAAAAAGCAAGAAAAAAGGTAAGATAATCCTGCAAAATTTTTTTTTGTCAATCCGGTTTTGTTAAATGAGGTGTAAATCATTGTATGTCGAAAAAATATCTATCTACGAATAAAATCCGTATTGAACATTAATTTTAGGCTTTTTACTGAAGTAAATTTTAAAGTGCTATATTTCCGTTTTAATAATTTAAATAACATAAACTTATTAGACTTTAAAAATATATTAAATTCAGAGAGAAAATATAAAAAGAATTACTATAAACATAAAATTAACATATATTCCATTATTTTAAAAGATAAATGCTGCTTTAAAAAGATTGGTGAAAAGTTCTCCGTAGATTTGTGGCAATGGAATATTACTTTTTCCATTAGAAGACAGAAAGTTTTTAGAAAAAGCATATATACATTGTTTTACACTCCTTTAACTTGAAAAACTAAAAATTCAGTGAGATTATTAGTTAAAATATATTCAATTTTTAAAAATGTGAATTATTACAAAATATTAAAATAGTTTTCTTTTGCAGTCACATTTTAAAACAAAAAAAGTCAGATGATAAATAAATGAGTATAATATCATTTGTAAATTTATTAAATAAATAAATAAAATGATAAAATTGTTATTTGAACTTCAGATTAAAAGAAACATGTAAAAATAATCATCCTAAAGACACTGAAAATATTACAGAGATTTTATGAATTTATTATATTTATCTATTTACAATATTACTTACTAAATCATAAAACAGAAGAAAAGGGATAAGAAAGCGTAAACTTATAGTTGCGTACTAATTCTACTTAACCCATCGGTTTATTATAGTGGTGAACTCGTCATCGCAAATCAGCTTATTTCGAAGTCGTAAGTTCTAAGGTTCAAATCCTAGTAAAGGCAGTGATACTTTTACACGGATTTGAACACTACATCATGGATACCGATGTTCTTTGGTGGTTGATTTTCAGTTAACCACGAATCTCAGAAACGGTCGACCTGAGACTGTACGAGACTATACTTCATTTCCATTCATACATATCAACCTCTGAAGTAATACCTTACAGTGGTTCTAAAGGCTGAACAGAAAAAGAGAGTAATTCCACTTGGGTTATCTGAATTAGGGTTTATACTGAGGGATTACTGTTCTACGACAAGACGTCGCAGAATGGTAATAGGTAGCAAGAAGCCAAGCTCAATTCATCCCCACTCATCAACGAACTTTCTGAACTTTGACGATTAATAATTAAAAGCTGAGAAGATATTAACTAATAACAGATCTTTAAACAAACATTTATCGAAAGTAACTATAAAAATAGAATAAAAAAATGCAAAACAAACTTCTCTTGCATGATAAGTACGAAAAAACTTTTTTTTAAACGATAAAAATTCGTTTTGAACTACTTTTTCAAAAATAAAGATGCAATTTTAGTGATAGTTTTTATGTAGAGTGATATTTAAGAATGGAAACAGCTTTATACTGCATATCTGAGACTGAATTTTTATCTGAGACTGAATTTCATATCTGAAACGATTTTTAAACACGACCTTAGTTTGATAATTTTTAGGTATTTTCTCATGGTCTTGCCATAAACTAAACTACACCCTTGGAACATATATGAATAAAGTGGATTTAGATGATACAAACTGTACATTATGCTAAGAACTTTTCTTATTTCCGTTTAGAAGGGTTTTTTCCGTTTCAATTTTAATCAATTATATAGAGGTAGAATTCTATTTATGTATATATAAATATTTGTGTATTACTTCATAGTATTTGTATTTTAGTTTAACTTTTAATATTTTTTTAATGTATTGTTTAAGCATTTATACTTTTTTGTTCTATTTTATATTATACTAGGTGATCACGGCTCACTTCGCTTAACCCTTCTCATATAGCCGGTCTGGACCATCCTGTTTTCATTATCTTCGCTGTTGTAAAAATAATATTGATAAATAACAATTAAAAACTGGTCAGCAAAGAATTCGAAACTTTGCTTGACCCCTGAAGTATGCGGATTACAGAATAGTGAACCCCTATCTTAAAAATAGTACTTAAAGCTAATTACCCGCCTTTAAAAAAGTATTTTTCACGAGTATTAATGTTACCTGACAACTACCACGAGGAGGTGACCGTTCTTTGTCTCTGATTTTTGTTTTTTTGTAATATATTTTAGTCAAGTAACCGAATGTAAGTGCAGCCGATCGCTTCGCTGGCTATGTTGTTTGTACCACTATTCCATACATGTCGCAACTTTAAAGTTATTTTATCGATAACCAAAAGAGATATAAAAAAAAAAAAAAAAGGTTATTTTGTAGAAAATTTAATTTCAAATACTACAAGCGATCTCCAAAATCGATTTTACCTACTATTATTTGGCCATAATAAAGTTGAATATCGGCAAGGAAACTACAATTAATCCGGTTTAATCGCAAGCCATTGCGAACGGCCACCATCTTAAACGGTGTAACATTTCGTAAAGGCAGTAATCATATGATCTTTTCAAGTAAATAAACTATGTTCATCCAAAATTTCAGCTAAGTCGGTTAAGTCTCACAGATAAAAATCTATTGTATATACATATACGTATCAGATCTGCTGAATGATGATTTTTAAACAGTCGAAATGCAATCTTGTTATAGTTTTTTTTTTTTTTTTTACTTTCAGTTAACAGTTTTGGAAGTTCTTCTTGTTGTTGTATTTAAATTAAAATAATCGTTATTTTTAACTCGTATTATTAAGCTTAAAATAATTCTTTTAATGTTTAATATATAAAATAAAATAATAAGTAACTGGAAAAATCAAACGAAAATATACAACGAAAACAATATTCAGCGATTAACCAACTGTGAAATTTTAGAATAGAAGTGACATGAACAGAAAATATAATAAAGAATGAAATAAAAAAGAACTCAATTCTATTGGTTTGTTAAAGAAAAATCAGATTTAAGTAATTTTTAAAAGGAAAAATAGAAAATTGGAAAAACAAACAAAAGTATTATTTTTTAAATTAAGTTTTCCACCCACACCCTTAACGAATTTAAAAAAAAAATATGATCAATGATGAGATGTAAGGCTAAAAGAAGTGCAACACACATACATACATACGTACGCACATATATACGATTTTTTTTTTGGTTTAGATGAACTAGTTGGACCTGGTAGGTTTGCACAAAACTCGAAACCCCATTTTAGATATGATAATCATACGTTCCCGTTTTGTGTAGTTATTCTAGCTATATTCGCCAGGAAACTAAAAATTTATTTTAATATCTATTTTCCACAACTTGATAGTTATTTTTATAATATGGATTTCATTTTTTCTTCATTTTTACAGCTATAAAACTGATTGAAAACTATTAATCTTTTGAAACGTCAAATTAAATCATATTTTATAAGCACAAAACTTTAAATAAATTAGTTATTACATAATATAATAATATTAACGCTACGGATGGTGTGAAAGGATGACAAAAAACATTCTTGAGTAAGTTACTTAAATCGATGTACATATACGAGCAAGGGCTACCTTTTAAGTTTCTACAAAAACAATGAAAAAATAATAATTGTTGCTACAAATCGTTTTATTGTTTCTCAAAATATTTACCTTTAACGTTTATAGACTTTTGCATGCATTCAAACCAATTTTCGAAATGGTTTCCCACTCTCAATTCGGAAAAACATAGTTTTGGAAGTATTCAACAGCTTGTTGAGGTGATAAAAATCACTGTCCAAGCATTTTTCTGACATTCAGAAACAAAAAGAAGTTGGTAGGCGATAAATCAGGTGAATACGGGCAATGAAACATTAATTCAATATTTTTCTCCATCAAATAATAAACTCTTAGACGTACTATCTGAGAACTGGGATTGTCAATATGAAGAATGATGCGACGTTTTCTGTTGTTTTTTTTTAATTTCATTGATGACTTCTGGCAAACAAACTGCTCTTCGCGAACAAACCACTTTTATTGGATTCGGCTCATTTTGGAACATCCAAACAGTTGATTGCTGGTTAGTTTCCGGCTCTACGAATATACCCACGTTTCGTCTCCTGTTACACATTTTCTCACTCGAATTTTTTTGAGCATTTCCTTACACCGATTGACACGACCCTTTTTTTGAGTAACCGTAAATTATGGGGAATTCATCGGGAATAGGTCTTTTTCAAAGCTAATTCTTCATGCAAAATCGAATGTACTGTTGTCTTCGATATGCCTGAGGATGCCTCTATCACACGGTATTTCACATTATCCTTTTAGATCATGTTACGCACAACATCGATGTTTTTTGGAACAACCAACCGATTTTGGTCGACCTTAACAAAATTCTTCGCTGACGGAAGCACGACCGCGAAGAAATTCTGCAAACCGATTTTAAATAGACATTTCTGATGGCGATTCATTACCAAAAGCTGAACGAAGCGATTCGGTTCTTTGTTATTGTGCTAGGCTCTTACTAAAATCGTAAAAAATCATCAAACGAAAACTTTCAAGTGAAATTTCCATTTTTTCAGAAAACTGTTTTTTTTTTTTAACGCTCACTGTAAACTATTCGGCTGATTTATGAGCTGCTACTGTTGTAAAAATAAAAACATTAATTTTTACAATAACAATAATGTCATCTCAATAGCGCCATCTTGCAGCCGTTTGCAAAAACCTAAATGGCGATCTCCATAAAATTTGGTTCTGTGTAACATTTAAAAAATTTACAGTTTTAAGTAATAAATTTCATATTACATTTAGAGTAGAAACTGTAATTAAATAACTATATAAAATATTATTTAATGAATAAATATATGTGTCTATTTGGTAATAATAATAATAATAAAACCTGAAAATAGTCTGTTTATTAATTTTATATTGAGTTGTATCGTCAATGTTACGAATCCAAAGATACTGTAAAATTGATTATATATATAAGGGGGTTACATGACATCTCTCAAGTTATATAAACCATTCCCATAGGAGAACAATATTCAATTAGACTGAGTTCCTATACGTTGCTAGGACACTAAGTAATAATAAAATAAGAAAAAGTAAAAGACAAGAATACAAGCTGTTTCTAACTCAACATCATGTAAGGGATTTTATAGAATGTTAAATATTTTACGTAACTTTTGTTCACATGTAATAGATTAGATTTTCTCTAAAATCAATTAACGTATTAAATTCCACTAGAAAAACAGTTTTTTCAAACCTTTAATCCTGAAGTTTAACTTCTAAAATCCTGAATGAAACATATACAACGTGCATTAGACATTTTTTTTTTTGTTAGATGCAAATTAAATGTAAATCATAATCTTTCTTATATATGTCGAGACGTAAAGATAAACAGGACGAAAATTTAAATATTTTAATGAATTAATTAAATAATTTGCCGGCCTCCGTGGCGCGAGTGGTAGCGTCTCAGCCTTTCATCCGGAGGTTCCGGGTTCAAATCTCGGTCAGGCATGGCATTTTCACAAACTAAAAATCATTCATCTCATCCTCCAAATTAATACCTAACAATGGTCCCGGTGGTGAAAAACAAAATGAATGAACATATAAATACAAAAAAAAGGATTCAAATTATTTAACATATTTCATAGAAAAAGATAGGAGTATATACCAAATGAATGATAAAATCCATGAAAATATTTCATTAAAGAGAAAATTTAAAACCTTTATATAATCTAGAAATCATGAGAATATTCGAGCTAAAATTAAAAGGGCGGGAGATAATTAAAGAAACAATAAACACTCAATCCGATGTAATATTTAAAAAATTTAAATTGTTAAAATGATCGCGATGATCGGTGAGTGGATGGCCGGAGTGGGACTCCATCTGTCCTGCGATAAATCTCTATTTGTCCCAATGGCGGGAAGGCGGCGACGGATGCCTTTCCCGATTTCGATGGAGGGAGCGATGGTCCAATCACGAGACCATCGCTGGACCGTAGGCGGTCATTCACTCGTCACGTCCAGGTGGTGAATGAGAAAGCTGGACAGATTGTCAAGAATTTGGTTAAGTTACTATCAAACTTTGGAGGGCTGTCTCGAAGAGGAGGCTGTACGCGCATTGGCGAACCCAATTCTTCTTTATGGTGCGCCAGTGTGGAAGAGAGCTACGGCGATAGGGCGTAACAGAAGACTGTTGAATGGAGTACAGCGCCGTATGGTTCTTAAGGTGGCGTCGGCATACGCCTCTGTCTCGACTGAGGCGGTGTTGGTGGTGACTGGGATGCCGCCACTTCGGCAGCTGGTGGCGGCTCGTGCGCAAATTTATCAGGGTGTGTCTAAGAACGATGCCATCAGAACTGTCTATAGGGATCGGCAAGCCAGGTGGGATGCGTCCACAAAGGGAGGTGGACGCCTCGTATGATCGCGCACATTGAGCCGTGGGCCGAGAGGAAGTTTGGCGAACTGGGATTCTGGCTGAAACAGTTCCTGACCGGCATTGAGGTCTTTCGTTCATACTTGTGTGGACGAAGAAGAGCTAAAGACCCCTTCTACCCCTACTGTAGACACGCTGGAACACGTGATATTCCAATGCCCGCGGCGGGACGAAGAACGCCGCGACTGTACTGCCATAACTGGGCATTTCGAGGTGGGGACCATCGTTGGAACGATGTTACGAAGTTCGCTGGACTTCAACACTGTGACGGGGTTTGTGTCGGGAATACTGCAACTGAAATATCGGGAAGCGAGGGGGTGAGGGACAGCTCCGTACGGAACTGCCGTTCGCCCGTGCCTACACGGGTGGACGGTGGTGATGAAGTCCGGGGACTCTCGAGCCCCTGAGCTAAAAGACTGAGTCCCGGCGGGGCCGTCCCTCCGGGGGTGTCCCCGTAAGAGGCGAAGCACAAAGGGCCGAGTCCCGGTTGCTGGGTGATGGAGGCCGGGAACGGTATAGCCGGGCCCGGCATTTCTCTCGTCTGGAGACTAGAGGTAAAGGCACCTCCCGGAACCGTATTCATGCTTAATTAGTTCCGGGAGGTAGGGGAAACATTTTTTTTAAAATGAAGAAACAGAAAGATTAGTTTCAATAAATTGTTTAACAATAAGGGCGGTAGAGAGAAAACAAAACCCAGCCATTTTGGTAAGGATGGGCAGTGGGAGGAGCTTAACATCAGTAGTTATTCGACGATCCCAAATCAGGAATACTCAGTATTAAAAAGGTTTAACTCAGTGTTAAAAAGTAAATTACTCCGAAACGCGTAATTTACAAATGTTAGAGCGACAATGCTTGAAAGGGCCTCACCAACGCTTGCCTATCTTCCAGTAACTTTTCTTTAACCTTGCCCTCGGTAATATGTAGATCGTCGCAGAAGCTAGATGTTCTCCTTTCCGTATTTCAGTAATACTGATTGTTACTACTGAAGATGGTGCTATTGGAACTGAAATGACTATATAGTTTTACATAAAATAAAGTGCCAATTTTTGGAAATTTTATAAAAAAGTTTTTATTTGTTGTAATACTTGGCAAATAAACTCAAGAAGTTTAAAAAAAGTTTTAATTAATTTTATTTTATTTTTTGTAATCGATTTATAAAAATTCGATGTACAGTTCTCGTATTGTTACTATTTAATACGAAAAATTTAATTGCGACATCATATTTTTTAGTTAGTTGAATAATTAAATTTTTAGTAGCGAGCTCTATTAATTACATTCTACGTACTTAATTAAAGTTGTCTGTAAATTTCTAAGATGCTTTCTGTTTTCTCGTTATCTAAGGGTTTCATATGGAACTCAAATGAAGAGAGGTTCGCTACAACGGCTTTGTTTATTTCAATTTGTGTTCTTATTCTGGAATTATGTCAGCTTTTCTCTTTGTACAAGATTAATTCACTCATAACCTTATGTTTTAAGAAAACTTTCCGAATAAACTTATTTTAACCAAAGTCAACAGTTTACCGATTGAATTCTAAGAAATATATGTTATTTCTTCAATTAAAAATACGTATTTATGAATGGGCCACCGCTCGTCTTGAATAAGATAGGTTTTTGACATTAAATCGCACAGGAAGAACTTTTAAGAAGTAAATAATTAATAGGATATAAAGTTTAATCCGATCTCCTTTTTGTTTAATCTATTTTAGTTTACCTAATTACACAACACACTTTATAAAAAGATTTCAGCGGAAAAATAAAAATTAAAAATTTTTCTAGACTTCATTTTCTTTTGATATACTTAAGCTTTTGTTTTATTGCTGTTGTAAAAATATTATAAGCATGTCTTTTAGCGAAAAATGTCAAGGAATTAAAGCAAATAAAACTTATAAATAACATTCCCAAAAATCTTTTAGAAATTTCAAACAGGATTCCTTTTTCAATTTTATTTCCTGACACAGTTTAAAGTGATCTATCCGGTGTGAAAATGTTTTAGTAAAGGTTTATGGGAATAAGAATTAAATAATATCAACAAAAAAATTAACCTTCGTACGGTACATTATTCGAAATTTTAACTACAGTTAATAATAAAATAAAAAATGGGAAGGGCACCAAATATTTTGATTGGAAAACCATTATGTTTTTAATGTGTTTTCATGAAGTTTTTTAATGTTTAAGAGGAAATGTAACAAACCAGAAAAAAATATATTTTATTTATGAAGAAATATACATACAGAGTGTCCCATGAAGAAACGAAGAAATTTTCAGATGTTCTACTGGTAAAATTAATGAAAAAAAAATTCATATAAACATAGGTCTGGAAACGCTTAGTTTTTTGAGTTAGGCTATCGAAAGATTTTGCCCGGATTTCAGCTCTTCTATCAAAAGAACCCCTACTGTATTTATTGGACTCAAATTAAGGAGTAAAGTTGGTGGTTTCTTACCTATTTTGAACACGGAAATGGAGTAAAATAGATTTCAAAACTGCAACGCCAGTAGTTTTTAAGATATCCGACGTAAAACAGAAACTTCGGCGTCGAAAAACAAGTATCTTTATGTATGTATTAAACAATAGTTTTATTAAATGAATAATAAATGTGAACGGTTTAGTAAAAAATCTTTTAGAAAATTTAATTCTGAGAAAATTAATAAAATACAATAAAAAAAAATAAAAACTTTTAAAAATCGGATTTTCATTGAAGAAAAAATGGACGAAGAATAGAAAAAAAATTATTGTTTATGTAACTAATAAACATTAATTAATGAAAATACAGGGTTATCATAAAAGAATGGTGTGGTTTCAGTAATTTAAAGGAAGATTGTAACCCACCGGGTTGGTCTAGTGGTTAACGCGTCTTCCCAAATCAGCTGATTTGGAAGTCGAGAGTTACAGCGTTCAAGTCCTAGTAAAGCCAGTTATTTTTACACGGATTTGAATTTGATCGTGGATACCGGTGTTCCTTGGTGGTTGGGTTTCAATTAACCACACATCTCAGGAATGGTCGAACTGAGAATGTACAAGACTGCACTTCATTTACATTCATACATATCATCCTCATTCATCCTCTGAAGAATTATCTAAACGGTAGTTACCGGAGGCTAAACAGGTAAAAGAAAGAAAAAGAGGAAGATTGTAGGGAAATTTCGAGATGTTATATTGGTATCCCTGAAAGCCTCCAACTCAAAAGTTTGTTTATTAGCGGTTGTAACCACAACGTCAGTTCTTGTATTGTTGTGGCGATGAGTTACTATGTACTCGGATAAAGACAAAGCAGTGTGTTTTATTGATGGCTGAATTAAAATCCGTAATTTTGGTTCGACGTGAATTCGGAAGAGATCCGCCATACAAAAATAACATAGCACGTTGGTTCACACGATTGGAAGAAACCGGATCGGTTAAGAAACAGAAATCAACCTGCATTCCAAGTGTACCGGACGAAACGGTTGAACTAATTAGACGATCGGCAATTAGAAGTCCTGGGAAGTCCATTCCCCGTCGAAGCGTCGAATTATGTATTCCAAAATCAACAGTTCACAAAGTTTTACGTAAAAAACTGAAATTTCACGCTTATAATATCCAGATATTGCAGGAATTGAAACCCGATGATGGTGTAAAACGTTACAATTTCGCTGTTGAAATGTTGGACATAATAAGTGAAAACGAATCATTTTTGGACGATGTAATTTTTACAGACGAAGCTACATTTCATGCGAATGGGTGCGTTAACAGACACAATTCACGAATATGGGGCTCTGAAAACCCACACGCAATTATTGATAAACAACGCGATTCGCCTAAAGTTAATGTTTGGTGTGGCGTGATGAAAAATCGTGTAATAGGGTCTTTCTTCTTTGCTGAAAAAACAATTAATGGAGTCGTGCATCTTGACATGTTAACCGATTACTGCTTTCCTCAGCCGGATGAACTCCAAAACATTCATCGACTACATTTTCAACAACATGGTGCTCCTCCGCACTTCAATGCATCGGTCACGGACGCTTTGAACGAAAAATTTGGAGATCGATGGATACACCGGCAAGGACCCGTACTTTGGCCTCCAGAACTGACACCTTGCGATTTTTTCTTGTGGGGGGTACATCAAAAGCGTTGTTTATACACAAAAAATTCGCGACCTAAACCGCTTAAAAAACAGGATTAATGAAGCAATGACAACCGTTAACGAAGAAAGGTTAACTAATGTTTGGAGAGAAGTTGAGTATCGTTTGGACATTTGTCGAGCGACTAAGGGAGCGCATATTGAAATTTATTATTTATGTAAAAAAATGTTTGAGACGACAAATTTTAAAAATAAAAAACATAAACTGTAAGTAATTCTGTTTTAATTTAAACCATGTTCAAAACCCCACCATTCTTTTATGATAACCCTGTTATTAAAAAAAAAATTACGAAATTTATAAAACAATATTTTAGCTGTCACTCAAAAAAATAAATAATTACGTAAAACACTACATTGAAATTTATGTTACGTTAGAAATTCTTAAAAATTTATTTAATTTAAAAAAATTATATTTATTTTTACTAAAAAAAAAAGTATATATGTATAATTGTATAGGCTGGCAATTCTAACAGCTGGTCAGCAAAGAAAACTGTGTACTTCATTTAAATTATAATACTCACTAAAATAGGAAATGCTGTTGAATATATACAAAACGATCCTGAGATGACACGCAAAGCCACCGGAAATATTTTACGTCAAGCAGAGTGCTGTGTAGATTGTGTTTGTGGAACCCACCGGGTTGGTCTAGTGGTTAACGCGTCTTCCCAAATCAGCTGATTTGGAAGCCGAGAGTTCCAGCGTTCAAGTCCTAGTAAAGCCAATTATTTTTACAGGGATTTGAATACTAGATCGTGGATACCGGTGTTCTTTGGAGGTTGGGTTTCAATTAACTACACATCTCAGGAACGGTCGAATTGAGATTGTACAAGACTACACTTCATTTACACTCATACATATCAACTTCATTCATCCTCTAAAGTATCATCTGAAAGGTAATTCCCGGAGGCTAAACAGGAAATAAGAAGATGTAGCCATGAGGCTTAACGCACCGGATACCGAGTAAACCGACGATTTAGTTCCCGATCCAGACAGATCGAGTTACTTTTTACACTTTAAATATTATTTATTTCCACCGATCACCTGTGACGTCTCAACATAGTAGTTTAGAGTATTTTTGTGGTGGCGGTGAGATTTTGAAAAAAAAAAATTAAGTAAATATTATTATTTTTTAGATTTAATTAACTAAGCATTTGGAACAGTCGGTAATTATACAATTATATAAAGTTCTATTTACCAGCAATTTTCAAAATATGTTTCAAAGTACTTTCGGAGCCGTTACTCCATCATCTGGGATTTCTTATAAGATGTTACTTCAAATTCAAATGTAAAAATTAAAAGTTATGCTCATAATAGTTGGTCATCAAGAAATAACAAATAATTTGTCCGTCAATAAGACTGTACCGTCATGTCCGTAAGATGTTGATAACTATTATCAACAATTTTTAATTTAAATGTAATTGTAAATTTGAATTCTGAATTAACATCTTATAAGAAATCCCTTATGATGGAGTAACGTCTCCGACAGTTCTTGGAAATATATTTAGAAAATTGTTGGTAAGTGGAACTTTAATTTATACAGTTATTAATTTTTTAACGTTAACAAATGTGCCTAAGAAAGACATGACCTTAATTAGGTGAAATCTTGAGATACTGAGGATGACCTTATTTTCTCGACCTTTTAAATTGAAAATTTAATAGCATCAATGCCCCATATATAGAAGTAATCTGACCAAGTTTGGTCAAAATCTCTCTAGTAATTTGGGAGATATAAGGTGATTTAGAGGCCAACACCGCACACACACACACACACACACACACACACACACACACACACACACACACACACACACACACACACACACACACACACACACACACACACACACACACACACACACACACACACACACACACACACACACACACACACACACACACACACACACACACACACACACACATACATACATACATACATACATACATACATACATACATACATACATACATACATACATACACGTACAAAATAACATTAACTTTCGGAAAATTTCCATTTTGGGTTCCTTAAATATCAAAACGTCAAGATTCGGTGAAAACCGCATATGCCTAAATTGGACCGATTACAATACTTTCCCTTATAGGGCTATAGCGCTATCTAGACAGGAAAGTAACCCCATAATTATTTTCCTATTTCGTTGTTGCAGGCTCATTATGTTTTTCATGCGCATTTTATTTCCGTATATTAAGTCCTGTAATTTAGTGAATATTAACTTTAATAAATAAGTAAGAATTATCTTTTTAACGTATTTAATTACGCGGGTATACAAAAATAATTAAATCTTTTGTTCCGCACACAAAAACAAAACTGTAATCGTGACAAAAAAAAGTGTAGTAAATAAATTTATTACAAAACTTGCTAAATTCTAGTTATTTATTCACATTTAACTTGTAACTTTATACACTTCTCTTAATGCTTGATGTAACTAATATTTTATATTTCTGTCATTTGTTTCCAGTTGAAGAAAGATTTTAGAAAATATTTCAATTTTATAAACTTTACTTGTTTTTATTTCATTTAAGTTTAAATGCATGTATTATTTTCTCTCAAAACAGGATTGTTAGAATTAATATTCAAAAGAAAAATTTTTAAAAATGAAATACATATTTAGTAGTTAAATGGATATAATTTATTTGTAAAAAGTACATCTTTTGTTAAAATTTTTCATTATCTTATTCAGCGTTTCTTTGTAATCTAGCGAGTCCATCTTTTTTTATACCGTTTAATTATTTTTTGTTCTCTAATTCTCTCATCGAGCACAGTAACAGCGCACACTACTACTCATTATAATTATAAAATAAAACTATTTTTTATGAGTAAAATGTGTTTTATATTATACTATTCTACCACAATACAACTTCATGGAAGAAATTTCTTCACGTCTGATAAATATGATACCCAGAATCTCGGTCGAGTTCGTACCAAAATCGGACAATGTGGGTAAAAGTGGCTTTTTTAAAAAAAAAATAATATTGCTATACTTTTTAATTAAGTAAAATATGGAATTCATTTAATGTTCATATTATTTTTTGGATAATGGTCTAAAACTTATCTAAGTAAAGTTTTTTGATATAACCAACCGCTGGCCCAGAGGGTGGAAAAAATTGGGTTTTGAAGACAAAACTATGCCTACCTTAATAGGCACAGTACCGAATCGGTTGAAATTCCTCCAAACATTACCTAAAACTTTTTTCTGAAACAATTTTTGATATAAACAACGCTTACGGCAAGGGATAACCAAAATTTTTGCTGGAATTGTAAGATGGGGCTTGTTGTATGCTAAACATGAGAAAATTTTTTCACATTCAAGTATTGTCGTATTGAGTAAATTTGAAGTTTTTTTAACATTAAGGTGGACATTTTTTCCCCACCTTAGCACCGATGAAATCATTTTTCAAACTTCTTTTAATATAATTATATTATACTTATATAGACTTATTAATAATTATTAACCTCTGATTGTAAAAAAGTTTTATGGTAAATAATAATCAATAATAAAAATTAAAAAAAAAAAAAAAACATGAAAAAAATCAGAAGTTATTAGTGAAATAAAATTTTATGTACTTCTCATTTAAAAAAAACAAGGAAATGAAGTAAAATTCGAACCGATGTACCTTCCCCTTATACGAGCCAAATATTTCATTAATTAAAATTTTATTTGACTATAACTCTGGAACCAATGAACATAAGTACCACTTATTATGATACATAGTTGAAAATCTCTCAATGAGGGTGTATCAATGCACTTAAAAACTCCAAAATTCAAACTTTTTCGATTTTGCGCTTTTTTGGACGCTTTTGGTCAAGTCGATTGCAATCAAAAGGGGAGGTGCACAATTAGATTTTACAACAGCCTTAATATAAAATTTCAACATTTTACGCCTATTGGTTTTTGAGTTATGCGAGATAAATACGTACAGACGTCACGCCGAAAATAATCAAAATGTATTCAGGGGCGGTCAAATGGAAATTTCCGTTGAAATCTGAAAACCGAAATTTTTTGCGATCACAATACTTCTTTTACTTCGTACAGTATGCAAAATTCAAGATTTATAAATAACAGTTAATTATTTTAACCGGTCACAAATTATTTTTATTGGTAACTGATCTCTGGTTATTGAATTTACTACTGTAACAATTAGATTTCACAGATCATGAAGTATAGCAGACTTAATTAGTAAACTCACCGGGTTAGTCTAGCGGTTAACTCGTCATCGCCAATCAGCTAATTTTGAAGTCGAGAGTTCTAAGGTTAAAATCCTACCAAAGCCAAGAATAACTTTTATACGGATTTGATAAATAGATAGCGGATACCAGTGTTTTTTGGTGGTAAAAACATAATAATCATGAAATAAAAGGTTACATATATAAACAAAATTTTTGTTGCTCATATTCTAATGTCGACATATAAAAAATATAATTACTAACGAGTGTTCCGATCTAAACTAATAGAAAATATTATTACATTTGCAATTCAGAAATTAAAGAAATAAAAAATTCATTTTAAAAAAATAGAACGGAATAACATTAATAATGCTTATCTTATAAAAACAAAATTATTAAAACAATACGAATAATACACGTAAATGGTACGTATAAATAAATTTTATAAAACAAATTTAAATTTAATATTATACTAAAATATGAATAGGGTAGGGCAGCTTACACTTTAATATTAACACATCACTTTATATTTAAATGACTTGAAAATAATGACGTGATATTTAATAATTAAAGGTCCGATGTTTAATACAAACGAGGTCATGGTTTTAAATGACCTACATTCAAAATCAGTAAAAGATCTTTAATAATTAAAAATACATTGTTTTTATTTTTAAGAAAAATATCTATTTCTCAACCGAATGAATTATTCAGTTTTAATAGTTTGTAAATGGGTAAAACCCCCCAAATTACAAAATAGTTTATTTCATTATATTTTTGGACAATCTAACGTTTTAGGTAGATTTCTTAAGAAAGCTACTTTATGTCATGAATACCATGATTCGACTTCCGGAAAATTTCGACATATGTTCGCGTTTCACATCCCCAAGACCCCAAAACTACCGTCATCTCAAAATTTTATATATACATTTATATATATATAATTCACTTTCTTGTAGATACGGTAGCTGCCGTAATTTTACACCAGTCACGTTCAAATTGTTCCTTAAAAATAACTCGTCCGAAAATGTCTGTAGAGTTCATTAACGTTCAAAATCGGACCATGGGAATGGAAATGAGGGGCCTTTTTCGAAAAAACAAAATATCGCTATAAGTTTCTTATTAAATAAATATCGAATTAAGTAAAATATCGAAAGGTTCCTACTGTTTTTTTCGATAAGTGCCAAAAACTTATTTCAATAACGTTTTTTGATATCACCAAACATTGTTTCAGTGGATGGAAAAAATTGGGTTTTGAAGACAAAAAATATCATACCTCCCTTAATAGGCAAGTTTAAAGTGGTCGTTATCTCTCAACATTACCTAAAACCATAAACATTACCTAAAACCTTTGTCTGAAACAATATTTGATATGACCAACCCTTATGGCAACGGATGACCAACATTTTGCTGGAATTGCAAGAAGATGGGCTTGTCGTATGCTAAACATGTGAAACTTTTTTCACATGCAACCATTGTCGAATTGAGTAAATTTGAAATTTTTCTTAATTTTAAGGTTGAAATCTTTTTTATTCTCTAGTTAGCACCGGTGAAATCTACCTCCGCCTTTCGGCGTGCCGAAAGGACTTTTTTTTTAAATTTTTTAACAGATCTTAACTTGCAAAAATCTTAGTATTAATGCACCCTTCTTTACATACACTTTTTGCACTGCTATTGATTTAGAAATACTCGAAGGCGGATGATATGAATCAATGGATGAGGGTAAAATACAAATTCTTGTGAGAAAGAGAAACTAAGTGTCGCTAATTTAAGCTATTTTCAATAAAGTAATTGTGCAAATAAAATATGTTAAATAACGTATGATGGACAATTAAGGCTGGATTACCAACCTTAATGTTTGGGTTGGGGCACTCACCGCCCTTGAGGAAGGGAGGAGAGTGTCGAATATAAGAAGATGGAATTACTATCTAGTTATAGCGTAGAGTTAGTGGAGAGGTTAGTGAAATACTACGTATGGAGTGTCTTGAATGGAAGTGAAGCAGTGAGTGGGTCTGGATTGAGACTTTTGAGATGTGGATATGGGGAAGGTTGAAGCAAATAAAATGGACGAATAAAGTGAGGAATGAAGAATAAATGAACAGGATTAAAAAAGAATGAGCATTTATGCAAGAAGTATACATAAGAAAAGGAAACGGTTAGGAGATATGGTTAGAAGAAGTGGAATCTTGACAACTGTGTTGGAAGAAATGGTTAAAGAAAAAAGAAAGCGAACGGCAATAAATGAAGTGAAGACCGGAAACTACAATGAGGCGAAGAAGGCTTGGTACAGAAACAGATAAGACAAAAATGGCGCAAGGGACCTGCCGCTAGACAGAACACCAGATGATGATGATCCCAAGTACACAGGCGATAAAAGATTAAAATTCGGATAAACATAATTATATTTGTAAATAGATTTCAACCACAGTCCTGTAACTTTATACAAAGTATTCCACGAAGAACGGAGAAAAGTTTAGAACATGTTCTACTGGTAAAAAGGTTTAAAAAAACAGTTCTGGAAACGTTTTGTTTTCGAGTTACGGCTAACGGAAGATTTCGCCCGGATTTCAGCTCATCTCATAAAATGAAGCCCTACTGTAATTTTTGGAACCAAAATTAAGGAGTAAGGTTTCATATACAATTTGGGGTGGAAAATAGGATAAATAAAGGTCCGAGGACTTTAACTCCAGTAGTTTTTAAATCCGAAGTAAAACAAAAAAAAATTCTATGTCGAAAAGTTTTTTTTTTAAATTTGTAATGTAATAGTTTTGTTAAGTGACTAATAAATGCGGAAGATTTAGTAACAAATCTTATAGACAATCTAATTCTGAGAAAATTAATGTAAATACAGCTGATAAAAAGTGAATAAAAACCTTTAAAAATCTGTTTTTATTGAAGCAAAACTGACGAAAAATAGAAAGAAAATTCTTTCTATATTCTATCTGTAACAAATAACTATCCTTTTTAAAGCAGTTTTTATATATTCTTCGGTGTAAGAGTACTTATAAACGAGAGTCAATTCCAACGTGTTCGTTTTCTGTTGAACGCCAAGTAAATCATCATGTTAATGGTGAACCCCGTGTGATTCAGCATAGCCTAGGACTAGTACCAGAAAAACTTCATGTTGCACTGGTTTATGAAATAACAAAGTATGACGCGTCTTACGGAAAGAAAATCAATTTCCTTTCCAGCTGTAGAAGGTTCAAAATTTGCGGCCAACAGATTACCTCCAGCGTTAAACTTCTGCCACTGACTTCTAGACAACGCTGTTAAGCCACTCCGTGGCTTCATCAGTAAATAAAACTGATTACTAATATGAGATACGGAGTCTTCAATTCTAAAACCAATCATTTATGGAACGAAGACAATCCCCATGGTACTGTGGAAACTAGTTTCCAACCTAGATTTCACATTAATGTTTGGTTTGCCATTCTTTATGACAAAATTCTGAGATCATTTGTTTTCAATGAAAACCTTAGAGATGCGTAAATTCATATTCTTGAAAAATAATTTGTCGACTTTTTAGGAGGATGTATCTTTTCAAACTAGATTGCAAATGATTTTCCAGCAGCATGATGCAACGCCATATTTTTCTTAAATAATTTCTCAAACTGATTTGGACGCGGTAGACCAATCGATTAGCTACCCCGATCACCTAATCACCTGAATTAGCGCCAGTAGATTATTACTTCATTTGGTGTCATATGAAAACGATGTATACCAACAAAAGATTAATTTCTCATTAAAATACGAAATGCTACTGAATTATTATATGAAACGATCTTGAGATGACACGGAAAGACACCGGAAATATTTTACGTCCGGCAGAGCGAGTGCTGTGTACATTTTGAAGAAGTTAATTTCGAACAACTACTGTAACAGAGGTCGGCTTCCGTGGCACAAGTAGTAGCGTCCAGCCTTTCATCCGGAGGTTCTGGGTTCGAATCCCGTTCAGGCATGGCATTTTCACACGCTAAAAAATTATCATTCATCTCATCCTCTGAAGTAATACCTAACGGTGGTCTCGAAGGTTAAAAAAAAAAATATTGTAACAGAGAGTTGTTATACTGATATTATCATTTCATATATTTTACTCTTTTGGTAAGCTATATTAGGAATAATGTTTCTTAAGTACAGAAAAATACGATTTTTATTTGTAGTGCTTTAATAAAAAAACTGATTTTAAGAGTTTTTATTTACTTTTTATTGGCTGGATTTACATTAATTTTTTTCAGAATGAAATTCTCTACAAAATTTCTTTTTAAATCTTTCGATTTTATTAGTCATTTAACAAATTGATTGTATCACAAACCTAAAAAAAAAACTTGTTTTTCGATACCGAATTTTGTGTTTTACGTTGGATATCAAAAAAAAAACTACTGGAGTTAGTCAAGGACCTGTTCTATCCTGCTTCCTAGCTCAAATTCCGTTATTGTTGCAAATTATATTAGAAAGTTTTAGAAGAACTTAGAAACTCAGAAAAAACTTGTAGGAGACGGCAAGCACTGGTGCAGTCTGCAAGGGAATGAGGCGTCTGAGGGTGCTGAGTTCAGTGCCTTGGAAGCCCTCTCGAACATGAGGGGGGATCGCTTTGGTGCGTCGAGGCCGTGGAACCTCCGCTCCCGATGTCTGAGGGCGTTTCTCACAACTTTAGTGATTATGGCTGACGGTCGTCTGGGTAGGTAATAAGTTCGTAAGTAGTTTGTGTGTGTGTGTGTGTGTGTGTGTGTGTGTGTGTGTGTGTGTGTGCGCGCGCGTGTGTGTGTGTGTGTGTGTGTGTGTGTGTGTGTGTGTGTGTGTTTGTGTACTCTAGGTGAGATTGTGAAAATCTAATTAACTGTTGAGTGTGCTTTCGTGGATAAGTTATGTCTTGTGGCCATGTCTTCATGATTGTTGTGCGCTTGTCTTGTGTTGGCTTGATTGTATGAATGTATAAATGTGTGTGGTACATCTTATAGTACTTGTTAGGTGTGCTATGTTACCGAATGTTTTCCTCCTTTAGCTATTTGGGTGTGAAGTGTGCGCGCATAGTGGTTTGGTATGGAAGATGTTTGTTTGTGGAGACCGCTTTATTACCGGTTTCCCAGGAGGTGGGGTCGCCAGGAGTGGAGGTTTAGTCGGTAGTGCGCAGGAATATATACGCATTTTTGTAACAGCTTATGAACCTGTTAGCGAGTTCGACACTGATTCGGAGTTCAAATTACCAACTTTACTCCTTAATTTGAATCTCAAATATTACAGTAGGGCTTCTTTTAATTAGAAGAACTGAAATCCGGGCGGAATCTTTCGCTAGCCGTAACTCGAAAACAATACGTTTTCAGAATCTACTTTTATATGAACATTTTTCAATATTTTCACCAGTAGAACATTTCCTAAAAATTTCTCTGTTTCTTCGTGGACACTCTGTAAAACACCTACAATAAGATATTGCTGACAATGACACTAATTACTTTTTCAATCGACTGGTTCAAAAATTAGTTGAATAATTAATCGTAATATAATGAAATGATTATATATTATATCATACTATCAGGAAAGCTGTTACATCAAATGAATATATAATAAATATGTTACATCATAATGTATGAACTTTATTTGTTATCGTGAGGAAGGAAATGTTTCCCTTGTAGATGTAACTAAAAAAAAACAAAACAAAACGAGGTGAAAGTTTAAAAATTATTCATGATGAAACTACGTAAAACAGATTAAAATATAAAAAAGTGCATCGAAGTTTTACTTAGGTGTGAAAAAGAGAGAAAAATTATATTTTAAATTCTTGAGGAAGATTACTATAGTAATCTCTCCTTTAAAGAATCAACTGCAAATGCATCATCATTTAGAGAAGAGTATAATCTCCTTACTTAGAGTTAAAAGTAACCCGCAGATAATGTGTTTTGCTGCTCGTACGGAATAAATTTTGAAAAAGGATCATTTACAATTACTTCGCATCATTCTTTAAAACTAAATAACAATTTGCACTGAACAAATATAGGTTAATTATTTAGTATTAGTCTATAAAGAACTCTTTTTTAAAATAATTTATTGTTTTTTAATAGCTGCTATTTCTTACAATTGAAAGTTCTAAAAATTTAAAAAAAATATATTTTTTTTAATTAGCCAGTCATTTGACTTGTTGATGTTCTTATTTTTTTCTGTTCTTTGTTAATCTTTTAATTTCAGAATACTGTTTACGATAACGTATTCAATTATTCGTGTTAAAAATTTCAAACTTTATCTTTCCATACAGTTTTTAACTTCTACAAATAAGTAATTTTACTTATTTAATCTACTAAAACTGCAGTTGTTAATATATCCACTAATCTAATTCCTCTTTATAAACGTTCTGGCAAACATTTATACCTCCTATTCGCCTTACAACCTCTTCTTTTCGAATTTTAGCGACTCACATTATTTTCAAACCCTTCTGGGGTACAAGTTCCAAACGATTGTATTTCTTCTTCTTTCTCTTTGTCCTGATTGACTGTAATGAAGGAAAGGCAGGCAACCGGCCTGCCTTTCCCCAAAAGGCCTGCAGAGAACGGACTGAAGAGGAATTACACCAAAAAAAGAAGCATAAATGCAAATGATTCAAAGGATAAGCCAAGAAAACTTTCTTTAAAGGACTCACGATCTAAAAAGGATCAGAACGTAGTCCCAAACTTCGTCCTTTAAAGGAAAACTTAATGTATAATCGTCAATAAAAATAAACACTCGACATCTAATTTGAAAGGCCCAACAGCAAGGAATAAATGTCCAGGAACTGCAATAAGATCCCTAATTATCGCAATACATTCAGAGGATGTTTTATTTCCCCTAATAAAACTTTTCCCAACACTGTTTGTTCTGTTTTGAATAATAAAGTGCTACACTTTAAACAGACATTTACAAGAATTTATTTGCAATTCTTATATATACAGAGTGATACAAAATTTCACAGAAACTCTCAGGAGATGATTCTATAGCCAAAGATAATAAAAAAAATACATATAAACATAAGTTAGAAAACTGTCCAATAACGATTTTCGGCCCGCGAAACATTAGCCCTGCTTTCTGCTGTCTCTGTGAACTTATGACTGTAAAGAATTCTAGGGATACAATTCGATGGGGTAAATTTGGTGCTTCCTTATGATTTTGATCTACGAAATTCAATAAAAGTGATCCCAGACCTCTATCTCACTTAGATAATAGTTTTATCGGAAAATACTCGTTTTTAAGTTAGGAATAAAATAACTGTTGATTTACAAATGAAAAAAAATACAAATTACTAACTAACTTTCTTTGTAGAGAATTTAATTGTGAGAAAATTGACGTAAATAACTTATATTAAAATTAAACACAAATTTAGGAACTTAATAAAAAAACAAACACACAAACTGGATCGGAAAAGTAATAGGATTTTAAGCGAAACAATATTCATCAATATTTGAACATAATATAAATGGAAAAAAAAATTTTAAAACTTATCAATAACAGAACAGAATTAATAAAAATTAGGCTTAAAAATAATTTCATATAATTTTTTGTTTTTTGTACAGGTCATTTAATATCAAAAATGTTGTTTGATAAAGTTGAAAACATTTTTTCAAAGCAATTGCTCAATATGTCCGTCATTTTTAACGTATGTAGTTCATCTGATCGAATCCACGGCTAGTCAGCCATCTAGCCAGAAATGTCTAATAGCATTATTATTCCTAATAGTAGCTTCAGTTTCTACTATACGATGTCTCAATTCTTCTTTTGTGCCAATACGAGTGAAATAGACTAACGACACATCCAACCCCAAAGGAAAAAATCTACTAGTATGAGATCGGGAGATCGAGTTGGCCATTTTTTTACTGGTCCGTGTCAACCATTCCATTGCTTACTAAATGTGTTATTTAAATTATTCGTCACATCACGACATTAGAAAACAGGTGCGAAATGTTTGAAAAGCCTTATCTCCAAGAATGCCAGAAGATTTGTTTGCAAAAAATATCTCCAAGAATGCCAGAAGATTTGTTTGCAAAAAATTCAAGTACTTCTCTCCATTGGGCCTTAGCAGTAGGAAAAAAAGGCAAATGAGGTTATCATCAAGAAGAAAACTTCACACATTAAAAAAAATTTCGTCGGAAATGACTTGTAACAGTCTCACGGGGGTTCTCTTCTGTCCAAGTGCAAGTGTTTCGATAGTCTACAATGCCATTTCTTGTAGGATTCAATAGTAATTAGAATAATACTTAGGAAATCGAGATGACGTTCACATTTTCTAATTAAACGTAACCAGAATTTCATCAGTTTATGAAAATCAGGTGGTGAATTGTTGCTCCTGAACAACAATACAACATACAACATACAACATACAACATACAACATACAACATACAACATACAACATACAACATACAACATACAACAACAACATACACTTGATTGCGAAACATGAAGCGACGTAATAACCTTTTGTTTCTTGAAGTGGGAGATACTTGTATCGCATTCAATATTGCTTCTTCAACGTTGGCATTTCTCATAAAAAATTCACGACCAAAATGGAATCGCTGTGGTCTAAACGTACCTTTTTCTCAAGCTAGCTTCTCCAGTCTCAACCCACCGGGTTGATCTAGTGGTTAACGCGTCTTCCCAAATCAGCTGATTTGGAAGTCGAGAGTTACAGCGTTCAAGTCCTAGTAAAGCCAGATATTTTTACATGGATTTGAATACTAGATCGTGGATACCGGTGTTCTTTGGTGGTTGGGTTTCAATTAACCACACATCACAGGTACGGTCGAACTGAGAATGTACAAGACTACACTTCATTTACACTCATACATATTATCCTCATTCATCCTCTGAAGAATTATCTAAACGGTAGTTACCGGAGGCTAAACAGGAAAAAGATAGATAGATAGATAGATAGCTTCTCCAGTCTCAAATGTTTTACAATCCGGTACTCTTCGTTATGGATAATTTTCCCGGTATTCACGCGCATCAGCCAATCCATTTTTATTTATTTTATCATAAATTAACATATCCGTCCGTCCACTCTCCAAATAAAAAAACAAATTTGTGGTATCACCCGTTGTGAATAACTGACCGCACAATCATCGCTCAAATGAATATTAGAATGCTAAACGTTAAACTTAATTGTTGACCAGCTGTTATTGCCAAACTATGAAAACCTAAAACTTCCTAATGTTTCAGAAGAATGTCTTTCAAATTTATTTTTATATTTTTAAGCTTTTGAATGTAAATTGTTCTGTTTAAAATCGTATCACTTTTCCCATTCAGTGTGTGTGTTTTATTTTTTATTAAATTTAAATTTCACAAATTTGTGTTTAATTTTAACACACGTTATTTACATTACTTTTGTTAGAGTTAAATTCCCTAAAAACATAACCTCAAATTTTAATTTGTTAATCGGTAAATTAACAATGTTATTTTATTCCAAACCTAAAAAAAAGCGTATTTTCCGACGAAACCTATTAGTGTTTTACCCCGTTTTTCATAAAGCCTAAGTGAATTAGAGGTCTGAGACCACTTTTATTCAATATCTTAGATTAAAAACCATAAGGAAGCACAAAATTTACCTCTCGATTTGTACCCCATGAATTTTAGTACGGTTTAAATTCACAGAAGAAGCAGAAATCGTGGCTAAATATTTCGCGAACGGAAACTCGCTAACGAAGTTTTCTGACGGTTATATTTATATGAGCTTTTCTTTTTATTTTTGGCTACAGAATCATCTCTTATGAGATCGCTGTGCAATTTCTAATCACTCCGTACATATATTTGATTCTTGCAAACTTCTGTTTTGTATGAAAGGTTTTCTTGCTTATCCCAGTCAGCTTTTTTCATCTTATACTTTGTTTATATTCCTTATTTAACAACGTTCCCATTACTAGTAAACTAGTAATGGGATACTAGTATACTTTTTTCCCTTCTTCCCCGGGCCGGATCCTGCAGTTAAGTATTACACAGCCCACGAGGAGTGTCCCTTACTCTAACGGACCTCCACGTCTCGGCCGTCGGTCGGATCTCATTTTGCGCCCGCCTCAAACCCCCAGAGTAGGATCCACCATACCCGGCTATGCCGTCCCTGGATCCCATCACTAGTATATTATTTTCCCTAATCTTAAGATACTCGTATAATTCCTAATTATCATCCTTTCTGTCACATTTTATTAACTTTGTTGTTTTAGTTTTATTTACAACGAAGGTAAATTTCACTCTTAACAATTAGTTTATAGTATTTAGTGTTTTATTCTACATATAACTTAAGTCGAAAATTAGCGGAGAAAGTAGCAACTTCGTATTAATCACATTTAAATTTTGAATTTTGAATTCTCCTTTTTTTTATTAAATTTTTCTTTTTTTAATTTAAATATATTGATTTATTAATAATTATTAACCTCTGATTGTAAAAACGTTTTACAATAAATAATAATTCAATAATAATTTAAAAAAAAAAAGAAAAAATATCAGAAGTTATTAATGAAATAAAATGTTATGTACTTTTCTTTTAAAAAAAATGTGTATATGTAGTTTAATAGGCGAACAAAGAAGGTGGTATTCACATCCGATTTTTTATATAATGTAAATTAACGTGAAATAAATTTATTAAATAAAATTAACTGAATTTAAATACATTTAAATAAATGTACAAATAAAATATAACTTGTAAAATTCATTTATTCCAGTTTTTTAATTTATTCAAGCCCGACGGTTGATGTTATGATCAAAACAGATGAACTGATAGCTAATTATAAGTTCCACCAGTAATCTGTATTGCAATACATTAATGACAATAACATTCCAATACAGTCAACAGACCCTGCAATTATCGTTTATAAACAGCCAACATAGTATAAACAACGAATATTTACAATTATTTATAATTATATTATCAAAAACTCGTTTTTAAAATTTAATAAGAATAATCTATTCTATTGTATAATTGATATCATTTGTAAAGACCTATATTTTTTCCAATACATTGGAATAAAAATATTAGTATGTATTTTGTACGTAAAGAAAATAAATACCATACACACCCAGGTGCCACGCGTATCATTTTAGTCGGAATGACGGTTGTAAAAATAGCCTGTGACGGTAAGAGAATTTTAAGGTTTCTCATTGTTGATGAAGTAAACATTAAAGTTTTTTTTCTTGTTTAGCCTCCGGCAATCACCGTCAGGTATTACTTAAGAGGATGAATGAGGATGATATGTATGAATGTAAGTGAAATGTAGTCTTGTACAATCTCAGGTCGACCATTTCTGAGATGTATGGTTAATTGAAACCCAACCTCCGCCAAAGAATACCGGTATCCGCGATCTAGCCTTCAAATCCGTATAAAAGTAATTGCATTTACTAGAACTTGAACGTTGGAACTCTCGACTTCGAAATCAGATGATTTGCGAAGACGCGTTCACCACTAGAACAACCCAGTGAGTTAAACATTAAAGTTATATTAATCAATGTACACAGAATTGTCGTACGAACCGGTTTGTTTTGATACGAATCTACATCAAGTGAAATAAAATGATTTAGATAAAACAAAAATTGTCTATACATTTACCAGGTTTTTTGTTCTTATTTTATACTCCTTTCTCCCAGAATGCGACCTGGAACCACTTCATACGTTACTTCGGGCAATTACCAGTATTACCAATTATTCTCTTATCTTAGACCTGGAGCGAAACTTAACGGAAGTTGTCCTTTGCATTTTCATCACGTACAGGTTATTCTCATATCGTACGAAAACTTTTAAAAACCGATATTTGCATTTATTCACCGTTGCAGAAAAGTTAAGAGTTATTGTTTACGCAAACGAACATGTAAATCATGCAACAGGCAGAAAATTTGATACAACAAGACTGATGGGAGAAGAAAACCGTTTATTCGTGGTGAAAGAAAAAAAAACGAATTTATTTTAACAAATAAAAAGAAAGAGAGCATAACAGTGGAAATATCCGCCGAAAAGCGACTGTTTCACGTAAAAATCCGGAAATAGGAGAAAAAACTTGCTGCGTATATAATGAATGTAAAAGAATTTGGATAGATAGTTTGACTTAATAATGATTTAGTACTGAACCGGATTAATGCGTCTGGAGCGTCACCAGTTACTTTATTAGAAACGTTTTCTTCTTTAGGGGTCATACAATCAATGATGTAAAGCGAAGACAGAATTCTGGAAAGTGTAATCAAGTTATTATTCTTTGTGGATAGATGTCTATTCTTCAAAACCTATAAATCTCCGTAAACGGACCGGTAACGCTAAACACCGTAAACGCTAAATCTGGATGGACAACACGAGATTACATCATCTGATAAAATTAAGAAGCCGTCTTTGATTTGTAAGTTAATTATTTCAGCTTGGTAGAAATACCAAATAATTTGTTTAAGAAATTGTTCTAGACATGAATTTCATTCGCTTTCGATGGAAGTGAAGATGATTATTTTTAGTTAAGTGATTAATAAAATAATTTCATCTACGGATGACGGATTGAGCACTAGTGGCAGTTATTAAAGTAATTTCTATGCTTTCAATTAAATACTTACAATATAGATTGATTTACTGATATAAAAATAAAAAATATGTTACACTTTCAACCTTTTACGGTGATATTGTTAATAAGAAGCGAAAATAATTTTTTTTTTCAATTATCTAGAATCAATCAAAAAGTTACGAAGATAAAGAAACTTTGTAACACAAAATTTGTAAAGAAAACTATGGATATTTACATTCTTACAAGAGACCAATATTTTCTTGAACTTAAATTCCCTTATGCGTAATACTATATTGTTAACATGTATGTCAATAATGTTTGTAACACACAGACATTAAAAACAATTTTTTTTTTAAATTAAACGATTTCAACAACAAAATTTACCTATGAAACTGAAAAATTTCCATTTTTTGATCTAAAATTATTTTTAAAAGTTAATACATATAAACTGATAGCGATAAAAATTAATAAATACGATTCCCCCCCCCCCCCAAAAAAAATATACATTGCTCTTAATAGTGTATTATCACTAATATAGAATAGTTAAAGAGCGATAATTTGTATATAGATTAATTTTATTTTCAAATAAAAAAGTAATATATAAATATGACACTCCCAGTAACGTAAGGGTTCCAACACTCCTTTTTGGGCAGTCTTGCAAAAATAATTTTGTGTATATTGATGTGAACGGAAAAATTACGCCAACTGAATATATATATATATATATATATAAATCCTAGTCAAAATAAACATTTAATGCCATGGTACACACAGCAAAACTTTTACGTTTGATCTGAAACCTTATTGCAGAGAAGAGATTTTTGTTTAAGATTCAGGTTTACAAGAAAGAGCATCAACAAAAATTGTAATACAAGAAGCAAAACAATCTTAATTACAAAATAATTTAAAAAAGAAAAATGGAATCGACATCAAAACCATCTAATGTGATCTACATATATAAAATTATAAGATTCCTACTGTCCCTACCGTTGCTGAATATTATATATAATGAACGAGGGTAAGTAAATTATTATCCGCAATTTAATTATATTTTTATTTATGTTGGTAGTACTGTCGCGTTGCGTAGATGACAAATGCGTGGTTTAAATGGTGTTATGTCTGTGCAGGTTTAATGCTGCTAGGTTAGTTCCATTATCGCTGCTCTGCCATTTACCGTGGCTACTCCGCTTTCTGTTTGCACCAAAGAAGAACAACGTTCAATGTTGCATTTTTTGTGGTCGGAAGGTGTATCAGGGGCTGAAATTCATCAAAGACTTTCGGTACAATACGGGAACAGTGTGTTGCCGCAACGTAGTGTCTACGAATGGATTAAAAATTCAAAAATGGTCGCACAAGTGTTACGCACGACTAAGGAGCCGAACGATCGTTTACCGCCACAAATGAGGAAAACATTGAGCGCGCATGTGACATGGTTTTCTTAGACAGACGAGTAACTGTTGATGAAGTGGAACATCGTCTGCAAATTATTTACGGTTCTGCCTACGAAATCATCTACAACAGACTTGGGTTCATAAAGTCTGTGCAACATGGATCCCAAAACAACTCACACAGCTGCATAAACAAACGCGCTTGGACATCTGCCAAAAACATTTGCATCGCTATGGTAACGTCACTACGGGACATTTTCTTAGACAGAATCATCACCGGTGACGAAATACGGATCCATCATTACGAGCCGGAGAGAAAACGGCAGAGTATGGAATGGAAACATCCAAATTCGCCCTGCAAAAAAAAAAACGTTCAAGACCCAACCGTCCGCAGGAAAACTGATGCTTACGGATTTTGGGACTCACAAGGTCCAGTACTGGAATATTATGAGGAAATGAGGAAAGGGGCACGACAATAAACAGTGCGCGTTACACTCACTGTAACGCAGCTTGGCAGTAAGCACGTGAGGTGCTTACTGCCAAGCTGAAGCCTGCAATTCGAAGCAAATGCCGAGGATTAATGTCGAAAGGTGTTGTGTTGTTGCACGATAATGCCCGTCCACATACTGCTGCCCGCACTACTGAAACGCTCCAGAAACTCAACTTTGAAGTACTGACTCATCCTCCGTATAGTCCTGATCTTGCCCCTTCTGACTACCACTTGTTTGGTCCACTCAGAGGCATTACGGGGCCGTCGATTTACCTCGGACGAAACAGTGTAAGAAGCGATGCATTCCTGGCTGGCAGCTCAACCGAAAACCTTCTTTTATGAGGGTATCAGGAAGCTTGTGCAACGATGGACCACGTGCGTTGAAATGAAAGAGGACTATGTTGAAAAATGATGTAAGTACATGTAAGTTTCCTATTTGTATTGCAATAAAATTTATAACTACATTTCGAGTAATAATTGACTTACCCTCGTATACTGTGTATGAAAGGTTTAAGAAGAGATATCTCAATTTTTGATGATTTTTTTAACGGTGCTTAATATCTAGTGCACAAACTCATATTACCTGCCCTAAAGATGACCATATAACATCATCTAACGTGATACGTACATATAGAATATAAGAATTTCCAGTGTCACCTACCTACCCGCCGGACGGCGAAAAAATGTTTTTGCTAATTTTCAGACCGGGTTTTTGTGTCTAAAAGTTTGTTTCAACGTCATGGTACTACCGCGAAAAGCAGCTGCGTCGATTGTAACAAGATTTATTTCAATCGGATTAATAGAAAAAACGTTATACGCGAACTAATGTAAATATATATATATATATATATATATATATATATATATATATAGGGGTCAAATACATAACCTCTTTTTTTTTTTTGAAGCGATTTAAAAATAAAACATATCCAAAATCACACGGCGGAAAACTTAACTTGGCTTTCTGTAAAACAACGCAGTAAAAAATATATTAAATAAACACAAGTTTAACGTTAATTATATCTGTGTCTAAGAAATAGGCGTCGTTCTTCAGAAATCTTTAAATAACTAATAAAATCGAAAGATTTTCGATTGATTTTTAAAAACAATATTTTCAATTTAAGATCCGAAGGGCAAACTAAAAAATTTGATGTGGACATCACAGGACTTCCTTGTACGCCTATTACATTTCGTATACACATTTTTTTAAATGAAAAGTACATAAAATTTTATTTCATTAATCACTTCTGATATTTTTTCATATATATTTTTTTCTATATTTATTATTGAATTATTATTTATCGTAAAACTTTTTACAATCAGAAGGTAATAATTAATAATAAACCAATATATTTAAAATAAAAAAAAAAAGTTAAAAACAAGAAAAGGAGATTAAGTCTAATTTGAACTGATCCAAATATTTCATTAATTAAAATTTCATTTGGCTATAACTCTGGAACCAATGAAGATAAGTAACATTTATGATAAATCGTTTAAAAGCTCCCAATGAGGGCTTACTACTGCAGTTAAGAAAAACTTCAAAATCCAATTTTCTTTCCATTGTGGGCTTTTTGGACACTTCTGATCCAGTCGATTGCAATTAAAAGGAAAGTTGCAAAAAACTAGATGTTTACAACAGTCCTGAATTCAAAATTTCAACATCCTACGGCTATTCATTTGTGAGTTATGCGAGATACATACGTAGGCAAAATGGATTCAGGGATGTTCAAAATGGATATTTCTGTTGAAACTGAAAACCGAAGTTTTTCCTTTAATTCGTACAAGGAAGTAAAAAAGGTTGAAATTAGAAAACAGAAGCGTCTGGATCAATATAAAAACATAAGACCAGAGAAATCAGCTGTAACACATCGCTTGGAGACTGGTCCCAAATAAGTTTATAAAAAAATAACAATTTTATTCATAATTCATATTAAAATTATAATATTATACAGCTGAAATGGGCATTTAAATTTAAATTTTAATTCTCCGGATTGGTCTAGTTGTAAACTCGTCGTCGTAATTTCGGAGTCGAGAGTTCTCAGATTCAAATTCCAATAAACGTAGTTGCTTTTATTCGAATTTGAATACGAGATCGTGGATACCAGTGTTCTTTGGTGGTTGGGTTTCAATCATGTCTCATGTCGGTCTGAGTTTGTTCAAGACTATACATTTACCAGTACAATTACATCTCATTAATGACTTTAATTGATGCGACTAATGAAATGAAAAAAATAAATAAATAAATTATAAGCAAACAGTTTTATAAATTATTCTTAATTAATTCAAGTTTATAAAAGTAATCTTGTCTTGCAGTTTAAAAATATCTTCCATTAGCAATATCCGAGGACGAAAACTACCCAATAATTTTAAAAGATTCTTTCAACTTTGTCATGATTAAAACTTTTTCATATTAAAGCGATAAATAATTTAGTAACCGAAATAATACAAACACAAGTTTAGCGTTACTATGTCTATGTCTAAGAAATTGGCCTCGTTTTCAGAAGTGCTTGAGATCACTAATCATATTGAAAGATTCGTACCTTCAATTGATTTTTAAAAACAATAGTTCCAATTTAAGATCCATAGGGCAAACTAAAAAATGGTTAAAACTAGAATACAAAAGTGTCTGGATCAATATAAATACACAAGATGATAGAGATCAGCTACAAAAATAACGCTTGGAAACAAGTCCCAAATACGTTTATAAAAAATAACAATTTTAAAATAATACGTAATAAACTTATATTGTACAATTTAAATGGGTATTTAAATACGATTAATTTAAGAAGCGATTTGATAGAGTAATTTGCAGTTAATTATTACTTTTGCCTGTAATAGATGACTGAGAATGTCAAAAGCACATAAATTCGTTTATTTATATATAAGGTGAGTGACATTACCTCATAGAGCAGAAAAACAAGTTACAAATATGTTGACACACGTCGGCTTCATGCTTAAATAATTACCTCAAATAAACTAATTATAAATTAGTTAGTAATTAAATGGTTTCACCATTCCAATTTTTAAGCCTTTACCCTCAAAAAAAAAAAAAAAATAAATACAGTATGTTAACAATATTATTACATCATTTATACTACTACATACCAGGCTCGGCTGATAAATTTTGCACATATATGCGTAGCATGGGAATTAAATAAAAAATGAAAAAATGTACAACACTTTAGCTACAAAATGCATTATTTATTTTTCAATATAATCCCAGTTTACACTTTTCCTAGCTAGTGACAAGTTTTTCCTTTCCGTCACTGAAAACTTCTGGCGGTTTTTCTCGGATCGAAGTGGCCACAGACAGCTTCCTTCACCTCATTATCGGCGGTGTAATTATTACCTTTGAAATCTCTCTTGTGATGAGGGAAGAAGTAGAAGTCGCACGGAGGGGCAAATCCGGCGAGTATGGCGAATGCGGAATAGGCTCAAACTCCATAACCCACCAGGTTGGTCTAGTGGTGAACGCGTCTTCCCAAATCAGCTGATTTCGAAATCGAGATTTCTAACGTTCAAATTCTGGTAAAGGCAGTTACTTTTATACGGATTTGAATACTAGATTGTGGATACCGGTGTACTTTGATGGTTGGGTTTCAATTAACCACACATGTCAGATATGGTCGACATGAGACTATACAAGACTCCACCTCACTTACACTCATACATGTCATCCTCATTCATCCTCTGACGGTGATTCCCGGAGAATAAACAGGAAAAAAAGGCTCAAACTTCAGCTTACGGAGACCCATCAGAGAGTTTGCGCCGTACCCATCGTGAACAGATTTTACGGTAACCCTATTGCTTGATAATATGGTCTACTCGTCCTTTAGATATACCTAACTGAATAGCGATACGTTACTTAGGGATTCGGCGGTCACTTTGAAACAAATTGTCCACCTCCTTTTGATGTTTCTCGTCATTCACAGAAACTGGTCGTCCGTTGCGAGGTGCGTCCTCAATTGTCGATTTACCAGCTTCACATTCGCGGAATTTCAATGCCTAACTATTTACAGTACTACTGTCAACAGTTTCATTACCGTAAACCGTTTTTAAACTATGAAAAATATTCATAGGATTCACATTTTCTGCTGTTAAAAATTCAATCCAGTGTGCGCTTTTTTAACTGAGATGAGCTTGACTCCATTTTAACTGCTACTGAAAACAAACCGGTAAACGGTTTTCAACGCATTATTGCAGGTTTGCAGAGGGGGATATCATGTGCTGACATGATAGCTAAAATCTCCCTCTGCACATGATAGCTACGCTCACTCAATAGTACATTTTGTCTCCGTGTAGCTCGTTAGTGTGCAAAATTTATCAGCCGAGCCTTGTAATCATCGAACCATAGAGATATGAGTGATAGAAAGTCTCAATTACGAAAAGAAGTTACAATGAATAAATAGGTGAAAATCATTTAGAAGTGAAATAATCGATTATTCTTTTTTAGAAATAATAAAATTTCGATTAATTGACCGATCAAAGAAGGTACTGTATATGAAACAGTTACGACCAAGTGCGTTTTCAATTTTTATGAAATTTTGCATGACTCCTAATAATCAGATGGAAAAACCTATTTGTAACAATTTTATATAAAATCTTCCGTCTTAAATGGCGATTATTTTTCCTTATCTAAAAAGAGATAAAGTTTTACGATGAAGTATCCGTTACTAAGCCACCTGTGTTAACAGATTGAGAGATTGTGTTAACAGATTGAGTTGTCTCTGCACTCCTGACGTTACCCACTATTTCCAGTTTATCCCTCAGCAAATGACGATGCTTTAGATAATTTACTTTTACGTATTAGATTTTTAACGGTTACAGAGATCATTATTCTACTATTATATTGCACCATTCTTTTTATCAAAATATTAAATATTTAATCTTAGATTAGTTTTCCCACGAGTAACTTATTTAAAAAAAAACTTTCGAATATTTGAAAAAGGGGTTGCAATGGAAGTCTCGCCAGCGATCAGTCAATTCGGTGTCTCTGAGAATAACGCTTGTTAAATTGAAATTTCGAATACAGAAAACGTTTTTCAAGTACGGCCTTTACCTCTCAAAATCTATTTAAATAATTGAAGTTCTTTGTAGAGCTCAATGTGTTAAAAGTTTTTACAAAATTAGTGGAGGTCTACTGTTTACAGAACAGCAGTTAAGATTGACTGGTAGATGTCTAATGCATAACTGTAAATTAATTAAACTTATATAAATGTATAAAATTAAAATTTGTATGTATTTTCTGTTTTATTTTTTGATTATTTTTATATAATTATAATAATACGTATTATAAAAATTTAGGATCAAAAATAGTGGAATAAGATTGGGAACTATAGGACTAAAGATTAACTGTTTAGTTTTTGCTGATGATGTGGCATTATTAGCTAAAAACTGGAATGAAGATGAACAACAATTAGAAAAAAAAAGTTGCTAATATGGTATCAAAAATCGCGTTTGAGAAAACGAAAATTTTGACTAATGATTAAAAACTGCCTGAATTTCCTTAGTGTAAACAATAAAAAATAGAAAAGTGGATAATTTCAAATAACTCTGAGAGTGGATCGATTGGAATTCTTTAGATAAAAAAGCTTTAACAGTTAGAGTTAATGAAATGGAATTACCTTTGCAACTAACAAAAAACACATACAAAAAACGGTCTTTATCACAGAACTCAAAATTTCGACACTGCAAAACTGTGGTAAAGCCGGAAGCCATCTATCCGGCAGAAATTCTAAGACTGTGTGATTAACGTTACTAGAAAATCTAGAAAAAAAAGAAAGGAAAATTATAAGAAAAGTTTTAGGTTTGAAATTTCAAAATAATCAGGTTAAATTAATTCAAAAAAACTAAGTTTATACTAAAATTGAAAAACTGTCAGATACGATAAGGAAATGACGAAAGCATTTTACTCTTATTTATTTAAAATGAATAACAATAGATTAACTAAACAAATGTAAGAGTTCTTTCATAGTAAAAAAAAAAACTAAAGGCAAACGGTTCAAGGAATTCTAAGAAGACCTTTTTTTCCCTGTTTAACCTCCGGGAATTACCGTTTAGGTATTACTTCAGAAGATGAATGAGGATGATATGTATAAGTAAAGTGTAGTCTTGTACGGTCTTAGCTTGACCATTCCTGAGATGCGTGGTTAATTGAAACCCAACCACTAAAGAACACCGGTATTCACGATCTAGTATTCAAATCCGTCTAAAAGTAACTGACTTTACTAGGACTTGAACACTGGAACTCTCGACTTCCAAATCAGCTGATTTGGGAAGACGCATTCATCACTAGACCAACCCGGTGCGTTAAGACCAAGAAGTCCAAAAATAACTGAAGAAATTGTAACAGAAAATTTAAAGAGAATATTAAAAGATGAAAATAAAAGATTCCAAGAAACGCCAAAAACCAAGAACAACATAGCTGAACTTTCTGAACGAAGGAAAAATATCAGAAAGAATGAAGAGGTACTGGGGAGATAGAAAAAAATAAAAAAGAAACAACTGCAAATAAATAAATGAACTGACATGTTCCAAGGTGAACTATTCGGAAAAAATAATACCTATATAAAATTTATAAATTTATTTAAATATTTTAATTATATTAATTTGTTACTGATGTGTTAAATAAAAATATGAAATTGAAACAAAACCAATTAAATTAATAATAGTAATTGGGTAAATTAACATAGTTTATAGCATAGGTTATCTGAAATTGCTACAAGAGAACATGAAATTGCATGTAACAAAGCCCGTGTTACAAAATGGAATAATTGAAATTGCATCTATTCAGCAGCGAAAATATATAGCTCTCTTTGCCCTACAGTTAATGGACTGTAATTATTTCTCTCGGTTCCCACAACTACCAGAGATAAATATCTATTCTTACTATTTATAAATTAAAACTTTTTTTCTATTTCATTCACCATCGTTTTTTCCATAAATGTATAAAAAAAATTCTAAAAACATTATTACAATAATTAAAGTGTAAGATGATAAAATATAAACACCATTTCTTTTTTTTATCATTTTTTTTTTCATCCAATAAACTATATTTCATTGAAATAGAAATTTAAGGAAAGCAGTTCAAATTGAACATTTATTTTTGTAAAATAAAACTTATCATATTTATAAATAAAAATTATAGTAATTAATTTTGAGCAGTCTGATCCCATTAACGTCTGCACTTTAGTTAAAGAAAATATACATTTGTCAATCCATAAGCACATCACATTTTGCAAAAATATACGTAATTTTAATAACCGTTTAGTTCTACCACTCAGTAATAGGAATCAATTTAATAACATTTCTTTTATAACTTGTAATCTATCTAAAGAGGAAAAGGATTTTTGTTTCTTTGGGATAAACAAAAAAAAAAAAAAAAAAAATACTGGATCAATCGCAACCAAACTTATACCCATGCTTCTTGGCATAACTGAGAAAGTTTTTAAATATATTTAATCACGAAAAACATATAGGTAGTTTCTAAAATGGTGGGCTGGTTATACTTTTTCGAATTTTACTAGTAAAACTAAACACAAAAATATCCTTATTTTTATTTTTTTGTTTAGTTTTACAAGTAGAATCCGAAAAAGTATAACTAGCCCAACATTTTAGAAACACTCTGTATATATGTAGTAGTGGAGATATACCGGTTGAAACACAAACTTTAATGAATTGAATTAATGAGCTGTAAGTCTCATCAAAGTGTGAGCTCAGTTTGAATTGAATGATTCGGATGAATAATATTAAAGAAATAACAGAATTAAATTTACGTTAAATAAAATAAAATAATATTAAATAAATTAAAAAAAAAAAAAAATCTGTATAACAATAACAGGCTTCCCGTGGGAACTGCATGTAAAGCTATGCGAGCACCCCGTGGGAGGCTAGACCAATCATCACTATCAACTGGTAACAAAGTAGTTGTCCGTGGGGCGCTGTATTGGGAGGCGCAATGGGGTATTATTATAATATCTCTACAAACAATCATCAGGTTTTCAAAATTCAGACGTTTGAAACTATGAGGTACACTCTCAATCTAACAGATCACGGGTATTTGAAAATGTATTTATGTATGAAGTTTGTTTGTTACTTATAGCATCACGCAAGAACTGACCGATCGATTAGTTTCATATTTGAAGGATATATTCTGTTATCCCAGAAAAGGTTTTAAACTGTCGATCGAGACCCAAGCATCCCTGAAGGATAAGATATTAAAAATAATCATCATTTCTTCGCCTGCAAGGAGTGTGAAGTTGTTAATTAAAGATATCCATTAAGAAAAAAATAGATTAATCCTTTTACTTCATCATTATATTAATGCCACCATATCAAAGAAATAAGTTATGTATTATTCGTCATCAAACGTGCTGTACTTTAGTTTCACCCACCGGGTTGGTCTACTGGTGAACGCGTATTCGCAAATCAACTAATTTGGAACTCGAGAGTTGCGCGTTCAAGTCCTAGTAAAGGTAGTTATTTTTGTACGGATTTGAATACTAGATTTTTGATACCGGCGTTGTTTAGTGGTTGGGTTTCAAATAACCACACATCTCCGAAATTGTCGACCTGAGACTGTACAAGATCATACTTCACTTACACTCATACATATCATCCTCATTCATCCTCTGAAGCAATACCTGAACGTAATTCCCGGAGGCTAAACAGGAAAAAAGGAAAAAAATTACTATTATTCAGCCGGCTCCCTGACGCGAGTGGTAGTGTCTCGGCCTTTCATCCGGTGGTCCCGGGTTCGAATCCCAGTAGGTCGTGGAATTTACACACGCTACACAAATTGTCATTCATATCATCCTCTGAATTAATACGTAACGGTGATCCTGGAGGTTAAAAAAAAATCCCCAAAAAGTTACTATTATTCTATCTTTTGTAATTTAGTTTCTTTTTCAGGTTTCTAAAGCCTGAATACTATAATTATTATGTATTAGTAATATTCTCACAGCCATGATGGTAACATTCAGTGCAGAAGTCCAGGGGGTGGAGCCCTCTTCGTAGAAGGAAATGGGGAACTAAGCAAGCTTTGCGGATGCCCAGGGTGCCGGTCCCCCTGAAAAACTTGGAACGGCGTGCGAAGTAAAACTGCATCAAGGAGTGCATTGGAGTATCAATTGTCACCTATTTTGTTTAACTTTTATGAACAGGAGGCATTAGATTAAAAGAGGGAAGAAGTCAGAGTGGGCATTACCAGCCAAGGAGAAAAAATTGATATGCTAAGATTTGAGGACGATATTGCCGTGATCACAGATTCACAGATAATGTAAAGGATATGATCAACATTATTGAAAAGATGGGCGCCATATTTACTAAAGATTACAACCTTAGAATAAACAGTACAAAAATAAAATGATGGTATGAGGTTGGACGTATGGTTGGAGTGATTAAACTCTTCAACAGACAAAGGAATTTAAATACCAAAGTAGTACAATTACGACAGACGGGAGAAATTCCAAGGAAATAAAAATGAGAACAGCTTTTAAGAGGAAGAAACACTTGTTTTGTACAACCAATATAAATTCGAATATAAGGAAACTGCT